>NC_045608.1:88243076-88565933 GCF_009762305.2 Zalophus californianus | reverse complement strand
ACCCTTCTCCATCCCCCCACCCACACAGATACAAAGGGATTGAGCCATCTTAATGAAAAAGACAGTGTATGCTCAGTATTTGTCTCTAAATGAAGGGCATGTTCCTTTGGTAGATCTTTGAAAGAAAAAGGCTTTCTGTTTAACTGCTTTCAAGAATTCCTATTTAGAAATGATTCTTTTTTTATTTTTGTAACTTTTAAGCTAGGGATATTACCTCTTTCCTTTTTGTGCCTGAGGGTGAACTTTTAGCAAAGATACACTGCACTACAAGAAGGAGGAAAAAAGAATAAGCTCTGATAATAAAAGGATAAAACTAGAAATCTGAGTTCTGCAGTCTTATTCCTCATGTGATTGATAGAAAAGGAAATTGAAATATGGAAATTCTGGGTTAAACTTATTTGTTCTCTTCACCAAGTTAATATTACCTATCTATTATATGTATATGTGTGTGTGTGTGTGTGTGTGTGTGTGTGTATACATAAAACGTTCAAAATCTTAACATATATTAAAATATTTAATCAAAAGAAGTAGATTTTTTTGTTGCCCTTATTTTATAGACAAGGAAACAGACACAAGGAGGTTAAATGTCTTGCTTAAACTCACGTAATTTGTGCTTTAAAGCAACAGTATTTTAAAACTTTGAATTATTAAAAAGAATAAAATCAATTAGTTCTCTCCTTTAAAGGATTATTTCAGAAGCAGATCTTTGCATATTAGTTGCACTTTCGTGTTTATTGTTATTTAGAATTAAAAAACATTGCTAGCATTTTATTTTAATATCATGCACATATTTACATTCATTCCTAGTTATGTCAAGGACAAAACTGATTAGTTGAGAAATCAGTAGAACCTCCTGTTACTATTAATCATACTTCTACACTCTTTATGAAATACTTCATACTAGCCATTGTTTTCATCCATACATTTATTTAACCAATATTTATTGAACAACTACTAAGAAACAGCCTTTCTTCTAGTTACCGTTTAGAGTCTTTAAAAAACAACCATGGTACTTGCATGTGGAATTTATAATGTGGTCTGGGGACCATGCCCCGTTCAGTAAACAATCTAAAGGCACCCCCATATCAGCAGTGTTTGGAGCAGAGAGAAGGAGAGGAGCCTATCAGGAGGAGGAGATGCTCTCGCTCAGTTTTGAAGAACTTCAGGGAGGTAATTCTCTATTCAGAATGGCCTGTGCCGAAGTTTGGGATATGGTGTGGTTGGGACCCGTGTGTAGCTTCTGCATAGTGTGAGGAGAGGAAGAAGTAAGGAGGCTCAAGAGGTCAGGAGTCTCAGATAAAGGAGAATTTGGTATTCCATCTACTCCAGCCGTGAAAGTTTGAACTTTATAGGCTAGACAATGGGGTGCCACTGAAATAATTTAAGTGGAGAAATAATAAGCTGATATTTTGGTGAAGTGACAGAAAGAAAAGAAGTAAGCAGGAACTATTGTGAAGGACCATGTAAGCCATAGTAAAAGCCTGAACTACACTAGTGACAATGGCTGAGGGGTCAAAGGAAGAGATGAGAGGTCTTTAGGAAACTGAGTCATGAGTGCCTGGATGTAGGCAGGAGAGATGGGAAATCCCAAGAGGATTCCAGTTTTTGGCTTGGTGACGTATAGATGGAATTGCCATGCCAGGTAAAGAATGTGGGTGGAGAAAGAGGGTTTGAAGGAAAAATAATGAATTCCATTTTGGTGTTTATGGAGATGTTGCATACAGAAATTGGATACATGAGTCTTTAGCTCACTGGAGAGCTCTGGGCTGAAAATAGATATTTATAGGTCATAAATATGGATTGTTGTTGAGGCTCCTGGTATGAATAAAATTATCCAGAGAGAATATGTGGAGCACTATTTTATAAATCTTTCAAAAAACACAGATGCCTGGGTCTGTCCCAGGAAGTCTGGTTTAATTGGTCTTTGATGCAGCTGCAGGCATCATTATATTGTAATAGCTCTCCTTTGGGATGCCAGTGGCACCCAGCACACAGGTCTAGAAAGAGCGGGAAGAAGACATAGAATGCGTTTCTGAAAAACAACAGGTAGGGGACGGGAGAGTAAGGAGAAGGGTAACAGGGGCTGTGAAGGACGAGCCAGGGAGATGGACTGGAGATCAGGTAAAAGACGCCCCAGCACGTAATGCAGGTGACATTTCAGCAGGAAGGGAGTAGGGAAAATGCCAACTATTACAGCAAAGAAAAGTGAAGTAAAAGGAAACACATCTATTGCATGAGGCCATTGAGAAGCTGATAGTAACTTTAGGACGTATGCACTCATTGCCCTAGTGGGGTGGGAGCTGGCTCACAGCTGATGGAGGCATTGGGGGAGGCAAGCTGTTGATGGACCCAAGGTAGAAAGGCAGTTCTTTCTTTTTCTTTTTGTCTTTTCTGCTTTCGGCGGGGAGGGGCAAATTGTCATGTTTAATTCTGAAAAGAGTAGCCTGTTCTGTAGAAAAAGGTAAATGTAAAATACAAGAAAGGTCTAAATCATTGGTCAAGTTTCTTGAAGTAAGATAGGTTCTTATGAATTGGGGTGGAGTCCCAGTCACAGGAAGGAAGACCTCTTTCGTGGGTTTCCGGTTGTCCTAAAACTCTCTCAAAGAGGGAGCAGTGTTCTGTAACTATGTGCACTACTCAGGTGAAAGTGCTCGGAGTTTTCAGTGTGTCCGAAGATGTGTTAGGAGGGGTGAAGACCTCTCAAAAAGGAACCTCAGATTTAGCTACCAGATCACTTAGAGAAAACATGGAAGTGAAAGGCAGCTGTGAATTGAGAGATTTGAAGGCGAGGAAAACCTAAGTGTAAGGAGCTGAACTTAGAGAGCTTCCAGTGACTTCCATGCACTATAATCACTGGTTTTTAATTACAACAACTATATGACATGCTTATTTATAAAACCTTATTTTACTGCCTTTGAAAATTCAGTTAGTGGAATTTCATATATGAGTGTGTGTAGTTAACTTCAACATGCTGGACCAAAGGAGGATGAGCTGCCCACCTACGTGTGGCCTACCCAAGGCCATGGTGATAGTATGTGTCGTGAAGGAACATTGAGAGGCTTGTTCATCCATGTTGGACAGAACTTAGGCAACAGTGAAAATGAAGGTATGCATAGATGAATTCATGTTTGATGCCCATGCATTTCCTAATAGGGAAAATAGATGGATATATGTTGCTTCATAGAGTTTTAAATAAATTAGCACAAGGTTGTTCTCATTGCTTTACTGTTCCTTAGCCAAACATTATTTACATCTAAAAGAAATATCCTACATTCCCAAATAGTTTATTTCCTTCTAAAACTTATCATACTGGCTTGCCAATGAGCAGATAAACAGGCACAGTCTATAAGATATTAATACATACAAATGATATATTGAATGCTACTACATAAATAGGTCCCTTTTTGTTATTGGACTAATAATCTTGAGGGGAAAAGGTTTTCCAAGTAATTTCTTAGGATACTTTCCAATTTGCAGATTTTTTAAAAAATCATTGAAACTTCATCAAATCTATCAATATGGTAATACTACAGTTGTTGACCTTTCAGAATATACAGTAGTGGTAGGTAAAACCATCCCTGGTTTTTCTTGGAAGAGTAATAAATGTCTCTTTTCAGTGTCCAAAGAGTCATAAATATTTTTAGAGATTAAAAATAATCCCTAAAATTGTCTTGTCATATGCATTGACCTTTAACCAAATGAGCTTCGATTATTCTGTAGGTCTCGAATTTCCAAGTCATCCTGTATCTCAATTCTCTATAAATTTTGACATCCACGCAAGCAAAGCTTTCATTTTAAAGCCATCAAGGGTGACATTCAATACATATTTAAGAACTAGGGTGGTGTGGACAACAGTCATTCAGAATGTATACAGACCACATGGGGAGCAGGCCACGCTGTGCCAAGTCTTACCTTACAAGTTTCTGGAGGGTGCTGGTCCCTGAAGAGGGCCACGTGGCAGGGAGGCACTCAGAGGACTCAAGGCAACAGCTGTTTACTAACTAGGATAAATGTGTACGGATATTTCAACAACTGTTATGGCTATTCTGGGGTATCCTGGCTGAATACCAGTCTGGAGTGCCAGGATTTTGAGCTGTTTTGGACATGACAAGGGAAAAATGGTAGGGCGCTAGCAAATGCATCCATGTGGAGGTCTATAGAGCTGCTAGCCCTCTGAGGCTCTTCCTGATGTTTTAGAGAGCTCTAAAAAACATTTATGAAGATAAGCTCATTTACTGTTCACCCAACAGAGATTTTTTTTTTTTTTTGAGAAATCCTCAATGACAAGTACTGTGCTTGCTGAGTGCCGAAAGAAGGTGAATAGATTTTGTCCTTAGTGAGTAGTTTTAGAGGGGTGGTTCTTGTAAGCAAGGTTTTCCTGCACAAACAAGAGTCAGCAAATTGGAGGTAGATACTCCAGAAAGTGCTAAAATACATGAAAGCCCGAAAAAGCATGCTGCCTTAGAAAACACAGTGTGTCTGCAGTGGCCTGAGCTTGGGCTGTGTGTGCACTGGGAAGCCCCTGGAAGTGTGAGTTGTAGGATACCCTTAAGGGTCCTGCAATGTCAAGTGCATTGATCATTTTCCTATAGTTGATAGAAAGTTGCTAAGTTTAAACCTGAGGGTGATGTGGTGAGGTTTGTGTACTGGAAAAATTCTTCTCAATGCCCTTGTATATGCACTTGGGTCTAATCAAGACATCTGACTGGGACTGTTTGAATGTTTGGATAGCTCTATGCTGAGCAACTCTTAAGTGGCTTTGACCTTAAAACTGGATACTTAAGAAGATATGGGAAAAGTGACAGAAAGCTGTCTTTCTAATTTCTAAACCTAATGTTAGTGGTCTTTCACAAAAATACTGTGATTTATTAGGCCTGTGTTAGATATTGAAACGGTCATTTTATATCCGAATAATCTTTTGTGCAACATCACCAGTTTTAAGGAGCATCCCTGAGACATTCCTATGGAAATGTTATCTCTTAGAATGCTTATGGACTTGCTTTGCTTTTCCACACATGTCATGTTCAAAGTTTGATAGAAGATGTACAGATAAAATCTGAAGTAGAATTACAAAAATTTACCTAAAGATTTAAAAATGGCCTTCTAGACATAATCTTTCCTTTTTTTTCAGCTGCCCCGAGACAGTGCATTGAACTTTACTTTGATGAAAAGTACTCTATTGAACCGTCTTGGGAGTGCAAATTTGATCATATTGAAGTTCGAGATGGACCTTTTGGATTTTCTCCAATAATTGGACGTTTTTGTGGACAACAAAATCCACCTGTAATAAAATCCAGTGGAAGATTTCTATGGATTAAATTTTTTGCTGATGGAGAGCTGGAATCTATGGGATTTTCAGCTCGATACAATTTCACTCCTGGTAAGTGAGGGTTTGGTTTTTTCCTGTTTTTTTCTTCCTCAGTTGTCTGTTTTCGTAGTACAAGAACTTTTGTAGGACAACTTCATATTTTTTCGAAGAATTTTCTAGCTCTCCTTTAAATCACACCTACAGTGCTTTCTCTTTTCATTTCATAAATTCTGAAAGCAAAATAAATTTCCCTTAAAATTTAGCCTCCACTAGAGGTGAAGTGTAGTGACTCAGGGGTCTGCGTGATCATCAGGAGCACAGTTAATTAAATGGACTCCCATTATGCTGAAATGTGTAATTCAAAAGGCGGCCTGTAATAAAGAAACTAATTACAGTATACACTGAATCCCTATAAACTTGAAAAAGCAATTGTAGTACTGTAAAATGTATCCATCAAAGTGATCTTTGGAGAACTGGAATAAAAATTTCTTTTGTTCTGAAAATTATAATTTTTAAGCAAATGGATCTTAGTGTAAAGTAGTGTAATCCCTTTTTAGAAATGCAAATTCCTAAGAGTTCTTATGAAAGCCAAACTGAGACCCAAAGCGGCCAAATATTCATTTGCAAGGTCTGCAGACATTATTTGTCATTATACAATTATGCATTCTATGTCAATTTTCCTTTTAACCTGCTAATATTAAAAAAGGGTCTATGATGTTGACTGGCTCGCTTGATGATGAGTTGTCATTTGTTACAATAAAAATTGGTTTTCACATTTTTAAATTGCAACATCAGGCTGAAGCGATTTGAGATTTGATGAAGTGAAGTCATTTTTTTTAATGGAAAGATGACTCAACTTACCTAAAGCACGTTATTTATATGTAATTACATATTTTTCCAGTTTGTATATATTACTTTACTAAGGTATATAACAGGCAAAAATGAAATTACAATATATGTAAAATTTGTTGATGTTTCTATTCTGTGTTACAGAGGTAACATAAAAGCAGAGCTCAGCTGCTCAGTTCAAACATTAAAATTTTAAAAATAATTAATATAGCATCAATGAGGACTTTCATTATGATATCATGGTTTATGTTAAATAAGTTGCATATCAGCGGTATCATACGTATTAACCTTAAACATTAGGAATCTTTTCGTAGTGTATCACTAAGATATTGTGGTTTTAATTACTCTTTGTTAATATTGGATTGTTCACAGAAAACCTGGGTATCTCATATTGGCGATCAAACTAACTTGATGTGTTCTGAAACCTTGCAAACATTGAGACTACTTTATTAGTGCTAGAGTTATACATGGAAATGTTTTTTTTTTTTTTCCTTGACTGATAATTTCGAGTATAACCAGGACCTAAGGATAGTTCTACGCTTTTATAAGTTATATCTTCATCCTAAGATTGGAGATCATGGGGATAATGCCTAGGACTTAAAATTGAGGTTGTATGAAGTTGTAAAGTCAACTTTATCAACATAAGCAATGCTGTCCACGTTTCTAGCTCTACCGGAGAGAACATAAATGTGGGAGCTCAGTGTGCTCTCCCAGGGTTTTAAAAAGCCCCTCTGTTCCCTGTTCCTTGTTTCTTTAGAGCCACTTTACTTTATCTGTATATAAAAGGAGATTTTACTGCCAGGAACTACTGAATCAGAAGAAAACGTGACGAGATGATTCCATGAAATTGAGGATGAGTTACGGATGGAGAGAGGCTTCTGTTTCCACTTAGATAAACTAGAGTAAAGTAAGTGCACAGGGAGGCATAGGCTTGGCATATGAAGAAACAAGAGGCCCATAAAAGGGAGACTTGTAAAACTTCCATGACTGCAGACATTGACGATCCGTGGCCCAAAGCCATTGCCTGAGTGGCACAATCACCTACAACTCATTTCATAAAGAGGCAGTATTGAGGAAACCAATTAGTTAATGAACGAGGAAGGGGGCAGGGATTAGTAATAATTTAGACAGCATTTAGGGAATAGGGAGTCAGGCAGGCTTCAGTTTAATTTGGGCTTAATTTTGATTTGGTAGTGTGCTTCAAGTGGTGATTTGGGGAAATTGAAAAGGTAGAGTTCCTGAAGTCAACTTCATGATTGAAATTATAAAACATTGCTATAATCACCAGGGCATCCAAGTGGACCCCACATTGGAGGGGAATGCCCTGCCCACCAGGACACATCCAGAGCTGGACCCACCGTGGCTTTGAGGAACACTGGTTTTGGAACTGATCTGGCCTCAGTGCTGGCTTTCTTATTTCTTGCTTGCTATAAACTGTGGACATGATCCTTAATGTTCTGTGCCTCAATATTTTAATTTATAAAATAGGGATGATATTGACCACCACGTTGGGGTATTTGAAGATTGCTTGCTTGCCAACCAATGCCAATCTATGGATTTTTCACTTCATATGAGATCTCAACTCTTGGTTATTATTTTTTATTAATTAGATCATGTGTTCTTTAAGAACAAAGGGGCCGTGCTATAGTTTACTGAGAGAACAAGTGCCCCAGACATTTTAGATTACAACTGCTCTCACTCTATTTTGGGGGTGGATGTGCAAAACGAATACCTGTAAGATGTCACTTTTCCCTGTTTGTTTAAATGGATCTAGGCCTCCGTGTGGGGGTTGTAGTTATTTGCATTGGAAGCCATAAAATATGTCAAAGCAGAGATAGCAAAGGGAAGGCCAGGTGGTGTTTATTATGTTTGTGAGCTTACTCCAAACTGAAATCTGGATCTTCACTGATAGTCTCAGAAACCTGAAGTCAGCATACTAAGAATGTACCCACTTTTAGGAACGCATCACATCAACCAAGCTAAAACGTCTGAATATCCATATAGACGTCTTTGCATTGATATACACACATATACACATATACACACATACATAAACATGCATGAAATGCACATACATGCATTTTCAATAAGAATTCTTTGAATCACACAGCTCAATTTTTCTTGTAAGCAAACATACATACATGGGTATCCAGTTTATAATGAGAAGATTATATAGTGAATGTGCAATCCAAATATTAAAGCTTAATTACATGAATGCCTGTTGACTAGCACCCTGCTAAGGTACGTGATGATCCATCTCTGGGGCATTGGATCATTTTTTCAAGGGTGCTCCACATCTCAGACTGCCAATTCCCCTGTCCACTTTCTGCTTTCATCCTGCCTGAGCGGGACACTAATTTGTGTCAACTCTTGTCTCAAAATTTGCTTCTATTTCTTAATACCTGACTCTCTTTGACTTTTCTTCCTACACAACTTGAAAAAACAGCCTTTTTATTTTGGGCTCCTGTGTTCCTAGTAGCAATGCTTCTGGACTGGTGGTGGATGGGCGCTAACGAACTGGAGGTCATGTGTGGACGTGCAGGGTAGGAGGGCAGAGCCAGAAAAGATGCCTTGGAAGCACTCTTAAAGGGGTAGTTCCTCTATCTCCTGACACCCTAGACTAGTCCTCACTTTTTATTTCATGGATTCTGGTTATCTTTGGATACTGTGTCCGTACCCAGGCCCACAGTGCGCTGATGAATCACCCAGGGTTATAGTCGAGCATGCATGAGGATTGTGATGTTGAGCAGCGGTCGGAGAGTAGTCAGTTGGGTCTAACCCTGGGATCTGCAGAAACGAAGAACAAGGGTGGGGCCTGAAGAGGGACCAAGGGACCCAGATCCCTGATGGGAGGCCCTAGGGTGATGTCTGTAAGGGAACCTCTCTTCGTCCTGTGTAAACAGAGTCGTGTTGTGAGGTCTCCTCACCGATAAGCTCCCACTTCTGAGAAGAGTCGGATGAGTTCAGAATCACTGAAAATGTTAAAAATTACACGATGGACAATTTGGTAGCCCCCAGATAATTTAATGAGAAAACGTATAAAAGTGCTTATTGTAATAAAATGATATTGTGTTCTCATCTTCGTAGGACAATTTTTTTTTTATCTTAAAGAAAGATTTAAATCAAATGCATTGCAGAAAAATGAATAATGATTGCCCTAGCTGGGTAGGCTTGGAGGAGAATGAGGAGGGATTGAAGGGGCCCAGATGGAGATACGGTGAAAAGGTATTAGCGTTATTAGTAATGCTTTCATTTTTGAAAATGATGCTATATTTTTGATACAACTTATGTAAGTAAAGGTAAGATAAAAAATCAAAAAAGAGAAATACTATAGTCGGTAATCTTTAAATGAATTTTTGGAGCAGAGGAATACCATTTATCTGTAATCCACATTTTCTTTTTTACTGAAACTGAGAATGCTTTTCAAGTAGAAAATAATTCTCCCCTACAGCCAGCTGCCTGTATATCTCAATTTTCTTTACCACTGGAAAATATAAATGAAGGAGAAAACATGTAACATCTGCTGTACCTCCAGTCCAGGAGCATTACGAGGGGCTTTATTCAATATTAAGGAAGAGAAGCATCTAGGATGCTCTACTGTTGGGGAAAGTAATCCTTTCAGTCTCTTTAGGAACAAGTATCTTTTGTTAGCCTTGTAGTTTTCTTCCTAGTGGAGACATTTTCTGTAATCACCGATATATAATGTTTATGAAACCTTCCTCTTCTGATGTTTTGTTCTGAATGAGTTTTATGAAATAATGTTATATATAACCTATTAGAGAAATTTTACTTAAGGATTGTGCCTCAAAATACCAAACAGGTGAGGTAGAGTCAGGTATTCCCATGCAAGTGAGTGGAGTTGTTAAATATATTAAGATTATGGTGATAATTGGCACTTAAACAGCACCTTTCGTATGAGAGCTCAAAGTGCTTTAGGAACCTTCTGCCCAATTCCTAGAGTCCTCTTAAGACTCCCAGCTGATTGACGTCAAAGACAGCGGAAGTGATACATTGCAGCGATTTAAATTGAGTGTTCTAAAAAGATGTCTATGCATATTAAATGAGATATATTATTTAGGTAAAATATTGTCATGGACTGGATGCTATTTTAATTTCCCAGCACAGTGCTTTTCTTCTTTGAATTTGAAATGTGAATGTATGTGCGAATATTAACCCTATTGAAAGTTCCCACATTTTCTTCTCTACATAATCAGAGTTGTGGTATATGCTCTGGTATGAAAGAAAAAAAATGCATACATCTGTCTATCCATATCATTTTTTCAATAGCTAAATTTTAATTTGAACTTGGCCCTAAAAGATGAAAGAATAAAAGGTTTTAAAGGCTGAAGTTGAAAGAAGGACTTTATTTGATTACTTCGTTTATCACATAGAAAGGAAAGATTGAATAACTTTAGATCAGATAGCATTGTGTTTTCTATTATCTTTACACTGTAGACCCCCAATGGTTTAACTTCAGCCCAGCAAACACTGTCAAATAGAAAATGTATGAAACAAAATCACATTTCCTCTTCTTTTTTTTTATTGAGATACTATTGACATGTAACATTGTATTAGTTTCAGATGTATAACATAATGACTTGATATTTGTATACACTGGGAAATGATTACAATAAGTCTCGTTTCCCCATCATCGTATAAAGTTATATAATATGCAGTGCATTATTATTAACTCGAGTCACCACATTGTACATTAGCTCTTCATGACTCATTTGTTTATGACTAGAAATTTGTACCTCTTGATCCCCTTCTCCAAATTCACCTCCCCCAAATTCCCTCCCCTCTGGCAACTACTAAACTGTTCTTTGCATCTGTGAGTTGGGATTTGTTTTATTTGTTCGTTTGTTTTGTTTTTTGGATTCCACACATAAGTGAAATCATACAGTGTTTGTCTTTCCAAGGCTGGTTTACTTCATATAGCATAGTGCCCTTAGTTGTCACAAACGGTAAGATTTCATTCTTTTTATGGCTGAGTAGTATTCGATTGTGTGTGTGTGTGTGTGTGTACCAGTGAATTCATCTTCTGTATTATATATAATATATATATGCACACACACACATATACACATATATATATTATCTTCTTTATCCATTCATTCATTGATGGACACTTAGGTTGTTTCCCTCTCTTGGCTATTGTAAACAAGGTTGCAATGAATATAGAGGGGCATATGTTTTCAAATTAGTGGTTTTGTTTTCTTTGAATAAATACCCAGAGGTGGAATTACTAGATCATATGATAGCTCTATTTTTTTAATTTTTTAAGGAACCCCCATACTATTTTCCACGGTGGCTGCACCAATTTATATTTCTAGGCTTTTTTTTTTTTTTTGAAGCAGTTGTAAATGGGGTTGTTTTCTTAATTTAAGAATTTTCTTGATTCCTTGAAGGGGAGGAAATCGGAGGGGGAGACGAACCATGAGAGAGGATGGACTCTGAGAAACAAACTGAGGGTTCTAGAGGGGAGGGGGGTGGGGGGATGGGTTAGCCTGGTGATGGGTATTAAGGAGGGCACGTACTGCGTGGAGCACTGGGTGTTATGCACAAACAATGACTCATGGATCACTACATCAAAAACAATGATGTAATGTATGGTGATTAACCTAACAATAAAAAATTTAAAGAAAATAAAAATAAAAATAAAAGCTACTGTACAGCACACACAAAAAAGAATTTTCTTGATTCTTAATCTGATAGTTTGCTGTTAGTGTATAAAAAGACAACAGATTTTTGTTATTGATTTGTATTCACGTAACAGTTTTTTGGTGGAGTCTTTAGCGTTTTCTGTGTATAGAATTATGTTGTCCTCCAGTAGTGACAGTTTAACTTCTTCCTTTCTAATTTGGAAGCCTTTTATTGCTTTTTCTTGCTCCGGCTAAGACTTCCAACACTATGTTGAATAAAAATGGCAAGAGTGGGCATTCTTGTCTTGTTCCTAATCTTAGAGGAAAAGCTTTTGGCTTTTCACCATTAAGTATGATGTTAGCTGTGGATTTGTCACAGATGGCCTTTATTATGTTGATGTACATTCCCTCCATACCTACTTTGTTGGGTATCATAAGTGGGTGGTGAATTTTGTCAAGTGGTTTTTCTGCATCTATTTGAGATGATCATATAATTTTTATCCTTCATTTTGTTAATGTGGTATATTATGTTGATTGATTTGTGGACATTGAACCATACTTACATCCCTGGAATAATCCCAGTTGATCCTGGTATATATTGATCATTTTTATTGAATGCAATTTGCTAATATTTTGTTGAGGATTTTTGCATCTGTGTTCATCAGGGATAATGGCTTTTACTTTTCCATTTTCCCTTCCTTCCTTCCTTCCTTCCTTCCTTCCTTCCTTCCTTCCTTCCTTCCTTTCTTTTCTTTTCTTTCTTTCTTTCTTTCTTTCTTTCTTTCTTTCTTTCTTTCTTTCTTTCTTTCTTTCTTTCTTTCTTTCTTTCTTTCTTTCTTTCTTTCTTTCTTTCTTTCTTTCTTTCTTTCTTTCTTTCTTTTCTTTCTTTCTTCTTTTTCCTTCCTTTCTCCCTTCCTTCCTTCCTTCCTTCCTTCCTTCCTTTTTCTCTCTCTCTCTCCTTCCTTTCTTTCTTTCCTTTTTTGGTGTCCGTGTCTGGTTTTGATTTCAGTGTAATGCTGGCCCCATAAAATGAGTTTGGAAGCATTTCCTCCTCTTCAATTTTTTGGAAGAGCTTTAGAATGATAGCTATTAAAATCTTCTTTGAATATTTTGTAGAATTCACCAGTGAAGCCATCTGGTCTTGTATTTTTCTTTGTTGAAAGGTTCTTGATGACTGATTCCATCTCCCTGCTAGCAATTGGTCTATATAGATTTTCTACTTCATGATTCAATCTTGGAAGACTGTATGTTTCTAGGAATTTATCCATTTCTTCTGGGGCGTCCAATTAGTTAGTGTATGATTGTTCATGGTAGTTCCTTATGATCTTTTGTATTCCTTTGGTCGTTTGTAACTTCCCCTCTAACATTTCAAATTTTATTTATATGAGCCGTCACTCGTTTTTTCTTTGTGAAGATAGCTAAAGGTTTATCAATTTCATTTATCTTTTCAAAAAACCAGCTCTTTGGAACGACTTATCTTTCCTCTTGCCTTTTTAGTCTTTATTTCATTTATTTCCACTCTGATATTATTGTTTCCTTTCTTCTACTAACTTTGGACTTCATTTGTTCCTCTTTTTATAGTTGCTTCAGTGTAAAGGTAGATTGTTTATTTGAGGTTTTTTCCTTGTTTCTTGAGATAGTCCTGTGCTCTTAGAACTGCTTTTGCTGCATCCCATTGATTTTGGTATGTTGTATTTTCACATTCATTTGTCTCAAGGTATTCTTTTATTTCTTTTTGATTTACTCATTGACCCATTGGTTGTTCGGCAGTATGTTTAATCACCACATATTTGTGATTTTTTCTAGGTTTCTTTTTGTGTCATACATTTTTGGCCAGAAAAGGTGCTTGACATGTTTTGAATCTTCTTAAATTTATTGAGACTTGTGTTGTAGATCCTCTCTATTCCCTTCTTCTTCTCTTGCTCTCTTCTGTTGTGGTTTGTTGTCTTTCTTTGGTGTTATGTTTAGATTCCATTCTTAGTGCCTTTGTATATCTACAGGTTTTTGCTTTGTAATTACCATGAAGCTTATAAATCAGTTCAAATATACCAGCCTATTTTAAGTTGATAGCAAGTTTTTTTTTTAAGATTTTATTTATTTATTTGAGAGAGAGAGAGAGAGTATGAGCAAGGGTGGTGGGAGGAGTGAGATAATCCCCAGCTGACTCTGTGCTGAGCACAGAGCGCTACCCTGGGCTGGATCCCACCACCTTGAGATCATGACCTGAGCCAAAATCAAGAGTTAGCCACTTAACTGACTAAGCCACCTAGATGCCCTACAAGCTAAGTTTGAATACATTCTAAAACTGTATGCATATACTCTCCTCTATGTTTCATATTTTTGATGTCACCTTTTACACCTTTTTACTTTGTGTATCCTTTAACTAGTTGTTTTAGTTATGGTTATTTTTACTACATTTGTCTTTTAACCTTCATGCTAGCTTTACAAGCAGTTAGTTCACTACCTTTAATATGTATTTACTTTTACCAGAGAGATTTTTACTTTCGTATGTTTTCTTGCTACTGATTAATGCTATTTCTTTTCAGCTTAAAGAAGTCCCTTTAACATTTCTTTTAAAGCCAGTTTAGTGGTGGTGAACTCTTTTAGTTTTTAAGGAAAATTTATCTCTCCTTCAATTCTAAATGATAACCTTGCTAGATGGAGTATTCATTGTTAGAACTTCTTTTTTTTTTTGCTTTCAATACTTTGAATACATCATGGCATTCTCTTCTGGCCTACAAAGTTTCTGCTGAAAAATCTGCCAATAGTTTCCTGGACATTCCCTTGTATGTAACAAGTTGTTTTTCTCTGCTGCTTTTAAGATTCTCTCTTATCTTTAACTTTTGACTTTTAACTATAATGTATCATGGTGTGGATCCCTTTAGGATTATCTTATTTGGAATTCTCTGGGATTCCTGGACCTGGATGTCTGTCTGTTACAACTGTTTGGCTCTCCTGGATGTAAGCCCCATTGATTTTTAAAGCCAGACGTTTTGGAGGCTCATCTCTCCAGTGTAGGTCCCAAGAGTTGGGATGCCTAAATGTAGGGCTCAGGCTTCTCGTTCCTCACTGATAGATTCTGTATCTGTGAGACTCCTCCCTTTTCACCTGCTTGGTGAAATCATATCTCTGCTTCTTCAAACTTCTTAATATCTTTGTTATAGAGAAGCTGTTCAGGTAGTTTTCAGGTCTTTTTCAGAGAAAATTGTTCTGTATGTAAATGTAGATTTGACATTTCCATGGGAGAGGGGAGTTCAGGGTCTTTGTATGCCACCATCTTGAACCACCTCTGTTATTTCTTTTGGGGGCTTATTTTTTTAAGAAATAAAATTTAAAACTTGAGAGTCACAGCAGGGACAAAATTGAGTGTGTAATGGACACCGATGTGTTCATGTGAGGGCAGTTTTATCTGTCCCTTACTCTCATCCATCCAGCCCATGACTTGGTTCATCTGATCTATACGATACAGGGCTTAGGGGGAGGGATGAGGAATAAAGAGAGAGACAAAATGCTATTTGGTCTTGGTGGGTGTTCAGGAGAGAAGTTGAGAGTGGGAGAGAGGATTTCCAGGATTAGCTGCCATCTGTGCAGAGAATACTGAAGACAGTAACAAAGGAGAAGGAAGATTTTTAAGTTTCCTGTACAGAAAGAATGCCTTCTTCAACTTGTTGTTTCCTGGAGAGGCAGAGAAAAGTGTTTTAAGTTGTTTATATTTACTTAGTGGTTAATTGCTGGCACACGAGATTGATTATGGTACATCCGGGATTCAACCACATGGAGACTCAGGCATATTTCTGTTGTAGATGTGTATTTTCTTTAGATCTGAAAGAGAGCTTGGAGTTAACCTCATTTAGCCTTTTCGTTTTAAAGATGAAGATACGTAAGGTCTAGATAAAATGTGCTGCCCAGGTTTATGACTCTGTGTAGAAGTTAAGTAACTGCTTGTTTATCTGTTGTATAACCATTGTGCTGATACACCTTCTTCAAAGGGTAGAGATTATGACTTTAATTACATCACATATTGCAAGCACTTTTAGTACAGTTCTATTAGGAAGTTTAATTAACTGGCGTATGAATTTAAAAACTCATCTTTTTCATGTTGTTTGAAATGTCTTTCAATTCAAAATGACCAAAGAGGTGATGATTTGTCTCCTCTCCCTCTGCCTATGTTATAAAACTCTGCCCTTTCAACTCATCTGAGTCTGAAGTGTGTGAGTCATTCCCTGTTCTCAAATATCTGCCCTGATGGGCACGGTCAGTTGTGTGTATAATCTTCTCATGCCTTGAAACCTGAGGCTCACATGCTAAATACTCAAGGGAAATCTTCAGTTTCTGCCTTAGGTCTCCCACAATTATTCCTCCTTCCTTAACACACGTCTCTTTGACTTTTTCTTGTGATGCCAGTTGCTTCCAGTCTCCAGCACCATCCTTTACTCCAGGGTTGTGTACCCTAAGGACACTCAGCTGATGGGAGAAGGAAGGGCTGATCCTATTTACATTCAGATGCCCTGGGGCAGAGCTGTACCTTGAAATCAATACTGCTTACTAATTTGCCCAAAGGTGTTTTAAGGACTAGCTGAGGCCACGCCTCAATCAGTCATAATAACATCACCTCTTTCCCCAATCACACAGTAGTCCCAGCATCAAAGGACCAGTATCCACCATTCACTTAGCTCTAAAGAGAAATTATATCATTTAAGCAAGAGGAACATTTAAAAAACAAAACAGAAGAAAGAAATAGTGCATAGGTTCTGTCTTCCTTTTGCATTGTCATGTTTTTTCTGGTGTCTGGAGTCACTAAGCTGCTTGGTAAAATAATCTAGAAAATGCTACCATTTAACTTATCATTGCAGCTTCAAGAAGTGTGTGTTTCAAATTATAAACACCTAATGTATTTTGCTTCAGATAATATTACCTAACTGTAATTTTTTAAAACATTTTCTTTCATAACAATTTGCGTATAGTTTGAGACTTATCGTCATTTTATTTATATGCATAAAATCAAGGAATTGTCAGGAAAGCCACCCACAGTGTTATTTTCTTGACCAAACGTTTTTCCCTATTTTAGAATTTGTAAGCCATTATAGCTACTTAACTATAGCTCATACAACTATTCTTTTTTTTTTTTTTAAAGATTTTATTTACTTATTTGAGAGAGAGAATGAAATGGAGAGAGAGAGAGAGCATGAGAGGGGGGAGGGTCCGAGGGAGAAGCAGACTCACTGCTGGGCAGGGAGCCCGATGCGGCACTCGATCCCAGGACTCCAGGATCATGACCTGAGCTGCAGGCGGTCGCTTAACCAACTGAACCACCCAAGCGCCCCTCATACAGCTATTCTTAAAGTGAATGCAGAGAATAGCAATTTCCACTAGGCTGTATTTGCCACTGCATTTATTCAACAAATGTACTGTAGAGATGCACTGTACACAAGATATATGTATGTATATAAACACTGTAGAAATACAGTATACACAAGATTCTGTCCTCCATACAATGAGTTTATAGTTTATAAGATAACAAAATCAGATAGACTGTAGTAGACAGAGTAATGCCCCTACCCCACCGCGCAAAAAACATATTTATGACCTAATCCCTGGAATCGGTGAATATATTTGGTTATATGGCAATGGGAATCAAGATAATAGATTGGATCAAGGATGCTAATCAGATACTTTAATGCAGGGACCTTCATTTGGATAATCTGGGAGGGCCCACTGTAATCACGTAAGTTCTTCAGTGTGGAAGAGGGAGGCTGAAAAGTCAGTGTCAGAGTGATGTGATATAAGCAAGAATCCAATGCCATTTCTGGCCTTAAACTTTGAGGAAAGGACCATGAGCCAGGGAGTGTGGGGAGCCCTAGAAACTGGAAAAGGCAGGGAATGGATTTTTCCCTAGAGCCTGCAGAAAGGGAAAAAAAAAAAAAGCCTTGCTATCACCTTGATTTTAATCCAGTGAGACCCATTTTAGGTTTCTGACATTAAGAAATGTAACATAATACATCGGTGTTGTTTAAATTGTCTAAGTTTATAGTACTTTGCTACATCAGTGATAGAAACAGATACAGATTTTCCTACCTGAAAGTAGAATGCTGCTATAAAACCTCATCTAAAAAATGTGGATATGATTTTTGCAATTGGGCAGTGGGCAAAAGCTGGAAAGATTTTGAAGAGAAGCATGATAGAAAAAGCCTATGTTGCCTTAAACAGACTGTTAATAGATACATGGATATTAGCAAATTTGCCAATGAGGACTGACACGGAAGTGAAGAGCATTGCTGGACACATATCTGCCTTAAAGAATGTGTATGTCGGGGCGCCTGGGTGGCTCAGTCGTTAAGCGTCTGCCTTCGGCTCAGGTCATGGTCCCAGGGTCCTGGGATCGAGCCCCGCATCGGGCTCCCTGCTCCGCTGGAAGCCTGTGTCTCCCTCTCCCACTCCCCCTGCTTGTGTTCCCTCTCTCGCTGTGTCTCTCTCTGTCAAATAAATAAAATCTTAAAAAAAAAAAAAAGAATATGTATGTCATCATAAACAAACTGCCAGTAGAAACGTGAACATAGAAGGTGCCAATTTTGAGGACTCAGAAGGAAATGAGGGACATGTATTTGGAAACAGGAGGAAAAGGAATCCTTGTTCTCTTGAGTCGGAAAATTTGGCAGAATTGTGTCCTGGAATTATATGGAAAGCAGAACTTTTAAGCCATGAACTTAGGTATTTAACTGAGGAGATTTCCAAGCAAAGTGTTGAAGGTTCAGCCTGCTTTCTCCTTAATGCTTTAGGAAAACACAAGAGGGAAGAGACAGATTGAAGAAATAACTTTTAAACCAAAAGTATTGAGGCTTAATGACTTGTTAGATTACAAACGATCCTAAAATTAAGAGATTCACTGCATATTGAAATTTAGGGGATCTTGGGATGGGGTTGGAAAAACATGCTCTAAAGAGAAAAATGAAAGTAGAGCTGGACAACCTTTTGCTAATCCTATGGAAAGATAAAAACATCAAAATATTCAGTCTCACAAAAGGCTCTTTCAAATGATTAAGTGTGTGACTCATAAATCTCTTCAGTCATCTCAGCAGAAGCCCAAAATAGAGTTGGGATTATCTAGAAAAGACCTGTGGAGGAGACTCTTGGCTAATAGAGTGAATCTCGTGACATACACAGGAAACTCATGAGGTTGCTGGGAATGTTGTTATATCAGCACAAACATTGCTATCTTGAACTGAAGGAGACAGGATGAAATGAAAGAAAATGGTTAAGATCACCAAATATCTACAGGCAAGAAACCTGCTGATAAAACTCCTCAGCTGCAGATATGTTCTACCTTTCATGAGAAAGGAAGGCTGATTCAGAGGGCACAACCCCAAGCCCAGAGGATGGGTCTTTGAGGCCAGAGGCATAGCTAAAAATCACAGAGGATAATTTCCAGGCTTTGAAACCACGTGAAATTTTCCAGATGGATTTCATAGTTGGTTGGGACTATTGGAATTCTTTTTCTTTCCACTTTCTCCCCTTTTAAGGAGAAGTCTCTATAAATGTTACCCTATGCCTACCTCACCATTTTGATTTTGGAGCAGGTAAGATGTTTCCTGGGTTAGAGGTTCGCAGATAGAGAGAACTTGTGCCACTGGATTATACCCAGTGCCTCATCCACACCTGACTTAGAAGATAAACAGTTGTTGAGCTGATGGGATTTGGACTTTGAGTTGATGCTGTAATGGGTTGAGACTTTTGGGTGCCTCAGGATGGGATGAATGTATTTTGCATGTGGGATGGACTTGAATCTTGGTGGGCCACAGGTTAGACCATGGTAGGAAGAATAATGGCCCACAAAGATGGGCCATTTTTCTACATTCAGAAATCTGGAACCTTGGGTATATGCTATTTTACATGGCAAAGGGAAATTAAGGTTGTGGACAGAATTAAAGTTGCTCATTAGCTGATCCAAAGATAAGGAAATTATCCCAGATGATCTGGGGAGGCCCAGTGTAGTCATAAGGATCCTTCAATGCAGAAGAATCAGTGTCAAAATGATAGGATGTGAGGAAGACTCCAGTGGCCATTACTGGCTTTGAAGATGGAAGGTGCCCATGGGATGTGGGCAGCCTCTAGAAGCTGAAAAAGGCAAGGAATGGATTGTCTCCTAGAGCCTCCGGAAAGGGAACGTAGCCCTGCCAACACTTTGATTTTAACTCAGTGAGACCCGTTTCAGACTTGACATCCAGAACTGTAAGATTATAAATTTGCATTGTTTTAAGACATTAAATTTGCGACAATTTGTTACAGGAGCAAAAGGAGACTAGAATAACATGTAACTAACTTAAAAATGTTTTGTAATTTGAGGAGTGACATAGAAAGTAAACAAATGATGTAAGAATTCATTGTGGGGATGCAGAACGTAATCCTTTGAGTCCATTAGCTCAAATTTTTAAAATACTTGCATTCAAAATGCAGAATACTCAATCATTTCAGCTTGACTTTCCTACATATAAATTGATACTCTCTTTCTATGTGGATGGAAGCATATGTCTATATATATCATTTGATTTTATGTGAATGCCATCATTATGCATAAATATGGCTGATACCGCAACAAAAGAATGACTTGCAATCCTTCCCAAAGATGTGCATTGGGATGGTGGTATTTTTGTTTGTGGTAATAATAGCTCTTTGTAGAACCTGGCACTCTTGAAGCCTCTGCCTCTTCATGGTGTATCTGCCCGATGCCTCTGCTTCAAACAGCTCTTGTCCGTTCTTGCTTGCTCACTTGGCCAGCTTCCCACCATTTTCACACTATGCTGACTTGCTTGAAATTCTGCCTCAGTACATCCTTATGGCATTTTCCCTTTCCAACTACTTTCAGACACCTCACTTCAACTAGACTACCACCAGAATTACAGAGTGATTATGATATAGTAAGACTCTTGGCAATCAGCAAGGCATGTACCCACGAAAGAACTAAACTTGACTTTTTTAAGCAGGAGGACATCTTAGTCATCAATATGTCACTTCTGTTCTGTTCTCTATTGATCAGAGCCCAAATCAGAAGACTGTTTTATTCCCTGGGAACTTTTCTTCTGAAATTTGCACTTCAAAGCCCCAAGGACCTTCTCTAAGTGATTCAGGGACAATTGTGATCTGGGAAATCAGTACTACCTTAAAACTGTCCTGGACTCTATCATGGTTGCTGATGTAGTCTGAAAGGAAAGTATAGCAGATTTGGCGGGCAAACAAAGTAGAATTTGTAGGCTGGTCAGTGGCTGTGCGATGGGAGTGGGGAAGGAAGACGGATGTCATGACCATGGCAGGTAAAGCCTGCAGTCGGGGGCTTTCATGAACCTTACTATGACCTTCTGCCATAGATAATTGGTTAACTGGTGAGAAAGTTATTCCTGGCTTTTGTTGCATGTGTTTATTATTTTCTTTTAATAATAATTTTCAAATTGTATTTTCATCTCAATTTTAAAGGACAACGAGCATGTAAATAAACAGTGATGCAACCATGCTTATTTTTGATTGACAGCTGTTTTACCTTTTATCTCCTTTCCACTTAGTCTGTTCCCTTTGTTATTTTCTTGGATTCTTGCTCTGCTTCTGCCTGCCACCCGTTTCTTCTCAGCATTTTTCATTTATCGGCAGTGGCTGCATCCCTCTTTCCTTGAGGACTCCCTGGTGGTGTGTCTCCCACGCCCTCCTCCTTACTGCTCCTCCTGGCTGCCGGATCTCCAGGGTTTTCCATCGCACTTATTGACTCTGCCAGCCCCGTTTGCTTTTATTTTTGTTTTTCTTTTGGTCCGCTTCCACATTTTCTAGAAAAAAAAGATCCACATACTATTCCCATCTGAACTATTTATGAACCCTTAACATAGGAGAAATGTAGCAATTATATAAATAAATATGATAGTTTTCTGTTCGAAATGTCAGCGTTGGCATTTATGTTCACTGTGCTAAACTTTTCACTGCCTGTCTCGAATTGGATATAACAACAACTTACATGTTCTATTCTAGAACATAAAGTAATCCACAATAAAGCGCCACTTTTTGTTGAGGTAAAGTCACTCTAAAATGGGATTTGGAGTGTTTTTCTCATTATCTTTGGATGAAATATTCCTTTATGCCTATAAGGCACCCATGTTCTAGGGAAGTTCCTCAGTGGTTTCAAGCTATTTCCGATGTAACTTACATTTCCTCATCAGGGAAAAATAATTAGTAATTTTAATTTACTAATAATTTGAAGCTGTAATCTTAATACATATTCAACTAAAAAGAATCATTTTAGGTCTTTAATTTCAAATATATTAGAAGATACTCCTTTCCTTTTAGAAAATATTAACAATGTGCCAAATAATTGCTATAGTGTATTTGTATATGTCTTTAGTTCTTCATTTCTTCATAAACCCATTTTTCTCATATTCAGTTTTTTCATAGTTTCATGCAGCATATAAACTTGTGCACACGTACACACATATAAACATATGTACATATATAATAATTTTATAAAACAGGGTCAAACATGGGCCCTAGCTTGTTGTCTAAATTCAAACTGTGGCTTGGAAACTTTTTTTTGTGACTTTTTGCAATAGCAATTTACTTAATCTCTTGGCTTTAGTTTCCTCATGAGACCAGTACTTGACACATTATCATTGTAGATTTTTCTATCTAAAGATACAGTCAGAATACTGACATTACTTCACATGTGGCTTGATTTTCTCTGAGATTACATCTAAACCTCTGATTCATTATTTCATAGATTCTTTCAACAACAATAAAACATTATTGACCCATAATTGGTCCAGACTCTAAATGCTGAGACACGAGATTGAGATACAGACTTTGCTCTTGAGGAGATTACAGTGTATTTGAGGAAATAATATTTATACCCAGTATGAGGAGTGCCATGAATAAGTGGATAAATTTACACCTTTAAATTTCCAGTGCCTTAACAGTGCCTAGCATTCATTGGCATTTATTGAAATTTTTTGAATAAATACCTGGATGAGTTAATAAATGAATAAATGAATGAATGAGTGGATTGAATCATCAGAGGTAGGAGTAAGGTACCAGATATGAAAAAGTTAGTAAAATGCATAGCCAGGTAGTCAAGACCATTTAGAAAGTAGATGTGTGACTTTGAAAGGAGAGGAGTTGAGATAAAACCAGAAGAGCAATCTAATTCAGATGCTGAATGGTTCTGTAAATGATCCAAACACAACTTCAGGAAAAGTGAGAAATGTACTAATATTTTAAATTGAATTGCAATGGATGGATTGAGAAGAGACAGAATAGAAGCCCAGAGAATGAAGATGAAACAAATTCAAGCACTGCAGGGAAGAGATTGTGAGAACCAAGATTCAAGTCGTGTGTGGCCCTGTAGTGAAAGGACAAATTTGAAGATTGAATGACACATCAGGTGTGCATGTTGAGAAAGAGAAGTGGAGATGTCTGAGGTTGCTGTCCCCCATGATTTGGTGATTGGTTGTGTCATCACTTATGTTGGAGAATAAAATAATACAAAATGGTACAGTTTGCTTTTAAAGATATTGGAAGAGAGGGACCAATGTGGTATTGTTGTTGACATGTTCTACAGTCTGTTAGTGACTTAGAGCTGGAGCACGGAAGAACAGCCAGGGAAGGGGAAGAGAGCTAATTAGAGAACGAAGCACAAAACTCCCACTAATTATAACATCCACATATTAAAGTAGAACATTAGAGGAGTTGGGCCAATGCTCTTCTCTAGGTAAATTAGAACACAAATTGTGTAGTTGGGAATTTTACATTTTATTCAGTCTTGGCCTCTCTCTTATGGGCAATTTTAGCAGTTTATCAATTGACATCAGGTTTTCTTTGGGTATAGGTGGACTTGAGGAATGCTTTTTATTTTGGGAGGTAAGAGAAGAGTACTTCTTTGGTCCCATGCCTGGAACCTTCCCAAGGGTAGGGACTTTCTCCTGCATTATGGAGAGAACTACTTCTGTGAGACTGGTTAAAAAAAATGGACTTACTTGGGATATTTCTGAAAGGTGCAGGGGTAGATACAAGCCATAGTGCGTATTAAATGAGCAAATGTAATAACATTCGGCGTTTCTTCCGGTATGACTTGGCCATGCTTCCTTTTAGGAGTGACCTCATTGGTTTATACTTACTTTTGAAAATATAATCTCTACTATCAGGATGATTGCAGGTGTTGTGCAAGATTTGAAGAAGTACATTTGATCCAACTTAACAGAATGGGGTGAGGGTGGGAGAAGGGGAAAGAAAAGAGCCATTTCTCTATTCATTGAGTTATTTCCTTCTAATTCAGACAATATTTACTACTTTATCTGTTGCTTGATCTTCTCTGTTGGGATTCACACTGATTGCAATTGCAAGCTAGAACAATGTGAATAATGATACTATTGGCTACCATTTAGTTGGTTGGACTGAAAAAGGGGATACTATTTTGCAAAATATTCTTATACATATATCCTACTATTTACAGAAACAAATAGCTTCTTTCTCATCAAAAGCATCTGGATTTATTTATTAGATAAAACACCTTTCTCCCAAATTTCTCTATGAAATTATCCAGAATAACAATATATGATAAATGTAGTCATTCAAAATTAATTCAAATGAAATAATGGTATAATTAGGCAATGATTCCTGCTTTCTACCATCTTAGTATAAGATATTCAGCTTAATAAAAATAATGAATTATCGAGTTCGTATTATATGCCAGGCATTGTTCTAAGCCACTTTGCATGCATTAACCCATTTGATTTTTAGAGGTATTATATCATTACCATTCTTTTGGATTTTTTAAAAATAAAGATTAAAGATGTTTAAATACTATGTTCAAGGTCATCCCCCTAACAAAGCTGAGACATGCACAGAAGAAATGTATATATTTAGGTATTAGGCCCCACTGTCAACAAATTATCTATTTGCTTCAGGGCTTAACTTCTCTAAATCATTGATTCCTTTTACCCTTTGTGATCTTATTGTGGAGTTATGAGATGTTTTCAGTAATCTTAGAATTTCTCTTTTCACTATAGTCTAACATCTTTCATATAGCAGCAACATTTTCCCCTGTATCATAATTAAACAAAATATTTGCCCTTGAGTTTTAAAATCTTAATTATAATATTTTGTTTTCATCATTGGGCTCATCATCATCATATTAATCATCAGTATTAGTAATCAATAATGATAATAATAATATTACTGCTTATAATTTATGAGTCCAATTTTATCCAATAAAAATAATATTCATATTTTTCAAGTACATTGTAATGCATATTTGTCAGAAAAAGACCAATTCACTCAATCTCTATGTTGTCAGCTAGTAACAAAATAATAAATGACAATTTCAAACGCTGAAATAATAACGGGCCTCTGTCCTCTTCATTTTGAATATTTCCCCCCTAAGGCGCTACTTTATATCTCTTTGTACTTTTAAAGAAACTTGTGAAGCAATTTAAAACTTAGAAGTTGCAAGTGCAGTGAGACTCTCTTCCCTCCCCCCTCCAAACCTTTTCTGTATATATTTTGTTTTCCTAAGTGGAAAAATAGCATCAATCAGCTTTACCTTTTTATTAAATTTCAGAAAGAGCTCGCTATCTTTTCCCCTTTTTGCACTTTCTTGACCATGAATGTCAAAGTGGTGCCGCCCCCGCTGTTAGTGAGTGGACAGGTGGGTGTTCCGTGGGACAGGGTTAGAAGAGCATAGCACTGTGCCGCCAGCCGGAAGCTAAGACTTTACCTCCGCGAAATCTGGCAACAGGTTTGGGAAGTAAGGTGAGCCTGTGTTTTAGCTGCAGTTAGGATGCTGTCCAGCTATTAATTAAAACAAAACAATTAGCCCTTCGGAGCTTGAGATTTCTTGTCTGCCAAGTGCTTGTTTATAATGACTGTTTAATTCAATTTTGCAAGGACTAAATAAGATAATATATGTGTAATCCGTTTGATAGGACACTTTGAACTTTCTTCTCCACCTTGAACCTGTTTGTAGACTGTGGGAAACCATTTCATCCCTCCCTACCAAAGCTACAAATAACATAGCCAAGTCTCTCATCCGTGGTGCAAATTTTGCTAAAGGTTTCTCGAGAAGCTGGGTTAGGTAACTATTTTAAATATCAAAAGCAAATTTCCTAAATATTTTATTTAAATATTCACCTCCCCTCCAAATATTCTTTTCCTCTCCCTTACCTCAAATTCTTCTGTCTTTCTGGGAGTCTGACCCAGTGTCTCCCTCCCAAATGCCTCCCCACCACCGCTTTGATGATCAAACAACAACTAGAAGGACTGTCACCAGAACAGAAGGGTGCCAACAGTTAAATAACCAGCAATTGTTGTTCCTGCTCGTAGGAGTGGCGAAGGGGCTCCCTTCTTTGGAAAATAGTACGTTGCCTGGGATGATATGAACTAGCAGGTACACTGCAAAGGGTAGTTACCAAGCTTATGTTAACTATGTTGGTAGTCACCACTCATCTGCTCTCTATCTAGCTTTTCATTACTATCCTACTGTGATCACATCTGGTGTCAGTCATTCTACCTTGAACCCCTAAAACCAACACTGATCTCACCAGGAAATTCACTTCCTTTAAACTTACATTAGCCACAATCTTATATCTATATTATTGGTTAAATCCCAGAGTGCAATTTCCAAGAAGCTCTTTTTATTTTTCCTTTACCTCTGAATTTGCTGTTGGAGCAAACTCAAATTCCTTATTGGGTTATATAACACATGTTTGTGGAAAATTTCTTTAGGCCACTAGCAGACTTTCTGAGATCTTTATAAATCACCCTCAATAATTATTCCCCTCTTGCTTGTATCATTGGAAGAGTGACCCTTGAACTAAGAAAGGCTTGACTGGCAGCCCGAGATTTATCTGTTGGGTTGTTTGCCTTTAATTGGCCCTCTGATAATGTCTATGGTATCTTCCAGATCTAGGGTAATAACTGAGCACATAGAAATTGAATGTTACTGGACCAAGGATGCCTACTTTGGGGGCTATTCTGGCTTCCCATGAGAATTAAAGGCAAACGGAGGGTAGAGAAGAATTGTGGTGAGTCCATGAGTAGCTTTCCGCTTTGCACTTTCCCGTTTCCACCTGCCATGCTTCGCTCCCTTGTCCATGTTCAGAACTCACCTTAGAATCCCATCTGGTGTCTCCTTCATGCAGGTATTTATTCTGAGCTCCTGTCCTGACTGGAGAATGGCCCTATCAGTCTCTACTGATAAGGAATTGTACTCACCCAGCCAGAGCAACCTGCCTTTCAAATGGTGACTTACAAGCTGAAAAACTGTTGGTCCCAGGGGAATGAAACACGGGGTTATACTTCTAGGCAGTGGGACAAACGACTGACTCTCAGAGCATTGGTAATCCTTTACTTGTAGACTGCGTTTAATAACCAGTGGTCATTTAGCACCTGCTTTGTTTTAGATGCTGGAAATAATAGAGAGAAACTGTCACCATCCTCCAGGAGGAGGAGATAAATAGACAAATACAATCATGGCAAATACAAAAGGCTATGGCTGAATTAAAAACAAAAACAACTTAATAATAACCTTTGTTAAATATGCTTGGATGTTGGAGCTTCAGAAAAAATTAACCTTTCCCCCTTCTCTATTCCTTTAATGTGGATAATATCTCTCTATTTACACTCTCTGTATACCTTAGGGAGAGTGTGTACTTTTTTGTGTGGAAAGAAATTAAAGAAGTAGGCATTTTAAAGGCATTTGAGGTGTTCTACTAAAATGAGAGAAGGTTATCTCCCCTTCAAGGCACTTACACAATGCCAATGTCTGATGGGCCCTGGATTAAGAACAAGTCATATGACCTTGAGCATGTCCTTCACCCATTTAGGACTCCGATTTGCTCATTTATAAAAGGAGTGCATAGAACTTGATGTCATCCAAGGCTGTTGGAGCTCTAACATCCTAAAATTGTAGAATCATTCATATTCCATTAAAAATGCTTTTAGAAACATTGATCACTTGATTTTTCTTTTCTTTTCTTTTTTCTTTAAGATTTTATTTATTTATTTATTTGACAGAGAGAGAGACAGCAAGAGAGGGAACACAAGCAGAGGGAGTGGGAGAGGGAGAAGCGGCTTCCTGCCGAGCAGGGAGCCCGATGTGGGGCTCGATCCCAGGACCCTGGGATCATTACCTGAGCCGAAGGCAGACGTTCAAAGACTGAGCCACCCAGGCGCCGGATCACTTAATTTTTTAAAACAAATTTATATTGTTTCCCCTGTTCCTCTGTTTTGTAGATGAGTAATCTGAACTTTGGAACATGTCTTAGTCCGTTTGGGCTTCTATAACAAAATATCATAGACTGGGTAGCTTATAAACAACAGAAATTTATTTCTCACAGTTCTAGAGGCAGGAAGGCCAAGATCAAGTCACTAACATTGAGTGTCTGGTGAGAGCCAACATCTGGTTCATAGACAACACCTCACTGTGTCCTCACATGGAGAAGGGGAAAGGCAGTTTTCTGGGGTCCCTTTTATAATGGAACTAATCTCACTCTTGAGGGCTCTGTCCTCATGACTTAACCACCTTCTGATGGACCCACCACTTAATACCACCATCTTGGGGGTTAGGTTTTCAGTAAATGAATTTGGGGGGGCACAAACATTCAGTCTATAGCAGAGCAGTTAAGTGCCTTGTACCCACTGATGTAATGAAAAGCTGAGTTAGGAGGAGCTAACAATTGGGGCCACGCTTTCCAACTCTCAATTCTACATTGTTTCTTTTTATTCAAATAGGGAGACAACAGATTCAAATTCTTCACTTCATATATTCAGAACTTCTTGATACTCAGTTCTTAATAATAACTCCGCAATAACACAGTTATCATTATTTTACTTACTTTCTCTCCACATTATAGGAACAGAAGTATACATTTGTTAAAGGCCATGTGATTGTCAGTGCTTTGTGAAACAGTAGAAAAAAATAATAAGAGGTGAAGTCTGCTTAGGTCCTTCATGCCTTATTGCCTTTAACCTCCAGGACAACCGTAAAAACTTAAGCCTTAGTACAGATATGAGAGGATGTAATTTTTCCTGTTGCTTGCAGATTTTAGTCAAAACCTTACAGTTGAGAAAAATAGGTAAATAAAAAATCTTTAAATTCTACAGACAACTGTTAGGTACATCCATGTGGAATTTAAGTGACCAAGATTATGCCTCAGATTTCACCCACAAATTCCCAATAGCCTTTCATTAAGAAAAAACCCGAACATTTACAAAGTCTTAGAAGAGGAGAATTTTTATCCTGGTTGGGGATTCTCTAAGAAAACCAGTCTTAAAAATTGCGGGTTCCCACAAGAAGCGGAGCTAGGAACTTGTCACAAGAGATGAACTGGAATGATGTGACCAGGGGGTTCTGGGACACCTATGCCCTGGGGTTTGGAAGCGTATGTCAGCAAAAAGCATGCTGCCTGCTTCCTACTGGAAGAACTTCATAGGCTAGGATCTGGCTGGAGCAGCTTGTGACAGAAGCAGATATACAGGGGGAAGAGGATCTCGCCTGCTCGCTCACATCTTGGCGTAGCAAGAATGTATGTTTCCCATGGGCTGGGTGGTCACTTCCCAGCCAGGTGGACCGTCAAGAAGGTAAAATCTAGCAGAGTTGCAAGAATTGTGTCATTTCACGAGTCAAAGAGGACAGGTTGGAGAAGAGTCCAAACTGCTCACATAACTGTGACCTCTGCGTGAGAACCATTATTTAAATGCCTGCCGCTAGCAGCGATTCATCAATAGTCAAGAGATGACTCTGAATTTCCACTGCTAAATGTATAAACTTTTGCTCCTTTTCCTTTAGCCTGTGCCTCAGCCAAAGAGTTGGAGAAAATGAGAGGGGTGAGGGAGCTAGGAAGAACAAAGAAAGACATGTCTCCTCTCTCCCTCTGCAGGGCTCTCAGGACATTTGTTAGGGATGGAGATGCGGGGAAGAAGCATGTGTGATGATGGGCGACGACTGGATCCTAAACAGCTGAAATATCAGAATGGGAGTCTTAATGACAGTAACAAGAAATTTCTTAGATATTAAAAAGCTGTAGGAGCCTCCCAGGCTCTCATTCACTAACAGGGAAAGGAAATTCTACATCAGTCAAAAGCTAGAGTTGGAAATAAAATAAAGTAAGATTATTCCTCTTTGAACCCCATTGAGATAAGCCTACCAAATCAGTTAGGCATATAATTATTTTCCTACAGTAGAAAGAAGAAAATAGAAGCTAAAGGAAAAGGTGAAAAACTTACCCAGCGTCACTCAGTTTGCAAATTCCAGAAGAAAAATTAAAGTCTCTTGCAGTCTGACCCTAACACTTGTCTTAACTCTTATGTAGTACTTCCTCTGTAACCTAAAATGACAAATTGCACTTCTAGAATATCTTCACGGTAAAGAGGAACAATACTTTGACTCAATTTTTACTTTACGAAAAATGCAATGATTGTTTATTCTTAAACCCAGGCTACTCAGTATTCTTTCATTTGTGTTACTGCACTTTCTCTGGAGATCCAATTCTGCATTCAGAGCTACTTACTAGGCATCCCCTAAATGCACCTCAGACGTTGAACTTATGATGACCACACTTGAGCTCATTAATTCCACACCCCAGGTGAAAAGCACATACTGAACATTCCCCAAGCTTAGATCTTCTAAGTTCCATTTGTGATTGCTCAACAGCACAAGGGCTCACCCAGAAACCCAAGTCCACATCATTTGAAATGTACTTGATTTTCTCTTTCTTCCTCTTAAGTTCTCATCTCACTCAAATGAAGTAGCGGAAGATGAGGGAGTCAGAACCAATCTGTGCATCACTTCGAACGACCTAATAACAATTTTAATTTAAATCTTAAGAGAATGAGGGGCACCCGGGTGGCTCAGTCGTTAAGCCTCTGCCTTCGGCTCAGGTCATGATCTCAGGGTCCTGGGATCAAGCCCCGCATCGGGCTCCCTGCTCTGCGGGGAGCCTGCTTCTCCCTCTCCCACTTCCTCTGCTTGTGTTCCCTCTCTCGCTGTGTCTCTCTCTGTCACATAAATAAATAAAATCTTTAAAAAAAAATCTTAAGAGAATGAGTGAATGTTGAAAGTTTAGGAATATGAGAGTGCCATAGTTCTATTTGTAATTTACAAAGATTATTCTGGCTCTCGGGTCCACTTGATAAAACATTTGTTTGTTTGAGTTGACATACAATGTTGTATAAGTTGAAGGTGTACAACATTGCTTGATATGTGTATACATTGAGCAGAGATTCCCACCATCGTGTGAGCTGACGCCTCCATCACCTCACACCATTATCATTTCCTCTCTGTGGTGAGAACACTGATGGATCATTTCTAAATACTGCCCCCTTGGTCACTTCTTTCTCTTTACACCATCCCTCTTCCTGTCTCAAGGCAGAGAAGAATCATTCCACTCCACTCCAGTGTGTATGTGTGTGTGTACTTGTATCTTTCTCTTGCTCTCTCACATTGCATTGTAATTATCTATTTACGTATTTTTTTTCTCCCACTACACTGTGAGATTCATAAGGAAGTAAGTGAGTCACATTTGTGTTCCAAACATTAGCCAAAGTGTCAACATATGGAAGAATATACTTCTCACCCGTTTATTTTCCAACACACTGCTGCTTTCACGTACAGGTCCCATTTCTTCTTCAAACTCAAGAATATCAGTATTCCTTTCTCAGAAAACTACGGTTTCCTTCTGTGCTTCACATTTGGGGTAGTGACGCTACCAACCCTGGTCTGCCACACAGTGATCTGCGATTATCCACCATTCTTTCCTTTAGCGCTACATGCTGCAGAAATGCTTTCTGATGATTTACTGAATCTCCGCCTTATTGTTCTACCTCAGCACTAATTGCAGGTGCTTCTGATTTTTTTACCTGAGTTATTAGAACAGATTTTTAGCCTGTGTTTCTACTTCAGAATCGCCTGTCCCACCATACTCAAACATCTACTAGAATGGGTTTCCTAAAATTCACACCTGATCGTGAAGCTGTCCATGGAGGTCGTGAAACTCTTTTATCGGCAGCTCATTGCCTGCAGAATATAATCTAAACTCTTGAGCAGAACGTATAGAGTGTTTCGTGATCTCCCTCTCTAGCCTCATCTCTGCAGGCTCCAGTGCCAGAACTCTGAGCATCTTGAACCACACTCAGAACACCCAATGCATTACCACTTGTGCCACTGAGAACACTCACTCCATCTAGGAAGTTTCTTCCATTTAGCAAATTCCAACTCCTGAATTACAACCCACACAAAGACCACCCTCCTCTGTGAGGTACTTTTTATGTTTATCCCTACTCTGGCATTCATGATCTTTCTGTTATAATGTTAGCTGTGACCTCCCCACACGGCCTGCCCAGCATATTGTGAGTTCTTCAGCTTTGAAACTATACCTTAATTTTTTTTTTTTTTTTTACCAGCAGTGCCTGAGAATTACCATATATGTACCATAGTTTTACTCAAACAAATGTGCCAGTAAAGACTCAAGATAATATTTTACTTCTCCAGTCAATGAGAAAGTTGGAGATGATTTCAGGACCAAAAATAAGCACGTAAATAAATTAATGAGTTGCAAAACATGGATTTTTCTCTATCTTCAACTTCATTATGATCTGAACAACAACATAAAAAATTGACACCTAAGGGTTTTTCATTACTTCTGTGTCACTCGTGAAGAAATCAATGTTCACGATAGCTGATGAACTTAAAAAAATCATACAACTTAAAGATGAAATTGGAGCTTGGGCCCAAATATTTTGTCTGTGTTTTATTGTCTAACATAGACTGTGTCTATATGCAAATTGTTAGTATTAAATACTAAAGATCTGCCATAAAGTCACACATATTGAGATCCTTTTAACCGGCGTTCCAACGATTTTGCTACAACAAAATAGAAGCTGTGGTTTAGAAGGAAGTATCTCAGCACAGAGAGTCTGATTAAAATCCTGCTCCCACAGTTGGTAGTCAGGTGGGCTTTGATGACCTTCAGATCTCTCACCTGTAAAGTAGGAACAACAGCATAAAGCTCGTTAGGGTGACAATTGAACATATAAGGGCATGCAAACTTTTCACGACAGTGTATGGCATGTGTTGTTTAATAAGCATATGTTCAGATCACTATTCTTCTGTAGGTTCAAGGTCAACCCCTGAACCTTCAATGAACATTTGGGCAAGAAGCATGATTAGATTTGTTGCCAGGGCAGGAAGAAATATTCCTAGTGGGCACTTTTAGTCATAAGCTAAGTGCAGCCTGCAAGTGATTGTTTATTAAGTCAATGATTACTTTGTCTTATTTTTCCCTCTTTTGATTTTGTATCCTATCAAAATTACCCTAGCTATTGTCATGGCCACAAAGAGACAGGACTGAAGGAAGGGAAGTGTGTTAATCTAGTAACTTCTTGTTTTCTCCGAGAAGCCCCGTACCGCCCTGTGCTGTATTTTTCTTGGATTTCTCACCGTTTATCATCCAAAGGGCAGCTCTCCCTGCATTTTACGCTGTTGAGGGAAAATGTTCTACTTCTCTCATAAACTATTTCTTCCTGAGTCTTCCTACCTTGGTGACCTTTCTTGGCTTTAGATTTCTGTAACATTCCCCTTATAGACTATACTCCCTTGATTTTGCGGTATTATTTATTGTATGTTATTCTGTAGAGTTACCTATTGATGTGTGAAATATTCCTAGGCAGATTTAACATCCTTTGGTCTGAGGCTGTATCTTATGCAGTGCCTACCATGGGTCTTTTGGAATCAACGTATACACAGTGATTACAGGTTTATGACCAGAGAAACTAAAGTGGAATAAATACTTAAATTTTTTTAAATTAATAGTAATTATTTACATTGGACAATGTTCGAACTCTCCAAGAGTATTTCTGACTTTTTTTTTTTTTTTTTGCTCATTTTATTTGTTTCAAATTACGGGCATTATAAATCCTACATTAGAAAATAGAACAGAATAGTATCACTTGCTAGTAAAACTATAGCAATATTAAGAACAGCTTTTATTACACTGTGCATATAAACACCCAAACTATAAAGTTTTAGATGGAACCCTGGGTTATCATAAACCATACTTCAGCCTATCTGTTGCTAACAGCCTGCAGACAGGATGTATCAAGTTGGTCTAGTCACACATCAGTCCCTTGGACCACGCTAGGAAGCCAGAAGATGCTGTGTAACAGGACTTACAAACATTAACTGCCGGATGGTACCTAGGAGGTCCAGAGACAGAATTCTAAGATCGGCTTGTTGCACTGCATGGGTTAATGAAAGCCCAAGGAAGACTACTTGACTATCTTTTTATTCTTTTGCAGTATGATTGAGAAGTAGCTGTTCCTGAAGAATAAATATAAGTAAATAAAATCTGAAGTGTTTATATTGCCCTGAAAGAAATTTGATCTATAGGAGGGTGATGCAAATCCCTCTGATTTCAAACCTCAGACTTAATAACTATTGCAAACAATAATGTTTCTCCTAAAAATATATTTTTTAAAGATATTATTTATTTATTTGAGAGAGAGAGAGAGAATGAGAGATAGGGAGCACAAGAGGGAAGAGGGCCAGAGGGAGAAGCAGGCTCCCCGCTGAGCGGCGAGCCCGATGTGGGACTCGATCCCAGGACTCCAGGATCATGACCTGAGCCGAAGGCAGTCGCTTCACCAACTGAGCCACCCAGGCGCCCTCTCCTAAAAGTATTTTGAGTCTTGCTGGAATTTCTGTGATGTCGTGAAATATTTTTTTTTATTAAGTTTGGGAACTACGTTTTTATTTTATTTTCTAAGAATCAAAACATTCTATATTGCATCAAAACTTAAAAATAAGCACATTGTAGAGCTAGCAGGAATTTTAAAGATATCACCTGGTTCATCTATCAGTTATTTATTTTTTTCATGTGCTTGGCACTGGAGGTAACAAATAAAACTCAGAACCTGCTCATATTCTACCTGGGGACACAGGGGGCGGTGCAATGTGATATATGTCATAATAAAGGTAACATATGGCTTTTAGGAAGTAAGAGACCCTGAGCTCCGATGGAGTTAGGCAATAGAGAAACAGTCAAGCGGGAAAACCAAATCTGATCTCAAAGCCCTTAGAAGAACTAGCTAGGAAGAAGGTATGACTGGGCCTTCTGGGCTGTAGGACTGCGATGCCCAAAGACAGACATTAGTATTGCTTTTCTACCAAAGAAATTGCAAATGATTTGGCTTGGTTGACATAAAGACTATGCACAAAAACAAAATGAGTGATGTGTTCGGAAAAGTTATCCAAGGTGAAAGTCAGCATTTGCTAAGCTAACAGATTTGAGTTTAGCCATGACACAGTGGAAACCACCAGAAGATTTTATATATGGATATGAGCATAATTGAAACATACAAACGCCACCAGATCACAGTGGCGGAGGCTGCAACTCCTTATGAACCGGGAAGCTGTGAAAGATACCCAGGTGAATTAATATGAGTTCCGGGGCTAGCACTGGAGATGAATAGAAAGTTGCAGCTTCACGTGTTAAGGAGATATTAAAATTTATAGCATACAGTTTCTGAATATATGTAAGTAGAAATGACAGTGAATTACATTGGTACATCTTTGGTTCGAGGTCTCTTTGAAATATGGAAGTGAAGTAACCCAGTACCTTTTGTCACCTGACACACCAGACTGCAATTCTCTGAGGAAATACATCATTTTTAATTCATTATTGTAGCTCCACTTGTTGAACAGAGTTTTAAATTAAAAAGAGGGTCTCATCAGTGGAATCATGTGTCAGGCCTCTGCATGGAGGTGGTAGTAGAAATCATGGGTGTGGATGGATGGCATTGCTGATCAGAGAAATAACAAGAAAGATAAAGATAGAATATTTGAATAGATGTACTAGCAAGAGAATAGACAGGCTGCTGTTGGAGGAGCCAAAAATCAATAGTCAACAGGGTGGCTAGCGAGTTTCAGGGGAAAATGAGCTTCAAGTGGGGGATTAGAGGTCCTGGAAACCAGGTGAAAGAGACCAGTCAAGTCACCGGGCCTTCTGGGCTCTAGGACTGCGATGCCCAGAGGCAAACATTGGTATTGCTTTTCTGCCAAAGAAATTGCAAATGATTTGGCTTGGTTGACATAAAGACTATGCACAAAAACAAAATGAGTGATGTGTATCCCACACAAGTGGGATACAACTATCAATCAGATTTTCAGATTAGAAGAAGTTATTGATACTCCTGCCAAATACAAATTCCTCGAAGTGGTTGGAGTAAAATTCAGACTGCAGAGAACTAAGTAGTGGGTAAAGCTGACGACTGGAGCCTGTAAGTGCTGGAACCTCATCCTTCTGGACCCTTGTCTGTGAGAGCAATAGTGTGATAGGAAGAAGAAGAGAGAGTAGGTGGTTGAATTTGAGGAGCAGTGCAGAGTCAAGGGGACACTTTGAAGGTTGACCTTTATCCCTTCTTTATGGAAGTCTTCCTTCCCCTAGGAGTTAGCCTCAAGATAGGTTTGCTTATGCTTTGCCTCTACCTGGTGAAACCCACCTCTCCCCGTCCATCCTACCCACAAAACAAAGTGTGCTCCTGAAAAATTGTCTCTGTCTTCCTTACTATACCTATACACTGAGGAGTTGTGAGCCAGCCTTCAGCCCCTATGACCTTTGCTGTCTTTGTCACTTCTCCTACTTCTTGCTTGGGGTCCTTATTTAGATGCCCCAGTCCCTTCTAGTGCCCAGTACAAGTGATAGGATAGGAGTTTGCTGAAGACGCATGTGGTGCTACTGTTGTTGCTGAAGTTCACACCTAGCTGCCGCCCCCTGCTTCTGGTGTTTGGAGACTGTCCAGGATGCTCAGCGTGTGGAGGCAGACACCTCATTTTTGCCAGTTCCAGGCAGCACCACCTCCACCCTCTTTCGCCTCCGCCAATAACAGCGCTGCTGTTCCTACCTCAGCATAGCGGCTTCCTCACCCGTGCTGCCACTTCCCCAAGTCCGCGCACGCCGCATGTTCCCCATACGATGCCATGATGACACAGTAGATTTTTTAGTACTTCCTTTGCTTTCAGCTGCATATGTCGATCTGGGGCCAGGTCGAGGCAGTCTCAGAGACATACGCTCTGATCTTCCAAATAGCCTGTCTTCTTTATACGTACAACAAGAAGTCTCTCTTTTCTGGCAGTGAGGCTTCTTTACTTTGCCCATGGACACACTCCAGATATAGTCAGAAGTGTCTTCCCCTGCCTGGGCCAAACCTAGGGGAATGCCTTTTAGCCTCAAGCTGGAGTAAGGCAACGCTGGTCCCCACATATGCGCCTGTCGCCTTTACAGCTGCCAGGATGTGACAGAACAGTACCGCAAGAGCCCCGTTCTCTTGCTCCCAACCGAAGAGCCCTTGTGTGGGCACTGCCTGGGTTTGAGGGAAACTGGCCAAAACTGTTTTGTTCCCTAGGGCTCCTGTTCTGCCCTTAACATTCCATTTGTTTCTCCGTGAACTTTTTAGCAAAGGAGCAAATAATTTGCTTGTATTTCGAAAAGTAAACATGTGCTAGAGTAAAACAAACATAGATCCATTTTAACAGCTACAGGAGGAGCTGGATGTTAAAGTATACATCTCAATTCACGGGTTTGAATATGGCGTGTATGTTGGGAATGTGCTAGAACTGAAAATACAGCAGTGGTAATAATGAAGGACATCGTAATCAGACTTCATAACCTGTTGGAGTGTCTTGGTTATTTTTGATCCTGTATTCTCCCAGAGGGAGAGAGAGAGAGGCAGGGGGAAGAGAATGATTGTCATATCCATTTAAAGAAAATCAGTTCTGGGGCTTTGGTTGGTCTTTAGATCAACTTGAGGAGAGCTAGCGTTTTTAGTGTGTTTAGCATTGTGTTTAAAGAACATGGCACATGTTGCACCTCTCCTCTTATTCAGGTCTTATCTGATGCTTTTCACTACTGTTCAGTATGTCTTTAAAAATTTCTTGAGCCTCCCCTTTATTTTTTGCAATAATGACAGTATTCAACTTCTAAGTAAAATGAATTTATTTTTTGTTATTAATTTTTAAATTGTACTGTGATCAGAAAATGTGGAGTGTTCCTTGTTACCATTTTATTTGTTTGCTGATCTTTCCTGAATTTGAGACTGTTCTTGGATCATTTTTTCTTTTGGAACTACATCCAGGTTTCCTTTAAGACAAGCCTCTTAGAGATAAAATCCCTCAATGTTTACTTAATCTCTAAATGTCTTCATTTTCCCTTCATCCTTGAAAGATCCTTTTGCTCACTGGCAATTCTTGGCTGACAGGTATTTTTTCCCAGCTCTTAGTAGATATTATTTGACTGTCTGTTGACTTGTGTTTTTGCCATTGAAATGTGTGCAATCATTCTGTCATTTGTTTTAATTGACATGGCCTTTCTTTCTGCCTCATCAAGGTTTTATCTTCATCTTCTGCTTTGTGATTCCATTGCCATGTCTGTAGGCATGGGTTTCCTTTTATTAATTTTTTCATGGAAGATATTATACCTTATAAATCAGTGGCTACATATTTTCACCAGCCCTGAAGAATTTGTAGCTAATATTTCTTTAAATATTGCCAGATTTCAATTCTGTTCTTTAACAAATTTGCATGTGGAAATTCCATGTTCAATCTCTGTTTGTTTGTAATTTCTGATTGTCTACTTAGTTTTGAAAATGCCACTTTTAGAAAAAAGAATATTCTATATTTGATTATTCCAAACTCTAGAATCTATCCTTGTGTGTTGTTTCTATTGGCTGTCATGCAGAGTGATTTCCATTTGTGTGTGTGTGTGTGTGTGTGTGTGTGTGTGTGTGTGTGTGTGTGAGCTCTTCATTTGTTTTTTTAATCTATTCCCATTAATGTATACTAATTTTGGGGAAAACCTTCCTCTAAGGATGGCTTGTTATCCTTCCTGTTTCTCCGTATAACAAAAGAAAACATCTGACCAATATCATTTCAGCGTCCCCCAAAAGTGTTGATACAGAAAAGATTCTTAGGCCCAGTTTCCTTGTGTTCTCTTCCAGTTCAAAATGCCCCTAGAGGTGTTGCTGAAGGAATCATACATCAGAGACCATCTGTTTCTGGGTACCCTGACATTCAGACCGTTTTCCTGTATTCCTGCTCCCCAATGTCCCTGCTCTGGGTCTCTCTACCTGTGCTGGATTCCAGGGGCTTTTCTCCCAGCTGCTAAAGACTAGCGCAGCCCAGGGCCCAAGCACAACAGGGGTTTGGGTCTGAGAGTCATCCTGTGGCTAATGAGACCAGTGAGGCCTCCATGAGTGTGACCATCAGGAATACTGTTGGGGAAGTGTGTGCATGCACATGTGTGTGGATGTGTCCATGTATGCATGTTTACATACAGATGTGTATGGTTCTTCTCAGAACTCCTAATCACTGATACTGCAACACACAGAAGTCCTCAGAGTTATTTCCCAAAATTACTTTATTATGAATATGTTAAAGATCAAGAAAATAGAGAGGGCCTAAATATAAAATTCTACAAACCTACTACTGAGCCTTTACAAATATTGGAAAGTTACTATGAAATAGGTAACTTACAAACTTGAGAATAAAATGGTAACCACTAAAGATATAGAAATACAGTCTATAGTTTCTAAGCCATCAAAGAATAAAAGGGAAACAGAAATCTTATAAATCAAAAAGAAAGCAGGAGATTAGGAAAAAGGAAATGAGAAGAAAAAGGAGAGTTAAGAAAACACATATTATGATTGTAAAAATAAACCTGATGTTTCACTAATCAATATCAATATAAATAGAGTAAATACACCAATTAAAAAAAATGGTGAGAAGTGGATTCCACTAAGGAAAAATGTTAGGAAAATTATACTTAAAAAAACCACCTAAACTGAAAATATACCCACCTACCTGCCGGAGGGCTGGAAATTAAGGAATACAAAAAGATAGGCATTAAGTAAAAGAAAACCATATGCTTATGATCTCATTCCGTGGATATTGTGGTTGGCTTATGGGTCCGTGGCTGGAGATTTCTTTCTTGTCAGAACTTCCACAAGAACATCTGACAACTTTTCTTGTTCTATTACTCTAAAATCAAGACATAATTTTATATTTAACCCCAAATCTCTTTTATGGTAAGTTAAGTTACTTTCTAGCCTCACGAAATGAAATAAATACTTGGGAGCTATTTTCATATTATGATGTCCTCAGTAGTTAATGAGTATTTCTCAGAACATTTTCTGTTGTTCAAAAGGGATACCTAATTCATCTGTACCAAATATACAGAGCCAGATAATTATAAATTCAATTTGAGATCATAATTTTAAGATTGAGGCTCACAAAAATGTTATGAGAATAGAAACATATTAATAATAGAATGCCATGGAAATATAATTAGAAATAAAGTTACTTCCAGATAAGCCCCAGCCCAGGATTTGAGTCCCTTAGTTCTTTAACGATTATTACATGAGTAACCGCTAAATGTTCGGAATTCTGAGCTATATTTACTGAGATTAAAACAATCTGGAAAACTCTACCCACTTTCAAAGTTCATATCTAATCCATCATGAGTTCAGGATGAGTAAACATTATTACTGTAGGACAAAATGCTATAATACGGACATAAAATTGTGTAATAAAGTCAAGCCCTTGTTCACAACAGAGCTATTTCCACATAGCAGCCAGAGTGATCTTCCAAAAATACAGTCAGACAAAGTCACTCCTCCATATAACCATCCACTGGTCCTTCTTTTCGATAAGAGTTCTTCCATTACTAAGCTCCTCTTTGGTAAAGGGCAAGATAGTACATATTTTGGGGTCACACCATTTCCGTGACATTTACTCAGCTCTGCCCTTGTGCTGGGTAAGTAGCCCCAGACAGTGCATAAATGAGTGGGCATAGAGTGTTCCAGTAAAACTTACTGATGGACAAGAAGCTCTTTTGAATATTCTTTTTTTTTTTTTTTTTTTTTGAGGGAGGGAGGGAAGGAGGGAGGTTGGGAAACCTGTTGCTACTGCTGATTTCATTTCCAGAAATCTGATTGTATAAGCAAATTTAATAATTTATAACAGCTAACAGAAGTGTCTGCCACAAGTTAAGTCTTCAACTTTTATTCCTATGACAAACCATGTTGTTTTGATAAGAGTAGCACAATTATTCTCTCTTTTACAGTTACAAAATCCACAAAACGCAGGGGCAGAAAAATGTCACTCTATTTCATAACCAAAATTGTGTTCTTGACTCTGAGCTCACAGTTGTGCTTGGCGATAGTCAATCTAACCAGTGGATTTTCTTTTTTAAATCATATTCAAAATTCAACTCAATTCTTTTCGATGTACCTTCTGCAGATGGCTCTGCTCCCTGCTCCACTTCCCCAGGTCCTGCAAGGGGACATGAGGGTGGCAGTGGTCTTGACCTAGTCTTCTTTGTTTTCTGTGCTGTGGCATGAAGCTGCCACTGTCGTAAACTGATTGGTGGTATGGGTTGTCCCCTGTGCTGGCTTGCCTACGTGCCACACTGGACAGCCGGCAGCTTCCTGATATCTTGAGCCCACGAGAGTCAGGCTCCCTCTTCCAGTCCACGGACTTGCTCATGCACTGTGGTCCCTCTGGTGCCCACCTTTCCCTGCCCCCCAGCCTCTGAGACTGGAGTCCCAGCCAAGCTCCCAGAGAACTCCTGCCATCCTCTCTGTGTCTGTGAGTCACATACAAATTCCCCAGCAGCTGTGAGAAACCAGGATCTGGTACAAGACCCTAGCTCCTCTCTCCTCACAGGCTCCTCCCTCCCTGATCAGATCCCAGCAGGAGAATATCAGTTCCTTCGCTCCTTGCTTTCCCTACCCTACCTCCATGGGGACAATTTAGAAGACTCGGGACCTAGTAAAGGAAGATCCAGTATGTAGCCTAGGTGAGCAGTGGGTGACATGTCCCATGACGGCCTCACACCTTTCCCATTACAATTCCTTTAAACTAAATCTTAGAAGGACACTTTAATTGTGAGGCAGTTAAAACCGTGGGCTCTGCCTACATTCAGATTCTGGCTTTGCCACCTGTTTGCAGTGTGACCTTCACCAACCCTCTGAGTCACCTGAAGTCTCACTTTTTTCAACTTTGAAAATTAGGATGATAACCACCCTCCAGGATAGGTGTCACTCTGAGGATTAATGAGATCGTCAAAGTTCCTACACAGGGCCTGGCATGTAGGAAGACCTTGTTAAATGTTGCATGATTCTTCTGAGATCTTCCCCTACATTTATTGATTTATATAAAAGGAGGACATAAAGGGCAAATAAGACTCATCTCCTGGAGACAAGTAAAGAGCTAAGGAGATGACAAGGTATAGTGTGTCAGTCAGGGGAAGCTGTTTCAGGATCAAGAAGCCAAAGGGGGTCTAGGGCTGTGTCCTAGGCAGGAGGTGGGCAAGAGAGGGAGGCGGGGCAGATCATGAAGGGCTCTGTGCCGTCAGCATTAGTCAGGCTTTTTGATTGAAACAGAATCAATAACATATATGTGTCTGTGTATATATATATATATATATATATATATATATAATATATGTATGATATGCTTATATGTGTACAGATTTATTTTAAGAATTTGGCTCACATGGTTATTATAGAGTTTGCGAAGTCCAAAGATGTACATCCCACAAGCCAGAGACCTAGGAGCTGTTGGTTTAGTATCCAAGTGTCTGAGAACCAGGATGGCCACTGGCATAGTTACAGTCCAGAGCAGGCAGGCTCGTGATTCAAGAAGAGCCAGTTCTTCAGTTTGAGTCCAAAGGCAGGAGAAGACTGATGTCTCAGCCCAGCAGTCTGGCAGGAGTTCTCTCTGCCGGTCTCCCTTTTTGTTCTATTCTGGAATTCAGTTTATCAGTTAATGAGCCCCACCCACATCAGGGAGGACAGTCTTTTGACTGTGGTTACAGATTCAGAGATTAATTTCATCCAGAATCAACCTCAAAGAGACACTCAGGATAATGTGCGGCCAAAAGTCTGGGCATCACGTGGCCCAGTCAAGTTGACACCATCATATGCTCTCAAAGCTGTGGCAAGGAGATCAGATGTCTGGTGTACAAATGGCACTACCAGGAGGAGAGTGAATGGGCTGGGCTAAAGAGGGGCACCAAGTTCTATTGCCCAGTGAGGTAAAGGTGGCAAAGCAGAAAGCAGTCTTCTGTATTCTGCAATTGATTTTGCTTTCCAGTCTGCCTGGTGTTTTGCCACATGTTAACCCCCTTGTTGAATTGCTCTACATTGAGGCACAGTGCAATTCTAAAGATGAAACTTTAGAAGCAGGAGCTTATAAAATTTAATCTTCACATATTGATTGTTATTCTTTTCTGAAACAGAAAACATCATTTCTCCTCTCATTATCTATATAGAAATTAAATGAACATAATTGGCTATCCATGCATCAAAAAGCCTCTTCAGAATTTTTTAGAGTACCATATAAATTTGAATTTTTCCCACTTAATGTGGCTTTAATGTAAAATGTATTCTTTCCTTCTGGTACAAAAGCAATAATAAAAACCTTTTAATCTTTCTGGTGCTAGAGTAGTGCCATCTACATGTTTGAGTTTATGTTGCATTCATCGCTCATCAGCAAAATAAATTTTGAAATAGAGACTGGGAATGATTTAAATAGAATGACCTAAGAGAAATTAGGTCCTGATATAATATTTAAATTTAATATCCTGAAATGCAGTCTTTGTCACATCAAATATCATTCAAAAAGAATTTTATGTATTTAAAGAAAAAAGTATAATTTTTTTTTACTTTCAGCATATTTTATTTAGAAATATCTTTATACTTAACGTTGTTATTTTGACCTAATATTATTTTATTTTTGCTGAATGTCTCACTGTATGAAAATTTTCATGATAGAAATTTCAATGTTTAAGAGAAGGAATTTTGACATGCAAATTAAGGAATGAAATTACAAGTATATTAAGAGTTTTAATGTTTTCAAATATTTTAAATGAGTCTCTTTAAATCCAGATTTGTTTATATATTTTAGTGTTGATTTAAATGCTTTATTACTAGGGCAAAACTTAGGAATGTTATGAAAATATCTCATTTTGAAATAAATCCAGTATTGATGTCAAATGTTTTTGAAATCATAAGATCACTTAATTGTAAAGTGTTAGTCTCAGAATTTCAGCAAATATATAACTCCTTGGAATCTCATCATTTTCTGTAAAGAAGTAATATCCAATATACAAATAAACTAGGGTTTGTTATAAGTGTATGCACGTCATTGGACTGGAATATGTCACAGTCTCCCTGTGGCACAGTTTTATGTGGCAGACCTCTCTTATCCCTGCTGGTCTGGGTATGATGGCCACATGATTACCGTGGCCTTACATTCACGCTCTCCAGAATAGTTCTTGACACAAGTAGGGATGAATGTTGAGAGACAAAGAAAAAGGGAGAAAGTAAGAAAGGAGAATGAGAAGGGGCAGGGAGAAAAAGGAGCAGTGATTGAGAGTCACTATGGCTTTGTAAGCCAATGGAAGATGGAAAATAAATGGAAGAAAGGACAACTCAGTGGAGTTTATGCAAAAACATTTTCATTTAAAACAGTGGAAAAATGGAATTCATTAGAGATGCATGTGTGCATGTTTTAGGAATAGAATATATACACACACACACATATGCAGACATATATACATATACATAGATATAACTACACTTCCATTTTAATATTTTTAGCTAATTTTTAGTTTTCTGTGCTATTAATATTGGAAATGATACATGTAATATAACTGCAGTAACTATCATGGGAGTTTCGAAAGAATGTATTGTTTATTTGCTTTGTTTGACTGATAAACAATAAAGTGTTTTTTATAAAGTTATAGCAAGCATAATATTTTATGGTCTGAGTTTTTTCCCCAAATTGTAATCTAAATATTTTTATCAAGTCAGTCATAACATCTCAATTAGCAAGGGATCTTCCATGATAAAAAAAGTGCCTCGGGCTTAATTTTAAAATCTGAAAATACTAGTTGAATAAGGTCTTGATTTCTAAAGAATAGGCTTAAAATGCTAAAAGGAATACTTTGTTCTGAAGGTCAAACAATCTATTTTTATTTTGAGAAAGAAGTACACAAGAAGCGTCCACATTTTTCCCAGCATGCTTTTGCCACACAAGGATTCGAATTCTCCATAGCAGAAGGCCCTAAATTGCTCCCTGTGTGCTTTAATACTGTTTCTTAAATATGGAGGAGCATATTGCCAGAGGCTGAATCGGGCATATATGCTATTGTCAATATTTTCCTTAATATCCTCAGGTTGCAAGAGACAGGTGCATGAGAGAATTTTTATTTCTGCTTGAAAATTGTATTGACTTCAGGAGTCTTCTAAAAATGAAGAGGTGGTGTGGTCAAATCCATTTTATGTGGTTTTTCTGCTAATTTCCAGACAATCATTGCTAAATATTTCCGTATTCTTTTAGTTTTGTTTTTGATCATTGTGTGATGTTTTTGATTAATAGTAACTCCTAAAAATCAGGAAGTACAGAGATTGGATTTTCTTACTGCATGCCAGCCACAGGCTAATGTTATTTAAGACACACACAACTAAGGTTGAGAGCTCAGTGTGTAACATCTTTATCAGCTCAGACTGCCGTTCTCAGGGAGGGTGCGTTCCATGGCTCACTCCACCCATGGCTCTTCACATGGCTCAGTCCTCACCAGCCATTGGTCCAAGACAGTATTTCTTTGCTGTGGGGTTTCTCTATAGTTCACAATATGAGAACTGACTTCCCTTGGAGCAAATGAGAGACAGAGAAAGAACAAGAGACAGAGAGAGAACAAGGTGGAAGTCATTGTGTCTCTAACAAATTTTGGAAGTAACAGCCCATCACTATTACCGGAAGTGAGTCACTATTTGTTAGAAGTGAGTTACGGGTGTGGCTCACACTGCAGGAGAAGCAGTTACACCAAGGACATGAATACTAACTAAGGAGTGGGGAACATGCAGGGCTTTCTTAGAGGCTACTTACTGCATGCTGTTTCAGTCTCTGTGTGTAGGATTTATAGATCAACGATCTTTTGGTATTTGTATGAAACTTTTTGAATCAAAACAAGAACAAAAACAAACAAAAAGCTCTGAAATTTAGTGCATTAAAACAATAACAATGTGTATTTTCCGTTCCTGGTTGGCTGACTTGTTGGGTCCTCTGCTTCATGTGATGATGGCCTGAGCACTGAGTTGGTCCAGTGTCCTCACAACCATACCAACCGGTTGGTGTTGGCCGCAAGCTGGGAATTCAGCTGGGGCTGTTGACTGGGGAGACTTGGTTCCCTTCCGCATGGCTTCTCCATGTGGTCTGTTGACTTTCCTCACAGTATATTTTCTGGGCTTTATAAGAGGGAGTATCCCAAGAGTGAGTGCTCCAAAGGAAGGAAGCAGGCACTGTCAGTCTCTTGACATCTAGCTTCAGAAGTCCAGGATGACACTCCATCCTGTTGGTCAAAGCAGTTCCGGGCCCAGCTCAGGTTCAAAGGGAGGGTACATAACCTCCACCTCTTGAAGGGGAACAGTCATCCCCATAAGGGAGAAGAATTCTGCTGGAGAGCATCTTTGAAGACTGGCTACCTCAGTATGCCCCCTGACTGTAACTCGCCATATAACTCCCACAAGCTATAGGTACTCACTTCTTTCCAGGACCCTCCAGTTGTCACCCTTTATGACACAACTTGAAATCTAGTATCCCATCATCTGTATTGCATCAAGTGCGGATGGCACTGCATGACAGCATCCCAATGGCACAGATGTTCAAGTGCAGTTCCCTTGATGGCAAGACCTGTGAGCTAAAAAGTCTGCACCCCCCTCCGCCCCACCCTCACACCCAATGTGCAACGGTAAGACCAGGATGGAAAACCATAACGCTCACTCCCATTAGAAGAGAGAAATTGGGAGGCTCACAGTAGTGTCATCCATGGTAATTCTAAAATCCAGCCTGACCTAAGTTACCATTTCCTCTGATTGGCAGCAGGGACTTTTTCTATTTGGGTCACTTTCCCTTTGGGTGCCTGCAGTGGCTCTGGACTCTGGACTCTGAGCTCTGATTTTGGAGTCTTCCTACCTTCCATTCAAAGGGGCCTATGTTCGCAGAGAGTAGGTTTCTCAGCGTTCTTCCTGACTATAGGGGGTTAGCACCCTAGAGGCCTCTTTTCATTTTGAAGTTTCTCTGTTGCTTTGAATCAAAACTGCTATGAGAGTCACCAGAACTTTGAGGTTTACTGTGTAACACAACGCAATCCACTCCAGCATGCTTTGGAAAGATGAGCCAGTTGCCGAGCTGAGGTGTCAGTTGAGGTGGTCATTCACATCTCTCAGCAGTGAACCAATAGCCACACAGCTCTTCAGCTCTCCCTTTAAGGAGAGGGTCCATTGCAGGCACTCTGGATTGATCTTTGCCCCCAGACTGTATTTTACTTTTAGAATAATTTTCAGGTTGGAGAAGTAAGAAAGAGACAATAATGGAGTCCTGAGTTGGCAAAGTCCTCCCCTTGATTCTGATGAAAAGTTTCTTCACAGGTCGATCTGTATCTTAATGCACCTACGAGAAAGCATTTGGCACTTTCAGCATTCATTCTGGAAATCTCCGTAGTTTAACCTCTCAAGTTCACGGAGTGTACTTCGTAACTTCCATGTTACCTAGGCAACAGTGTTACCCATGCCACTTTCCACCATGAAATAACACAGCTGTCTGTAAAAGTCTAGTAAGATTTTTCTAACTGTTCTTCCAGCTATCATTGATAGTTTTCTCAAGGGCTTTCTGACCTCCAACCACTATCCAGTTCCAAAGCAGAAAATGGAATTCTTTTTAAATGGAGCAGTAACAATGTCCACAATGGACGGGCAGCAGTGGATGAAAGTTCTCATTGTCCCACACCCTCACAAAGCTTGATGTTGTCAGTCTTAGTCTATTTTTCTGGTTAGTTAGCTGTGTAATGGGATGACATAGTTGTTTTAATTAGTGTTCAATTCTTGATTATTAATAAGATTAAGTACCTTGTATTCTGTTTCCTGGACACCTGGATTTCTTCCTGTGTGAAATACCTATTCAGAACTTTTACCCATTTATTGTGTTGTCTCTTGCATACTGTCAGTCTGTAGATATTCTGGATATCAGGATTTGAAGGTTATATGTGTTGATAATACCTTCTTGCAGGTGCGACTTGGGTTGGCACCCACCTTCTTCTAGCATGCTGCATATGTCGTTCCAGTGTCTCCTGGATTCTGTTAAACACAAGTATTTGCTCCTTTGAAGAAATGACTTTTCTTTTTCTCTGGCTGTTTTAAGTATTTTCTCTTTCTTAACAGCTTTTAAAACTCTGAATAATTATTTCTTTAAATATTGTATGCTCTCCATTTTCTTCTTTCTTTCTAGAAATGATATGATATGATCAGCATCTTTTGCTCTGTCCTGTCTTTTATTCCCACCCAGAGGTGGAATTTTGGGGTCATATGGTGATTCTGTTTTTAATTTTTTGAGGAACTGCCATACTGTTGCCCACAGGAGCTGTACCATTTGACATTCCCACCAACAGTGCATGAGAGATCCAGCTTCTTCACATCCTCAGCAGCACTTGTCATTTTCTCTGTTATTGAGAGTAGCCTCCTTAATGGTCATGAAGTAGTATCTCATTGTAGTTTTGTTTCTTTTCCCCAATGATTAATGTGTGATATTGAACATCCTTTCATGTGCTTAATTGGCTATTTATATATCTTCTTTAGAGAAAGATCTATTCAAGTCATTTGTCCATTTTTGAATAGTGAGCTGTTAGGTTTTTATTGGTGGTCTTGTTGCTTTTTAGGAGTTCTCTCTACAGGCTAGACAGGTATCTTACGGGATACCTGCATGGCAAGTATTTTTTTCCTATTCAATGAGTTGACTTTTTATTCTGTTGATATTCTTTTGATGCATAAATTTTTTCAAGTTTAGTGAAGTCCATTTGTTTATTTTTTCTTTTGTTGCCTTGGTCTTTGGTATCATATTCAATAAATCATTGCCAAAGCCAATGTCATAAAGAGTTTAACCAACGTTTCCGTCTATGAGTTTTATAGTTTTAGGTCTTACATTTAGGTCTTTGATATAGTTCAAGTAAATTTTTGTACATGTTAGGTAAGAGTCCGAATTCATTACTTTGCACATGGATATCCAGCTTTCCCAGCACCATGTGCTGCAAAGACTGCCCTTCCAACATTGAATGTCTTGGCATCCTTGTCAAAAGTCATTTGACCTTGTATGAGAGGATGTATTTCTGCCTTTTATGTCAATGTAGCTCAAGTATTCAGAAAGCACTGGAGGGGGAGGGACTAAGGCAAAGAGACTGGCTAGGATTCTGATACCCTAAGGTGATGAAGGCCAGGAATAAGAAGACTAAGGCAGACTGGAAAGGGAGGTTAGTAGTAAGGGATTTTACAAAGAATAATTGAAAGCTCTTGGTGGTATTTTTGATGAAGGCAAAGGTGTGAAGGAGTCAAGTTAATTTTGTTTTAGAAATTCTCAGCTCAGGTAATTAGGAGAAGGCTAGTAATTAATAAAAATGAAAAGTCTAGGGAAATAAAATGGATGGGATCTCATCAGTCATACTCTCTGACTTAAGAGAGACCTAAGTCCCTCCTTTCAGTTTAAAAATTATGATACTGATTTATACTGCGTTAGACCATTACTTTGGGGAAATCTTGCATTATTTTCACACCTCTTATAAAATAACTTTAGGTGCTCTTATATTTGAATGACAGAAAGATGGGCAAAGGGTGTGCAGATTTAGCAAGTGTCTCGGTAAACAGCTGGGTCTCAAACTATAGTCTCTGGGCAAATGAAGCATTTCAAGTTTTGATAATGTAGCACCAGCTTTACAATTAAACAAATATTTTTAAAATGCCAATGAAAACCAATGTCAGTACAGCACTATTAAGCATTCTAAGACTTACATTTCAATGGGCATACTGAGTTGTATTTGATCTGGGCTAGAAGAGTGTTTGATTCTTGCAATCTTTAGATGAGCGATTTGGGGCCAAGTGGACTCTGAAGACAGCCCAGCTCTGTCTGGAGCTCCAGCATCTATAATTCTCCCTACTTCCTAAGATGGAGGCTAAACTTTCCAGAAATAATTCTTTCTCTGAGGAGGAGGAATTTAAGGAGCTATAGTCTACCTTTCTTAACATGTGGTTCAAAACTAGGTACCTGACTGATCACTTGTATTCGCAAATGAAATACTCATTAAAAAACACTGGTTTCAGACACCCATTCCAGCCTTCAGCATCACTGTGGTATTGGAGAAATTGGTTCCAGGGGGATGACGAGAAACTGAGAAATACAAATGAAATGATTCTGGATTTTTATTTTTGTAATCATTTAATCTCCCTATACTTAAGTGGACCAAAGTTAACTGCTAGTGGAGAAGGCAAGTACGTGGCGAGATTTCCAGTTCTCGGACAGGTGTGTGCATCTAGAAAGTCCTCTGGAATCACCAGCTGTGACATGAGGCACAATGTTTTTTTTCAATGGCTTTATACATATTCAGAGAAGCTCAATTTTACCATCATCTAAAATTAAGGTATAAATTTTGAGCTAAGTTGACATAAAAGGGCTTTTTAATGCCTTGTATATGTTGTCATATATTAAAGGAAAAGTGGATGTCTGGGCATTTACCATTTATCTATCCTTATTTGGATATTTGTAAATATGCAGTAGAAACTGTGTTATTTCTGTGGCAATTCTCCAGCTGATCCCAGGCATGTGAGGAAGTGAGATGAAATCCTCATTAACCCCAAAGTTAGATGCTTTCCAGTAGAAATAAGTGCAATATGCAGAATAGACAGTGAAGTTACAATAGTGGGAGTTGACTTGTAAATAAGGGTTTTGGAGCAACAGTAATATTTTAGGTATATTTTATAAACAATATTTTATGTATCCATTTACCATGCAGGAACTAAAATTCCGGTGTACCTAGATGGGATAACTTATATAGCACTTTATACTTTAGGAAATCTATATCCTACCCATTATTTAGCTGATTTTCATAAATTCTCTGCTTGGTACCAAGCCAGTTGGTATTTTTATACCAATATTTTTAGAAAGGAGGCAAATAATACCTTAGAAGGTATAATTCTGTCAATAATTGTTGTTACATAACACAGGTTCAGTATCATTAAATCTTTCTGGTGAATTCTTCTTTATGAAATTAATATTTGACCTCCTTTTTGATTGTATATTTTGGATTTGCTTTTAGGGCCATTTGGTTTAACATAATATTGTTTCAAGGTTTTTTTTTTCATTTTTTTATTGGCTGGAATATCATTTGTGCCCTTTTAATCTCAGTCATTCCACATCAATATGCATTGCACATACATGGCTTTTATAAAAAGTGAGTGGCTGGATTTTGTGGATTTGAAGGATGGCCAAAGTTTGATGATTCTGACCTTGGTCCAAGAAGATGAGAGTCGGGTAAAGTAAGGACACGCTTCCTTTTAAAAAGAGAATATGGTAACTACAGCTCTTCATCCAGATGGGCAGAAATGCATCTGTTTAGATCATTCCATGGGCATCTCCAGGATTTATCAAGAGATGCATCATGCATGCGTTCACGACAATCTACTGGCAGGGGCAGAACTTGGCATTCTGCTTTTGTTCATTTTTTCCAATCCCATGATGGCTCCACTTGCCCATGTGCACTGCTAGCACCTGGCATACAAACTCTAGTGTCCTTGCCAAGGGCACCAACAGAGGACACTCCCATAGTCTCCAATTAGAGGCCATTCCAGCTCTATTTAGAACCAGCTAAGGCTCATCAGATCCACTGGAAGCATGAAAGATCTTGTCTTGAAGCTACATTTGCATGGCTTGTGCGGTTTTATATTTAGTTAGCTGTAACTTACAAGGCTTCCTCATGGCACTTGCATTTATATTTTTTTCAAGATTTTATTTATTTATTTATTAGAGAGCGAGCGAGAGAGAAACAGCATGAGAGAGGAGAGGGTCAGAGGGAGAAGCAGGCTCCCCACTGAGCCGGGAGCCCAATGAGGGACTCGATCCCAGGACTCCGGGACCATGACCTGAGCCGAAGGCAGGCGCTTAACCAACTGAGCCACCCAGTTGCCCTGCATTTATATTTTTAAATAAGATTGGGAAAACATAACTTTTTCTTATATATGTTTTTCAAATTCAATGACAATTTGTTAAGCATACAGTGACACAGTGGGATAAAAGAGGTTGATGTGAGGTTTGTGCCAACCCCTAACTTTGTCTTGCTCACACACACAAACACACACACACACACAACTTGTGGTACCACCCCCACTTTCAGTTCTTGGCATGTCAGAGCCAGGAGTACCTTACTCCTCTGTAGCTGAGTGCCACCCTTACTAGCCAGAGGCCCTCATGACGTCCTTTCCTGCTCTCTCTCTTCTAGGTATGAAACCTCAGATGCAAGTCCCACACTACCTGCCATGATGTTTGCTCTAAACTCTTCTATGGTCAAGAATTCCACTTCTCCCTGATTCCTATGAAATAACACTTTTTAAAAATTTTCTTTAAAGGTTTTTATTTATTTATTTGAGAGTGAGAGTGAAGGAGGGAGAGAGCACAAGCAGAAGGGAGGGGCAGAGGCAGAGGGAGAAGCAGACTCCCCGCTGAGCAGGGAGCCCGACGCAGGGCTCCATCCCAGGACCCTGGGATCATGACCTGAGCCGAAGGCAGACGCTTAACTGGCTGAGCCACCCAGGTGCCCCTAAAATAACACTTTTAAAAAAAAATTAGTTCTCTTGAGTATAGTTGACACATTAGTGTCAACTAAATACATTAGTTTCATGTGCACAACATAGTGACTCAATTTCTGCATACACCACCCTATGCTCACCTTCAGTGTAGCTCCCATCTGTCCCCATACAATGTTATTACCATATCATTCACTATAGTCCCTATGCTGTGCCTTTTATGCCTGTGACTTATTCCTTCCATAACTGGAAGCCTGCATCTTTCTTGTGTACATAGATAAACATTGCTGAATGTTGGGAAAGCATTAAGTGTGAAGTTGTTGAGCGGAAGAAGAGGACATTGGAAGTGTTCATTCAGGGGCACCTGGGTGTCTTAGTCGGTTGAGCATCTGACTCTTCGTTTCGGCTCAGGTCATGATCTCAGGGTTCATGAGATTAAGCCCCATGTTGTCGGGCTCTGTGCTCAGCAGGGTCTGCTTGGATATTCTCTCTCCCTCTGCCCCTTCCCCTGCTCTAGTGTACACTCTCTGTCTCTCTCAAAAATAAATAAATAAATCTTTTTTTTTTTTTTTTAAGGAAGTGTTCATTCACTGACAGGGCTGGCATCACAGTTATGCCAGCAAGAAATGTCTTATTAGACCAGTTCTATGAAAAAGATGGTTCAAAAGATGGACTTGTTCATCTGAGGTTTCATGTCATTTAGGATGTAATAAGTGGATGACTGAAAAGAGCTTCTGAGAGAAGTGGGCAGGGGCAGGGAGTTACTAATAATCAATCAAGAACTTCCCTGACTTCCTTTGCATTCAATATTCAAACACCAAATGCCAGTTTTGGACAATCTAGGGTTTTTTTTTATTTGTCTTTATTACTCTTTTGGTCTTCTGATGATTTCTTCTTCCTTTATTCTCACAAGATTTTTCTTTATTCTGTATAGTAAATGCATATTTTCCCCATAGAACAATACTATTGTCTGGTGACTATCAAAAACAAACATTGTAAAAGCCTGTTTAGTGTGGGCACAAGCAAAATCTAGATTCTTTGCATACATTTAATAAAAAAGAGTTATGTTTTCTCAGTATATTTAAATGTGAATATGAGCATCATGAGAAAACTTTCTATATTATAGCTAAAGAAATAAAACAAGGAAACAAAACATCTGTACAAGCCATGCAAATATCAATAATATTTTATTTTATTTTATTTTATTTTTCTTAAGATTTTATTTATTTATTTGAGAGAGAGAGAATGAGAGATAGCATGAGAGGGAAGAGGGTCAGAGGGAGAAGCAGACTCCCTGCTGAGCAGGGAGCCCGATGTGGGACTCGATCCCGGGACTCCAGGATCATGACCTGAGCCGAAGGCAGTTGCTTAACCAACTGAGCCACCCAGGCGCCCTCAATAATATTTTAAAGGGCTTGCAAATTTCCTTCCTGAAATTCTTTAAGGTTTGATTTCTAAAATCCGTATACGAGTAAGTTTATGTTAAGCCAAAAGTCATGGTATATAAACTCGGTGCCAACCCTTAGGAAGAGAAACTCTCTGTGAAGGTGTAATTGCCAGCCTTATACTTATAAATAACAGCAACCTTAAAAAGGTTTAAAGTATTATACTATGGATTTTATGTTAGAGCAATACTGCTTCCAGACAAGAGTGAAATAAATCAGGTAATATGATGACGCAATCTATTTTAGTACTATGATGTCAAGATTTTTTGCACTTGCTTTTTAAAATGACATTTTAAGTTCAGTTAACTGATTGTTAAAACCACAAAGTCAGTGGTTTTTTAATCTTGAGTAGGAAGCTGGGAGCCAAGGCTGAGATGGGTTCTAGATGGGTAGAGAAGGGTGGAAATACCGAAGTGTCCACTGGAGTGGCAGTTAGTTTCCATGTAAGAGCTGACTGAATAAAGATATATCCAGAGATATTTCAGGACTTTCCAAAGCAAGTAGACAGGAGAAAGGAAGACATTATGTAGCTTATGACATAATTCAGAATGTGTGAGATTGTGGAAGTTTGAGGGAAATACTGATTCACCTTCTCTAAGACTATCCAGTTGGGTAGTTGAACTGTGCCTTGCAACTGTATCCAAGTACCGAAGTTAAGTTTTATAATCCGAGGGTTTTATAGTTACGGTTACATGGCCAGGTCAGGCAATTCCATTTTCCCATAAACTGTTGTTCGAGGAATAGCATTGTGTTTTGTGATATAATGGCATATGTGAGCTATAAAAGCCTAGATCAACACCATTTTCAGCTCAGGAAAAGTAAGTTTCAGGGATATTTAATGATTGGTTCAATGTTATAAATTAGCTATAAAGCTGTTTAGGTTTTAGGTCAAAACAAGTTGCATTTTCCTAAAGTAACTGACCCTCCATTTTGTTCATTTCTAAAATGAAGATACCTCTGATTTGGTTTAGTGATAGTCTAATCAGATAAACATTAATTTACTGGAAGTTCATCTACAATATGGCTATCCTTGTGGAAATTTCTTTTGAATATGAAATAAATGTATCACACAGTCCTGAGTTAATAAATTTCAACTTTGACTTTTGTTGGAAGAAGACCTTTACCCAGGTTACAAAGGTGGGGTTGGCTAGGGCAGAACTTCTGCAATATTTTAGTCTTACCCTCTCTTGAAGACCTCAAAGTGCTTTGGCTTATATGGCCATATTCAGTCAATCCTTATTATATTAGACATTCAAGCCGATAACATTTTATTTTTTAATATTTTTAAAAGATTTTATTTATTTATTTGACAGAGAGAGACACAGTGAGAACAAGAGCACAAGCAGGGGGAGTGGGAGATGGAGAAGCAGGCTTCTCGCTGAGCAGGGAACCGGATGTGGGACTCGATCCCAGGACCCTGGGATCATGACCTGAGTGAAAGGCAGACGCTTAACAACTGAGCCATCCAGGCGCCCCAAGCTGATAACATTTTAAATAGCTATTTGTTAATTCATAGAAAAAGTATACTGTGTTAACCTAAAAACATATGTTAAAAGGCATTTATTGATATTAAAATATTAATAAATATTAAAAGAATTAGAAGAATTACATTGTTTTAATTTTTGGAAATCTATTCAGTGTCTGGCTTATTAGAAGACAACTAATTCTCTCATCTACTTCATTAAATGCGTTACAATGTTTTTTTACGGTTGAAGTAGATGAAGAAAATTCAACCTCACAGAGATATGTAGTTGAAAAAGGGAAGAATATTTTCATAGCCTTTTCAGATGGATATACTACTTCAAATCTCGAAAAGTGATAGTTTCTTAAAGGTTTTTTGCAATGAGGAATGGTGAAACTGTATCAGTGAAGTTTTTGTATTCTGTTTATTAACATCTGTCTATGGCTCTTTCACCCATGTGTGATTTCTTAAGGTCATGCATTACTCTTTGACAGCTGTTGGATCACTGTAACACAGATCTTCCAAATGTTGACCCATTTCATTATTGAACATCAAAAATCACATTTGTTCATTTAATCAACAAGCACGTTTAAAAATGCTTTAAGTATTGGGAAGTTGTCAGATACACAGTGATGGGTATGATTTTCTTTGCCTGAAGCTTGAATTTGATCATTGGCAGCAAATATTGTCAGTTGTTTTCTTTAAAGTCAACAGATTCACTGTGTTCATTCTGCAGAAAAGACATGTACTCAAAATTTTAGATTTTAAAAAAATAACACTTTTTCATCAAGGAGATTTTTAAGTAAAATAGTTCTCTACCCCCACAAATGCATGGGCATGAATTATACAATAAATACCAATGGCTGTGGTTTGGTGCCATTGTCTTGAATCCTGCTAAAGCATCAGCAGTTTATTTACCATTGCTTTTGCACCGTCAATGCAAATGTCAACACAGATGTTCCAGCATAACTCATAACATTCAGAAGTTTTCCAATAATTTGAATATTTCAGCACAACTCGCATTTGTTGCCAAGCATTCACATAGAAGAAGGTCTTTGGTGATTGGCTCACGCTGACGCTGGATGAACTCAAGCAAAAGAAGCAAGCTCAACCATGTCTGTACATCTATTTGCTACACAAAAGTAAAATTCTGTAGACAAGATATTAAGTTTTTCTTCTTGTTTAAAGCTAAAACTTTAAATCAACAAGTTGCTGTAGGCTGGAAAGCAGGAGAGTCCTGTTTTTGTTTTTTTCCCTGAGTATCCATCCAGTAGACATCAAGCAATGGCAGCCGCGCACTGTTAGTCTGTCATCTCTCGTGTGTGCTTCTCCAGCCAATGCAGGACAATAACTTACTTTGTAAGATGCCTCAGGGACTTTATCAATTTTAGTTTCAAAAGTGTAATAAAAGATTTTTAGCTTTTGAAGAGCTGATTATGTCTACATTTAAAATATCTAATAATTTTTAAACAATTATTTACTCAAAATAATGTTGCAAACTGTCACAATAAAATTACTAGAAAATATTTTTCTGCCTAAATTGCAATAAAACAAATTATTAACATCTATAAAACTGAAGGAATGATAGCTTTTGTCATATTTTCATTTCTTATGGACAGCCTTCCCTTCTTATTGGGAGTAGATTTCTCCTTTTCATGAGTAAGCGACCTCTTTGGAATATTAGTGTCATCCTTTTCTCCAGCTTTAGAAACAGACTGTGTAAGGATGGTGGAGAAAGTGAGGCTGTCAATCTTCTCCATCCCTGACAAATGTCTCCCGTACACAGGAAGAAGAATGTATTACAGATATATTTCTTTTATTTCAGGGAAAATATTACTGAATTTCATAATATTCATATTTAGATAAAAATTTTTAAAATTAGAAAAAAATTTAAAATATTTTTACATATATATATATATATATATATAGTTATAAAATAAGACAGAAAAATGTCCTAAATCTAGTTGTGCTTTCATGTATGTCTGAGACATAATTCTAGATTTCATAATAACAATGTCTTGGACAAAAATGAGGTTATAGAGAATAGAGCAGGGAAAATTGAAGCAAGCCAGTAATGTCCAGTAAAATTATTGAGAATAAGCTGGATTAATCTCTGAAAATGTATATCATTTATACCCTAAATCCACTACCTTAGAATATTCTTAGAAACACAAATGTTTTAGTAACCATAATAGTGATGATGTCATCAAATAGCATGTAGGATCTGGAAACTCTGTCATACATTTTCATTTAAGAGCTGAAGCTGATGGGATCTTCTGTGGTGGACCATGGAAGAGAGGAAGAGGGAGTAGAGAATTGTTTCAAGTAATTTTTATGAGCTCAGGCTTCAAGTGAATTTTCAGCCATTTTGTCCACATTTCACTGGGCAGAACTCGGTCACACAGCGACCCCTACCTGTCAGGGAGGGTGGGGGATGTGGTCAGCTGGTGCCCAGAAAGAAAGAGCTCGGGTTTGATTTATTAGAGATTAGTCCCTATCTAATTTGATAATTTACTGTGGGAGCCTCTGAATTGGAAAGGTATAGTTATATGTGTTGCAAATACGTCAACAGTATAAGAAAATCAACCTGGTATAAAGTAACTGTATTTTTTATATACACAGAGAAATTTGTTAAACTCAATAATATTTATGGTGCTCCCACTAGGTGCAAGTGGTATTCTAGGTCTTGGAGAGAGGCGAGCAGTAGACAAAAGTCCCTTATAGAATGTGCTTCCTTATAGTGTGATGGGAGTCGATGGCCAATAGGAAAGTAAACCAATAGGAAAGCATGAGTGGATTTTGATAAAAGAAACCATGAAGGAAGAAAAGAAAGTGAGAGGTAGTGTTACTTTACAGAGGCTCATGCAGGAAGGTCTTTTTGAGAAGACAGTACTCCAGTCATGAGCTGAAGAAGGAGTAAGGTCCAGCCATACGAAGACCTGTGGGGAGGGCAGCGCAGACGGAGCATCAAGTTCTGAGCGCTGAGGGGGCAGCCTCAGGTGCGGAGGGCCGGGAAGGCTCCGTTTGTTTTGGGAGGAGACAGAAAAGTCGGGAGCCTGTGGTACATTGGGCCAGGGGGCCAGGGGCAAGAACACACAGAGAATCACAGTCTTTAAAGAGAGCTGTGGTTTTATTCAACCAGCAATGAAAAGCCAGGTGAGTAATACAATTTGATTTATATTTTTAAAAGTATATTAGAGGTGCCTAGTGGAGAACAGCTTTGGGGAGATCTAGAGTAGAAGGTGGCTACTATCTCCACCTACTCCATCTCCACTGTGCTGCTGCGGAATCATTTCTGCCATTGCCCCCGAACAACCTGGGGCAAAAAAAAAAAAAAATCTTAGCGTTCTTAAATCCAGTGTAAGCTGCTTTTAAAAAAAATATTGTGTTGTTTATTTTCTATTTTGCAGGTCATTGCGGCCATGATATTACTGGTGGCTTATTCAAATGGGAGCACGGAAACGATCTTTCCTAAAGTTTTTTTCTCCCTCCCTCCCCCCCTTTTCTTAACCATCAGTGCTCTCACCATTAATACAAAGACAAAAATAAATTTTCAACTCCCAGAACTGGCATTTCTCTCAACATTGTGTAGCACGAGTTATAAAAATGACAAATGTTAGCCTTCAAACCAGAAAATGAAATACCATCTACGTCGGCGAGAATCATAGGAACAGCCATACCAGGCTGAAACACTCAAATCTATAATGACTGTTATTAAACGTTATGCAAAATAGTGAAAGGGACATAATGAATCATGAAGAATCTGGATAACTGAGGTGGGCAAGCTTGATGTAAAAGTAAGGGAAAATACGGGGTCTCTTCAAGACCAATAAGACTACTTAGTGGTGACAACCAGTCTGCGTAATTCTGTACAAAACATAGTTCTTTTATTGTGCACAGTAGGTATTAAATACACATTTTTTGAGGGGCACCTGGGTAGCTCAGTCGGTTAAGCATCCGACTCTTGATTTCTCTTCAGGGGTCGTGATATGAAGCCCCATGTCGGGCTCCATGCTCAGCAGGGAGTCTGCTTGAGATTCTCTCTCTCTCTCTCTCTCACATAAATAATTTATATATATATACACACAAATATCACACACTTTTTTGAAAGAATAACCAAATATCCATTAATTTAGATGAAGGCAAAAACATCTGCTTGGGGTATCCTGATCCAAATTAACTATGTTGTCCTCATTTCTGCATCTTTCATGGAAATTGCACCAGGTACTTCCTCCTCCTTCTTCCCCTCACTCTTTATCCTTCCTTCCCTCCTTCCTCCTTCCCTTCCTCCCCCCTTTCCCTCCTTCCTTCCGAAAGGTAAAAGAACTGTTTTCAAAATAATTATACAAAGGAATTCGGGGGGCGCCTGGGTGGTTCAGTCAGTGGAGCATCTGCCTTCGGCTCCGGTCATGATCCCGGGGTCCTGGGATCGAGCCCCGCATCGGGCTCCCTGCTCCACGGGAAGCCTGCTTCTCCCTCTGCCCCTCCCCCTGCTTGTGTTCCCTCTCTCACCTTGTGTTCCCTCTCTCGCCGTATCTCTCTGTCAAATAAATAAATAAAATCTTTAAAAAAATTATACAAAGGATTTGTATCTTGATTCAAAATATATTACCACATTATAATTGTGTTCTATAATAAAGTGAGTCTAAATAGTTGACATAACTAAATTGTAGCCTGGCTGATCCAGGCCTTTCAATTTCAGTGTATCAGTACGCATTACGGTTTAAGAAAATTAGGGAAAAAGAAACTGTAATGAAAATAAGTACAGTGATACAGTCAGCCTGAAGCCACAGGCTTAGCGTCCCCAGGCACACAGACATATAAGGGAGAACACTTGGATACACACCGACATCTACACACACACAGTCTTGATATCCATAAATAATTGCCTCCTGAGAGTGCTACCCTTTCATATTTCAGCCCTAGACTCTTGTTGAGCAGTGTCTCTCAATATATTTCTAACTTTATAAGGTTTTTAATTTATAGCCGATACCTCAGTAGTAAAAAGAAATTAAGTTTCACAGTTACCTTTTAAATCAGATGCCAGGTGTCTCCAAGAAAAATCATAACCATTAATGCCTTTATCCATAAGTAAAAGAACATCCAATTCAAAGTAACTGAAATTATAAGGACGTACATTGTTTCAAAAAGCAAAAGGGGGAGGAAGTGTGACTACAGGGTAGTTGAATATAGTGCCCCAGTGATGTTCGTAAGGATTCGTGTTCTACAGGTTTCTGTTCTCTCACCCTTGAGAGTTAGTGTCTCCTCATGTCAGCACCTGTCAACATCATAAGCTGACCACTGTGCACAATCCCAAAGGGACCCCATACAAACCAGATCACAGTGTGAGCCAGAAAACTATATATGCCTTGTTTCTTTTTATTTTTGAAGAAAGCTTTCTCAGAAGTCCTCCAGCTGGCTCACCATTACATTTCACTGGTTGCAAACCTATCTCAAAGTCAGTTTCAGGAAGTGGAAACAAGCCCACCATTTTGGCTTCTAACACTTAGGACACTTCTGAGGCTCATGATAAATCAAGCTTCCCCCAAGTACGTGAGCAGAGAAGGACACATACCTGGATCTGGGATGGGGTGAGGCGAAAGCCAGGGAGGGAGCTGGCGTTGAGAGGACACCGCCAATACTGAGGAATACTTTGGAAGCTAGCATGGAATAAAAAGTTAAGGAAAAAGGTCTGCTGGAAATAGGATAGTGCATTCTGCTGGGGGAAAGAGGCCCTCGGTTTCACAGCTGAAATCTGTACTTTCAGTATTTCAGTGGCAAAGAAAATGGTGTTTCAACAATTTACAGAATCTGTTAAATCAGACAAAATGACTCTATGCGTCGTAGATGGAAATACACTCAAAACTTGACTTACCTGTGGATACATTTTATAAAACCATCTAGTGTCCGATTATGGATTTAGAGATAATGAGTAATATTTTTATTTGATGCATAGATGAAGAATGGCATTGGAAGGTTTTTAAAAATGGCTTCTTTTGTAGTGATAAAAACGCTGTGGTAATAATTCTGTTTTATAAATTAACATTTCAGTCTTAACATTATCATACAGTTTTTTATTTAACCACTTAATTTCCCTTAATATATTTTTTGGCAGATTCCTGAATAATTTAATGGTATATTACTCACCATCATTTTAAGGAATAAATGCAGAATAAGACTAATTATCTTTTTCTCGATTTTTAAGATCCCGACTTTAAGGACCTTGGAGTTTTGAAACCGTTACCAGGTTGGTAAAATAGATACTCAATAATGTTCAGAGGTCTTTGTTTTCTGCTCTGAAATACACTTTTGGTTTATTATTCAAGCTCCATTTTTGTATGTTTGTTTGGCATTTTGTTATTTAGCATGTGAGTTTGAGATGGGCGGTCCTGAAGGAATTGTGGAATCTATACAAATTATGAAAGAAGGCAAAGCTTCTGCTAGCGAGGCTGTGGATTGCAAGTGGTACATCCGGGCACCTCCACGATCCAAGGTCAGTCTTAAGGTGAAAACAGATTTGAAAACAGTCAGCTCGGAAGTGTCTGGAGCATGCACTGCTTTGAACCAACTGGACATGTTAAGTGGGTTTCAGAGTGCAATCATAAGCTCTCATTTTATTTTGGTTTGAAATGCAACTTGTCTTGCCCCAACCAAGGAAATTTTTGATGTTGTAAATAATATGGAGAGGGTGCTTTAAAGAGATCATTTGATCATCTGGACAAGAGACCCTAAGGTGACTACCACCCCCCCCGCCCCGCCCCTCAGGAAAATGGATTGAAATGGTATATCTAAGCTGTGCGTCTAAGTATAATCACACTTATGCCCTTCCTGTTAGTATCTGTAGTTTGCTCGCTTTTCAACCTAATGTTGTATCTTTGGAAGAAATTGTCCAGGCCTTGCAAAAGCACATATCTCTGGCATATAAAATATTTTATGATAAGGCTGGGGGGCAGTGGCAAACAGGACCTGGGAAAGCCTGGCCCGTGCAAAGAAGCCGGCCAGCTGTCCACTGCCTCTTAAGCTCCTTTTTATTGTTGTTATGAAAAAGTATTGGTCTAACATTACCAAGTCCTCCAATCTTCTCATAACATGGAAGAAGTCAGGATTTTATGTTGATCACCTTGGTTTTTAAATACTGGCAATACATTTTTTAAATTGTAAATTTACATGCTATTAAACTAAATATATTATGGGTCAGATTCAGAGTCAGACCACTATTTTGGAAATACTTCCTTAAAACAACCATATTTATCCTCTTATTGAAATTTTAAGGAATACTGGGGATAACTTTGTGTCAATGACTATCATAGGTGGGGAGTGTTATTTGCCAATCCCCCTTCCTTTATTGTCACTCCTCAGTTATATAGTTTCAACCAAGCCTTATTGATTTATTAGGTTTGTCATTGACTTTATTGAGGTTGAAACAGTTTATTATTTAATCAATAGATTTAGTGGCTCTGTAAAGTCTCAAGCATCATGTTGGAGAGCTGAAGAAAACGTGCCCGCCCCTGTCCTCACGCGTCCTGTTTAATTCTTAGACAAATTTGTAACCAAATAATCCAAGGAATGAGCCATGATCACTGAGGTGTTCCTAAGGTGTAGTAGAGAGAGGGAGAAGTATCATACACCTGCGAAGGTAAGTCAAATGTGGAATCAAATTCAGCTGAAACTTAATGAGAAACAGCATTGTGTCAGGTAGACCAGGGAAGGGCTCTCCAGGTAGAGGGAATAGCATCAGGGTCATAGAATCAGACGACAGTGAGCTTTTTTAGGAAATAAGTAATTGAATGTGACCAAATAAAAGCATGGAGGCAAATAAAAGTATGGAGGTGGATGATGAGTCTTTGAGCCAAAGGGACCTAAAGAACCTAGATTCATTCTGGTAGCAGTGATACATGGAAGAGTGTGCAGCAGGAAAATGTGAGCAGCTTTGCATTCTGGAAAAAGACTTTTTCTCTGGGATGTAGGAAGAGAGGCGTGAACACCGTGAGCAGAAGACTCAGGAGGAAGATGTGGCAGTGAGCCCCATAGTTGAGTCTAGCTTATGATGGTAGACAGACCAAAGAAAGATTCAAGATCGATAGAGGGGATTTTGGTGGCTGGATATTCAGGACGGGGGGGAAAATAGAGTCATCTTTGAGGAGGCTGGTATTTCAGGAAATGTGTTGGCTGTCCTCACTTGATTTTCCCAGGAATCTGTCTCTGGGTCTGCCTACTATTTGGAAGTGCGGCATGCTTTGCCCAGACTTGCAGTCACAGGCATTCAGAGCCATGCTCTGGCTTCTAGCTTTGCCCCCGGCGGGCCTCTTTGCATCTGTGCAAATCTTTGAAAACTTTTATTGTATTATCAAGAAAAACCCAGTGATTCCTCCTTTAAAAAAAAAAAAAAATCAAAGGCTGTTCGTGACATAAAAGCCAACGCACTCCTTGGATTATAAAGGAGCTAGATTGCAGTTAATTATTCTCTCTTACATAATCTGTGGGTTCACAGGCAAGTGCTATTCATTTTTCTTAAACTCTATGAATGAAAGATTAGAAAAAAAATTCTCCAGTTGGAAACATTTGAGCCCCACCTCATTGCTGTAAGCAACATCTTTCACAGCAGCGATAAAGAGAGGGTTTTTATGGGAGCGTAAACACACGTCGTTTTTTTTTCCCAGCTGGTAAATAGGCTGTCTTTTGCACAATTCCAGAGCAACAATACCCAGTGTACCTGTCTGTTACAGAATTTGGCGTTCTGTGACCCAAAGGGGAAGCCGCCTGCAGAGTTGGACAAAGATGACTCTATTGTGACAAGCTTTCTCTGTTAAATTAAAGTTTAGAGGATAGGAAATGGCTTTGAATAACTGTGGAGAAAAGCAAGAACTGGGTATGACTGCCTGTGTGAGCTTTCTATTTTGGGGAGTTCCTAGCAGCTTACGAGAAGAGACTATCAAAGCCCAAGTTAAACTCTAAGGGGCTTGTGAATATTTGAATGATAAGGAATTGAAACATTGCACAATGCAGGTATTAAAAAGTTTCCTGGAGTTCTATTAACATTTATGTCAAGTATATATTGCTTCTCAGGCTTTTTGACAAATAGAAAATCGTCATACAGATGATCACCTTTAATTAGAATGTGATTAGTCCAGATTTCCTAGACTTTGGCATACTAGAGCCAGAGAGAACATTGGAAATCTGTGTCTGATTAGCTCATTTAACAGATGAATAAGCTGAGACATGATAATGAAGTCTTATACGGGCTAACAATGGACTATAGAGATCCCTTTGTATAGACTCTAGAGCGAGGCTGGTGGAAGGGTGTTACTGTCTTGTCCTGGATCCACTACAGAAGAGAACCAACAGAAAAGAATGTTAGGTGATCAAATCATGGGAACTATTTGAATGTTAATTCCATGAAGGCTGGGGCTTATGTATCTCTAGGTACTCAGCACCAAGCGAAATGTCTGTCATTCAGTTAAAACTCATGGAATAAAAAACAAACTTATGTATATCTAGAAAAATGAACATGGTGGCAATCTTCAGACATTGGAAGCACTGTCATATGACAGAGGAAAGAATGATAAGGCTTAATCTGCATGGTTTCAAGTACTAGACTTTATTCAAATGCTTGAAACTAGAAAAAATATAGCTTTTGATTTGATATAAAGAAGGTTTGGTTTTTGTTTTAATAGTGGAGCTGCCCAAAAATCAAATGAGATTCCATAGGAGGAATCCAAATAAAGTTTGGCAGAGATTTGGTACAATAATTTAAGTCAGGTAATTCTTCGGCATAGGTAAGATTAAATTCCCCTCAAGACCAAAACTGGATGAGTCTATGATAAGTGACTGCCCAAGTATTGGTTTGTTGGTACAGAGTTAAGGCAAGATTTCCATCTCCTGACTCCCAGTCCAGTGTGATGTCACAAAGCCACGCTATTTGAGGAAATTGTCAAATTTGTTAAGATAGGAAAAGAGATAATTCAAAGACTTATAAAAGTACACAAATGAAGGTGATTAACTTAATGATTAAGGTGTTGGGACAATAAAACTCTAGCTTTTAGTAATTACCCATCATTTAAAACTTCACATTAATTTTTAATGTGCTGTTATTTGATTCAGAAATGTTTTGAATAATCTTAGCATTAAATAAACAGGAAAACTTGACAAATATAGTAAGTCAATATTTTACCGTGAAGTTGTTTTAAAGTAAATTGTATAATGAACTTAATTGTAGGCAGAATCTTAAAGATGACACCCAAGATTTCCAGCCCAATCAGTGAGACTGTGAATATAAAATATCACATACCTGATTATGTTAAGTTACCTGGCAAAAGGGATTTTGCTGATGCAATTAAGGTTACCAATCAGTTGGCTCTGGGTTTATTAAAAGAATTTATCCAGGTGAGCCTATTCTCATCACACGAGACCCTTAAAAGCTGGATTTTCTCTGGCTGTAGGCAAAAGGGGAAGTCAGAGGAACTAAGAACGTTTTCTAGGAGCTAAAAGTGATCCCTGGTAAATGGGCATCAAGAAAGCAGGGACCTTGATCCTGGAATTTCCATTCAATAGAATTGCCAAAGAATACAATCCAGCCCACAGTTAACTTCTACCCTACAGACCTCGGAGATCCTGAATGGGTCTTGTTTAAAGCTGCTCTATTTTCTGGGAACTTGTTATGGAGCAAGGAGAAAACTAAAACAGCAGATGAAGGGTAGTAACTGTATTCCATTACAATGATAAGTTTTAGGGTTCTAAAGACTGAGTCTGCTTTTATTATCTCCAAAAATGAAAATAAAAATTGGGTAAACAAAATGGAAATTTTCACTGGCTAGATAACCACCAATAAACATCTCATGATCCAACTTTGTTTTTAACTGAAATCTCAGTTTTGTACAATCGGATTTTGGAGATGGAGTGTTTTGATACTTGCTTATTCCTGCCAGAAAATCATTTTAATATTCCCATCAGGATTTGTTATAGGGTGCGTCATTTCAACATTTCAGAAAAGAGTATGATGTTATGGTTTTCTCCTCTGAATAAAGGGGATGCTGCTACTAGCCTCCAGATTCATGGGATATCATACCTAAAATTATAAGGCCTGGCAGGTCCAGTCACAAATCAAACAGCAAGCATGAAGTTCTGGGCTACATGCTTTTTAGAATGTGGCCTTATTTATCAAAGTAGAAAGTACTGAAACCACAGACAGCATTTCTCAGGTTGTGGTATGTATTTAATTTGTATTTTCATGGAGAAAACTGTTCTGGCAAGTCTTAAATAATTGCTCCAAACAATGTCTGTTTTCTGCATCTCACTGTGACACAAGGGGAGGGACCAGGTTGAAAGGTTGGTGTTAAATGTTTGTTTGTTAATATATTACTTAGTAAATTGTTAACTAGATTTACTTGCTTCAAGTACACAAAAGGGATTCTGCTCTCCATATGAGTGTGATTTGGAAGACAGATATTACTAGAAATTGCTTATGTTCTGAAGCGTCTCTGGTCCTATTCAATAAATCATTTTGTCAGCTCAAACTCTGTGATTGATTAGAAAGAAGAATGCATCAAAATGATTCACTGAGAGGAGATTGTAATCTGACTATTTTACTGGAGTTATATATGATTCTGTTTATAATTTTCCCTTTTTCTCAGCAGAGAGACTAAAGAGCTTTCTGTAGTTTTCCACCTTAAATAAAACCCATGTCATGTGGTGTTTCCCCCTTGGTGATCTTATGGCACAAGTTTAAGCTAGGCAGATATCATTTAAATCCTACTAAAAGGAAGGCTTTTATATGATGTATCCTAGCGCTAGTGTGGGGAAGCTTGATCCTTTTTCTGGCCAATGACAGTTGGTTTTTGCACCAACAGCTCTGCACCCAGTAAACCTAATATCCACTGGCATATTTTATTTCTTTTCTTAAATGATTTTTAAAAAATGAAGTTAAAAGAATAATAGAATGCCTCAGAAGTGGAATATATAAAATCTAGTGACTAATTGTTCACTTCCTCTATAAACAGTGTCCTGTCTACTAAGAATGGCCTTTAAATATAGAAGGTGCTTAGACTTCTGTCATTGAACTTCATGTGAGAATACCAATCAGTCACCTCATATGGAAAATATGGACACTCTCTGGAGCTGTCAAATGAGAAACCATGGGCTGAATATGCAAATTGCCTTTCTAACTATAGCAGTACTCTTCTATAAAACACCCTTCTTTCTAAGAAAATTTAAGACACCCATTTATTTCAGAGGGACACATTTATTTTCCGCGAATCTCATTTTTATCTGGATTGTCAACATGTTTCCTCGCTCCTGTAGGAAAATCGAAACAGTTTGGCTTTTTGCTGGCTTATTCATTTATTTTGTTGCAGTTTGTTTTCCTTAAGATTATAACTTTCTTTCTGGAATATAAGTCTGTCAGAATTTAAAAAAAAAATAGGAGGCTGTGCAGTGCTGTATAAGGGAGCAAACCAGCAGGTGGATTGAGTTCAATACTGATCTGTCGCCTAAGGGCCTGGGTCACGTTGAAAAAGTTACTTAGTTTTTCCCAATCTCAGCCTTTTTTATTTTAAAATGGTTATAACAAGTGTCTATTGTTGTTGAGAGATTGGAGAGAAATCATGTGTTAGCACAATGTCTTAAGTTATTGCCACTATGGAATGCAGATAATAAGTTAGCATTTTAAGCTGGCTTTCTGAGTGGGCAGGCACATTAGGCCACTGACTCAACCTGGAAACATCAGGCTCTCACATATCTTTCTTTCTTAAATTAGTCAAATGATTACTTATTTCTCTTTCTGTGGGCAGAGTATTTGGTTTTTTATAGCTTTGGAAGGACACTGGAGGGAGGGGTTACTTTAGATATGACTCCAAAGGACCTTTTTATGTACCCTACTCAGGGTTTTCTCCTGCTGTAACTATGTATATTTACAATCGTAATTGCATATTCTTTTGAGGGCTAATAACTTTGTAGGGTTGATTGTATGGTATTTGAAATTATAAGTATATACTTGATTTTTGTTGCATTTAACAAATTTAGATTACCTAATAAGAATACCCAGATTTTGTAAGTATTTGTATTTTTATAGTGCTTTCAATCTGTTTACTTATAGTCCGGATTGGGTGATGCAGTGTAGTGAAAAGAGCTTTTAAAACAAGAGTTAGGTATTTTAATCCTATTTAAGGCTCCCACATTGATTGCTTCCATCCCTTGAGCAAGCTGTTTTGTTTCCTTTGCTCCAGCTTCCTGGTAAAGGTCATCTGAAAGACCCAATCTCTTTTTATAAATCCATGTGAAAATTTGAAAAACAAACTAGTTAGTGAAAACTTGGAAGGTTTAACATTTTCAGATATGCCTTCTTAAAGGGCACATTTTGGGATTTCCTGAATAGTTTTCAGGAACGTAATATTTGGTTGGGAAGAGTGAATCCCAGATGGATAATGTGAGTGATAGTTGAACTTCTGATAAAATAAAGTAGAACATAACCTGGGAGTGAAGAGCATGCAGACTTTCTTAGGGCATATGTTTTATGTCTGTAGTAATGCAGTTAAAGTTAGCATCAAAGTGTTGGGAAATTTTAGAGTAGCTCCAACTGCAATGTTACAGATTGCCGTTGTATGAAAACCTCACCAAGCAAAGCATCATAAAACTCAAGTGCTTTCCACCGTTTCTCAGCTTTTGCCCATTTTTCCCTATTTCTCTGTTATTCTTCCTCAAGGTTATGTGAGCATTTCCTGACTTTGGACTCACACTTTATTTTTAGTCTGTTCTGTCTTACAAAGTCTGCAGCGTACTGTCTTGTGGTTCTCTGACAGTTCAGAGTTATAGTAGAAATACCTTGTTTGGGAAATTTTTGCATTTGATTTCCTACTGCAAATAATAAAATGCCAATTATTCTACATAATTATTATTTATAGCACTTAAAACAGTCTGGCATATAGGGGCCCAATCAATAGTCGATTGGTAGTAAACAAATGAAATCAATAACAAAATAGAATTCTCCAGTCAGTCAGTCATTCACAGGTACATCCCCTCACAAACTTTGATGGAGTGCCTAATATATACAACACACGGTTTAATGCCTCAAATACAAAAGTGTGTGCCACTGTCCCAGCTCTTTAGGAACACACGGTATAGTAAAAATTTTGTGGAGCCCGCAACTAAAGCTTAAAATAGATTCAAAATAATATTTTAGCATAGAGGATGCAGAGAATAATTCTGCCATGGTTGGGGAGTAGGGGTAGTGAATATTCTGCACTGGGGGTGTAACAATTGAACTGAACCTTGCAAAACCAGGAAGAGCTTAGTAGGCAGAGAAGAACGAATGGTTTACTCATGTATAACTAATGTCTTGTGCATAAAGAATGGCATTTTATAAAATAAGTATGAAATGTTCAGACATAAGAAGAAAAATTTGCCAGTTCATTGTTTATAAACTTTTTTTTATTGTAACCATTTGGAATGGTTACGATGGAACCAGTTAAAAGACTGTAGTATGATTATTAAATTTGTTTTTTAGAAATATAACTTTGATGTGGCTGGGCTTTGGGAGTGGACTGGAAAATTAGAACCTTGGACAGATCCAGGCCGGGTGGGAGACTGTTGAAGTATCATAGACCTGTCAGCAGAGATGGAAACAACTATTTTGAAGGTCAAATGAACAAGGATCACTGCCCCATTCAGTAAGAACATTGAGGGCAAAAGAGAAATTTCTTTTATTTTCAAAGAATGAAACTTCTAAATTTAAGGCAGACAAACTGAACCTGAGAAATTTTTGTTTAATGAATGTCGAGATGAAAGAGATGGGTTTTTAGGTGAACATGTCTTCAGTTTATGCCCATGTTACATTAATAATAGAAGGGTGTATGAGAGGAAATAGCCCATAGCCTTTCATGTTAGAAAACATAAAACACTTAGTAGATATTTGTGAAGGATGTCTTCTTTATTTCAGAGCCATACCAGATATCCCTCTCATAGTGCACAGATTTTTTTTTCTTTATATCATTTCTGTTGGTATGACATTATGTCCATGTGTCATGGTTTAATGGACACATATTGTCAACACTGAGCTTCATTCTTTTGTGCCCTGGTGTTTCCCTGGTGCCTTGAATAGTGTCTGGGACAAAGTCAGAGGCCAAGATGTAGTAATGCTGAACCAGTGGTTGAATGGACAGATGACTTCTTTTCAAAACTATCTTTGGCTGAATTAATTGCTTGTGATTTTATAATGTACGTTGGAACAGAGTCAAATAAAATCTGTTGATCATAAAAGAGCATGTCTATGGCAGTGTTATATTGTGGAAGGGTCATAGCCTAGGGAGTTAGAGAGACCCTGTCTGATCTCCAGTTTATACTACCCAAGTCTCTGTTTCATCATCTGAATAGGACAATAAAACTTTATAGAGTAGTCGGGAGTATTTAAAAATAATCTATAGAGTAGGTTGCACAGGGCATTTCTACTCATTAAATGTTAATTTAATTTTTAGTTATGTGGACTTCACTAAATGGCTTGACTCTGTATTGTGGCAAGAATAATCAAAGATTAGCTCTCTTTTTTATTTTATTATTTTTAATGTGCTCTACTTCAAAAATGAAACAGTGCAGTTCTGTGAAATGATTTAAACAAAGTGAAATCAGAGACTATCTTTTGATACCATTTCTGTTTTCTTTTAGTAGTAATACAGATTATTCATTAACGTACATTTATGTACCTAAAGAAAGGAAAATAACATTTGAAAAAAAAATACTAAACACGGTTTGATCTTAGTTGTATATCTTAACCTCCTGCTCCCCACAGGGGAAACATCCTAAGATTGACTGCAATCAAGACTGTCTTGTGAAACTAAAGAGAATACCTGGTATTTGCTGAACTACTTTCATGTTTTGATTTGAGGAAATTACTACATCTTTGTTGTTATGTTACAGATCTACTTACGCTTCTTGGACTATGAGATGCAGAATTCAAATGAATGCAAAAGGAACTTTGTGGCTGTGTATGATGGCAGCAGCTCGGTGGGGGACCTGAAGGCAAAATTCTGCAGCACCGTGGCCAATGACGTCATGCTCCGCACGGGCCTTGGGGTCATCCGCATGTGGGCCGATGAGGGCAGTCGGAACAGCCGATTTCAGATGCTCTTCACATCCTTTCAAGAACGTAAGATTCTCTGCACTTGACTGTCCTTCAGTAGGTCCTAGGCTGCAAGTCCCATCAGCTGCTAATGGTAAACACCGTTGGTAATGGTAAACTCCATGCAGTGTGAGCACACTAGGTGTGTCTAACCAGTTCTTAAAATCACGGAGATTCCCTTTCCTTCATTTTGGCCCAGTGACAGGAGAAAGTTACATAACACATTTTGACGACCTGTTTCGGCACAGGCGTCATAGCCTTGTTTAAGACAGCTCACTGTTCAACCGGGAAATGATGATTTTGTCTTTGGTTTAGCTCTTATGAAGCATATGGAACTTGAGCAGCTTCTGATGAAGTTTGAGTTTAAATCTGAAAAACCTGCATAAAAATATTTGGTCGGTTCTCTTTAGTAAGCTTCTCTTGCAGTCCCATTTATTGCAAATAGGTCTGAGATGATAGAGTTCCAGTTAAAGTAGGCAAAGAGTAAGAATTGCTTGGGAAGAGGGTAAATAGAAAAAGTTGCAGAAAATATTTAAAATGGCACAATGGGTGATATCCAGAGTTATGTGCAAAGCACAGCAATTTTAGAAAATTATGTTCTAACAAATAATGAGTCATATTAATAGATATATTTGGAATGTTCTTTAGAAAACCTGAATAACTCATGTTTAATAATTTTATACAAATGAAAAAAATCCTGAAAAATTCAGTTTTAGGAAATCAGCACCTTGTATTTTAAAACTACATGTTTATTAAATAGAAAATAATGTGTTTGAAACTTCCAGGATGTCTCAGTGATACGCACAGCATGCAATATTTTTTTCAGTTCATAAATATTAAATATACTGGACAATTCTTTTATATAGTGAAGAGTTTTGGCTTGAAATTCCTCTCTAATTACCCAGTTGGAGAATTCTAGAACACCAGAAGTACCAAATATCACTCAGTCTTTCTAAATCTTGATACCATCATGGAGCGCATTATCACGCCGTGTTATTGCAGATTTAAGCAGCATGTTGCCATCCTGTTCTCATTTCGGTAGTTGATCAAAATGATAGAGGTAGTGCATCTTTATTTCAGCAAGATATTGCCCCCCCCAAAAAAAATCTTGTTGTTTTCTTGACTAGAGTAGGAAGAAATCCAAGCTATGAGATAGCACATTTCATGGCCTCACTGCTGATTGCTCCACAGTGGACAATAGCTCTTGACTTTGGTGGGAGGTTAAAAGTGCTTATTCCATATTCTTATCAGTCTTGGGTGATAATATGTTGAGAACTCCTGTCTAATTTAAATGCTACACATATAGAAGGGCTAGCTTATATGTTAGAGAATATTATCAGGTTTTTAAAAATATCACAAAAGTCTTCAATTTTTATCAAAACTGTACCGTAAAAGGTAATAGGGAGAAAATGAAATTATATATTCTTAGATTTCAAATATCAACTAAAACAACAGTAGTATAGAAGAACCCTGACTCCTAGGACTTCCTGAAGTTTCATTTCATTCAAACTCAGTATGCACCGGTACTTTTTTTTAAATAATTGACAAAAAATATCTTAGCAGTATTAAATGATATTAAGGAAATTGAAATAAACAACTCAAAGGAGATAGTCTCGTGGGAAGCTACACTGGTCAAACTGCGGATTACATAATCTGTTCTTTCCTGGGTTTTATGAATGAATGAGAAGGAGAGAAATCAATTGGAAGAGACTGAGCAGGATGCAGAAGCAACTAAAGACATGAGACCAGGCCAAAGGAGAAGTGGTTATCTTAGAGATTTTGTTTTTGTTGTTCAAAATGTGATAACTACCTTAGACTTACATTGGTGATATGGATTAATGTCTGAAAGCTGAGATTTGTTTGCTAAATTATAGGGAAATGTCTGAGTGAAATTTAGGAAAAAACATGTCCAGCTCATAGGAACAGTGATTTTCTAAAAATGAATGGATGCCACATAGAAGATATAGGCTCTGGATGGAGAGTGATGAGTCTGAAAATGGATCATCAAGTGGCGTGGATGGTGGAGAGAATGTCTGTGTTTTGTACGGAAAGGACTGGTAAACTTCGAAGGTCCCATTCAACTCTAACAGTGATTGAGTTCTAGGAGTCTTTTTATTTATTTATTTATTTATTTATTTATTTATTTATTTATTTATTTTTAAATTTTATTTTATTATGTTATGTTAATCACCATACGTTACATCATTCGTTACTGTTGTAGTGTTCCATGATTCATTGTTTGCATATAACACCCAGTGTTCTATGAGTCTTTTTAAAATTCTGCTTATGCAAGAAATGGTGAATTATATCATACTGTGCAAATGCTATTAGAAATATTTCTATCTGAGCTAAAAGATAGAGTTGTCATGCATATACATAAAGGATCTCTAGAAGTCCTTCAAGTGGGTGGACTTTCCAATGTTGAATTCAGAAAAAAACACGGCGTTCTTCCTCTGTAGGAGGAAATCACCCCCATCCTTTATGTTCCTGCACAGTGAGATGGATTATCACTCTCGTTTTAATGATAAGTATTACGATAGCGTTCTCTGTGATTATCTCATAAATTTTTCAATAAGCTTCAATTAGAAAAAATTTATCTGCTGTGTCATGTTGCCTATGTAGCTTTTTGACATTCTGCTTTTTCTTGCTTTTTGGGGGGGCTAAAACTGGGTGGAATCTACCATTGTCTATGCATAAGATCAAAGTCATTGTGTGATGAAGTATGTGGGGATGGACTAAGTCTTTCTGTATTGATATCAAAGTATCCCAGATATGAGATGATAATTCCAAAACAACAAGAACTGAACTTCAGTCAGTGCTACTATTCAGAAATGAGTGGCTATGTCATTTTAAGGGCTCTTAATGAAGAAATAAAGGAATTCTATTTAGGGAGTTTCAAGTTCCCCAGATGGTATTGTTTTATTCGATATTGGTGGCTAAGAGAGTATTTTTCATTACATTTTTGTTTTTCTTGGTGATGATAGGTATAAAGTTTATATAATATATATTATATACAGGGGAGCCTGGGTGGCCTCGTCGTTAAGCATCTGCCTTTGACTCAGGTCATGATCCCACGGTCCTGGGATCGAGCCCCGCATCAGGCTCCCTGCTCAGCGAGAAGTCTGCTTCTCCCTCTCCCACTCCCCCTGCTTGTGTTTCTTCTCTCGCTTTGTCTCTCTCTGTCAAGTAAATAAATAAAATCTTTAAAATACATATATATATATAATATGTATATATAGCTTATGTATAATATAATTATATAAACATATATAATATTCGTATTTAATGTATATTTCTCTAATCTTACTCCATACACACCCACACACATATGGAGTAAAGATTAGAAGTGTGAAATCAATAACCAACTTTGTCTTACTCAAGCAATAAGGAACCACCTTTCTGTTTTTCTTGGTTCCTTGATATTTTTATTGGTTCTCAACATTTATTAGGTAGTATCCCCAGCCCAGTGTTGAGAAGTACTTATAGCATATTCAACAATATTCTAATATCTATCAAAAGGTCTTGTGTTGGGACCATATGATGTAATTTTTTGAGTATAATTGACACCCAATGTTACATTAGTTTCAGGTGTACAACTTAGTGATTTGATAAGCTTACACATGATGCTGTGTTCACCACAAGTGCAGCTACCATCTGTCCCATTACATCCCTGTTATGGTATCAGTGACTATATTCCTTATGCTATGCTTCTTATTCCATGACATTCATTCCATAACTGGAAACCTCTATCTCCCTCTTTGCCCATTTTGCCCAGCCCCTAACCCCTCCCTATCCATTTATTCTTTGTATTTATAGGTCTGATTCTTCTTTATGTTTGTCATATTTTTAGGTGTTAAAGGAGAGCTTAGGGACCATCTATTTCAGTCCCAAACATTTTGTGAATTGAAACAGAATAAGAAAAGATCCAGGAAGTTAACTGAATTTCCCTTCACACCCTCAACTCCATGCTTAGTGATTGAGCACTACTGTGGCAAGGATTAAAAACCAGACTCCTAAGCTCATAAGTTTTCTTGTGGATAACTTTGTCACTTGTAAAGAATGGACAGAGCTCCCATTCTCTAAAGGTGATGATGATAAAGATGGTGATAACAATGGGTAGCACTTATACATCACTCAGAGAGCTCAGATATGTCGGCACTGGTCTCTATGCTTTACAAACTGAAATTTGATCCTTCTGTCTTATCTGTTGAACCTTATGTCTACATGTTATATGAACATGCTATGATCACACAGCACATGAACATGCTAGGATCACACAGTACACCACTTTCATATGACCTACAAGATTAGATGGTAGAAAAATTATAATAAGGGACTTCTAGTCTGGAACATACTAATCTGGAGACCAATGGAGGCAAATAGAAATATATTTTCAAATCATCCTATTTTTGCATATGTATCTGAATAAATTACAGAAAAGGGAAAGAATGTGTAGAGGGAGAGGAGAGAGAGAATCTCAAGCAGACTCCCTGCTGAGCGTGAAGGCTGATGTGGGGCTTGATTCCACGACTATGAGATCATGACCTGAGCCAAAATCAAGAGTTGGTTGCTTAACTGACTGTGCCGCCAGGAGCCTCTGAGTCACTTTTTATAAGTCATTGATTTTGCTCTAAAGAACAACTAAATTTTTTAGAAATTTGATTATAGTTAGTATAATTTCAATATTAAACATACTTAATATGTGAAAATTCATAACCAATTATGATGGAACTGTATAATACACATAATGGAACTATTAGTGAAATGTGTTCAAATTGAGCTGCCTCCCAAACTTTTTGAGCTTTTTCTGTGTGACGTACCTTTGCAAAAAGTAGAATGGATGAATAACATAAGTAATATCTAGTTTTGACTTCTGAAAGTCTGTCTTTAGCTGCTCTTCTTTCATTTAAGAGGTTTTGCACAATAAAATCTTAATCACTTAATACTTATTTAATGAATAGCATATTTCTGTTAAAAACAGACATGTAAAGGGGATGCCTGGGTGGCTCAGTTGGTTAAGCGCCTGCCTTCGGCTCAGGTCATGATCCCGGGGTCCTGGGATCAAGGCCCGCATCGGGCTCCTTGCTCAGCGGGGAGCCTGCTTCTCCTTCTGCCTGCAGCTCCCTCTGCTTGTGCTCTCTCTCTCTCTCTGAGAAATAAATAAAAAAAAAAAATCTTTGAAAAAAAACCCAGACACCTAAAATGGGGTGAAAAACAAACCATCCATTTTAAGGTTGTAGCATGTTGTTTACAATAATTTGCTAAAATGAGATAATTTAATTTTGTATTAATTTGTGGCAAAGACTATATCAGGTATACACTATAGATTTATTTACAATAAGACATACGTACAATAGCATCTAAATTAGAAGGAAAATTGAGCTGAAGAATTCTGTGGAAGGCAGAATTTTGAGATGAACCAAAAGAGTCTCACCTCTTGGTGTAAAAGCTGCTCACATCCCTTTCCCTTTGAGGTAGGCAGAACCCATGAATACCTTGGGATATCAGTCAGTGATTCAGTTGTATTCTGTGGCAAAAGTTATTTTGCAGATGTAAATAAGGCTCTTAATCAATTGACTTTGAGTTCATCAAAAGGGAGATTATCTTGGGCAGACCTGAGTAATCAGGTGAGCTCTCTGAAATAAGGTGAAGCATGAACTTCTGACCTGCAGGAAGAATGCAGACAAGTACGTTGTGAACTGCCTGCCTGTTAGAGGGGCAGACTCAGGGAGCTCAGAGCATCCCTGGCCAACAACTTGCAAGAAAGTGGGAACCTCAGTCATACGACTTCAAGGAAGTTATTTCTGCCACCAACAACTTCTAGAGGTGAAAGGTGTGCCTCATGGATCTTCCGGTCAAACTAAAGGGCATCCAGGAGGACAAGGGCCATGACGCTTGGCCACCTCAGCAGGAGACAAGGAGAGGCACAGGGCACAGGACTGTCTCAGAGACGGTTTGGGTAAGCATTTGTCTGAGGGTAAAACCCAGTGAATTTCAAGCAAGGGCCATGGGGTTCTTGAGGAAATCATTTTAGCAGAAACACTTTCAGTTTGGACTGAAAGGGGCAGAGTACCAATGAGAAGATATCATCAGAACCCCAAAATTCTTGTGGCAGGAAGCCATCGGATAAAACCGCTCAACTGCAAACGTGTGTCACCTTTCAAAGGAAGGAAGAATGACTCCAAGAGCAGCACCAAGAGCCTGGAAGGTGAAGCCCACACCAGCAGAGGGCTTTTCCTAGAACTGGAAACATAGTCCAGAGAAATCCAGCATTTATCCTGCTGAACTTCAGAACTGTTACTATTTACTTTCCATTCTCCCTATTTCCAACCAGAATCTCTATGTCCTTTATACTGTGCCTCTCCCACCCTTGTGTGCTGGAGTGTTGGGGTAAGCGGCTTGTCTCTTTGGACCCCTGGGTCCATGGGTGCAGGGGAAATGGATCCCAGGGCTGCAGTTCAAGGACGGCCCCCAGGAGCCTCTTCTGCACCACATTTAGATGGTTTGGATGTGAGGTTTGGGACTTTGAGTGGTGCTGCATTGCAATGATACCCCTGGGAGTATCAGAAAGGGAGAATCTATTTTGCATCCATGAAGGAAGTGGAGCACTGGGGGTCAGTGGGCGGGCTGTGATGGGCAGAATTTTGTGATGACTCCAGTATTTCCACCTCCTGCTGTACAGGCCTTGTAAATACCCCTCCCCTTGTGTGCAGGAAAAATCTGTGAGTATCATGGGATGTCATGTTATATTTTGTGATGTCATGTTACATCTCTCTCTATATATTTTGAGGCAAAACGGATTTTGCATAAGTAGTTACAGTCCCGAATCAGTTGATTCTGAATTAATCAAAAGGGAGACTATCCTGGTGGGTTTGACCATACACAAAAAAATATTGGTAATAGTCTTTAAGCCCTTTTAAAAGAAGGCAGAAAGGTCAGTGATGGAAGAAGTTAGAGGCATTCTAAGCTGTAACAAATACTCCTGCAGCCTGAAAGAAGCATGCTGACCTGTTGTAGAGAAGGCCAGGCGGCTGAGCGTGGTGGGTGGGCTTTGGGAGCTGAGACCGTTGCCCGGTTAAGAACCAGGAAGCAAGGAGGAGCCTCAGTCCTACAATCCCAGAGACTGAGTTCTGCCAACAACCTGAATGTGCTCGAAAGGGGCCCCATGCTCCAGATGAGCCCCAGTCCAGCTGCCTCCTTGATGTCGGCCTTGTGAGACCCTAAGGAGAGAACCCACTCAATCCAGACTTCTGATTCACATAACTGTGAGATACAAGTGGGTGTTGTTTGAAGCCAGTAAGTTTGTAGTAATTTGTTACTCATCAATAGAAAACCAAAACACCTTCCTGTTGTAATAATGTGCACTTTTGAGTGCAATAGATAATCCAGATGTCCATCTACGTGTTACTTGCATATATTAATATATTATTATTTATTAACTGTTCATCTCTGTTGCTAGATTTGGTAGTTGAGATGTGGCAAGGTAGAATGGTAGGAAACATATAAAAAATAATCACTCCAACATCAGCTTGACCCTAAAAGTTGAGTAACCACTACTATGTTATTACCCTAGTCATCAGAGTTTTCATTTTGATACTTACTCGTATTTTTTGCTTTGTTCTTTTATTCCTTCCGCAAATACGTGAGCACTGAGGCACAGAGATGAAGGGACAGGTGCCACCACACTCACTCAAACTAAACTCCAGCGTGTGACTCACTTCAGAAAATGTGTATTCATGTCTGGTCCTCTGTGCCACACTCTCACCATGTACTTCCTCAGTTTCTTTAGTAAATTATCCACTGAGACACTGTATTCTAAAACGCCTGATTCGTGTCTCATAGAGGATTTTTCCTCTCTCTCTCCAGCATTTGTTTAGATTAGTAGGATCTTTACTCTTCTGCCACAGTGATCAATTATGATTTCACAGTTCCGTTTTATTATCCTTTCTTGTCTGGAGCCTACTTTGGCATGCCATCTGCCTCTTGCATACACAATTTACGTTCTGTCCTCGATGGTGGCCTTTCCCAGTTTTGCAATATACAAGTACGCTTGTCATAGGACCTCAATAAACTAAATTTGGTGGACCCTAAGGGGGGAAAAGTATATAGATATTTAATTATGAATGTAAAATGTACCAAGTTCAGTAGCACTCTGAGATTATACACCAGAAAATATTGATGATGATCAAACTCACAACAGTAATATTTAATTTCCTCTCTAGGAAAAGCAAGGCCAAACACATTTACAAGTTTGGGGTAAATGGTAAGATTGAAAGGCATTGTATTTACGGTGTATTTCATTCAAGGAGAAAAAATGGTATTTGTTACAGGAAGCAGTGTTACCAATTATGACACAGACTAAAATAGAAAGTGATATGTTTCCTGATAGAGATCTCCATGCCTCACTGTTATGACTTGGTGTGTTTTAAAAAGTTTAAGACTACTTTATTAATATAGGAAATATTTTGTTATATCTGTCCTACAGCTGAATCCAGTACCAGATGGCATAGATTGAAAGATCAATAATACACGAAATAGGCTGGGAAAATTGCTGCATATGTGTCCTACTTTGGCATGTCTTTTGAAGGCAGACATAAAACACTTTACAGATAAGGAAACATATCATGTATATAATATATATATACAAAATTTAAGGTTATGAATTATTATAAAAACATAATTGAAATTAAAAAAGGAAAAGCTGAATTGAGCAATTGGCCACAGAAACAACGGGCAGTGGATAAATATTCTTAACTGATAAGGAATAAAGACGGTGAAGACGATTAGAGAAAGTTATATAAGCATACCATAAGAAAATGGGGCAAATAAGGTGAAAATTAATTCCCAGAGGAGCATAAATGGACCGTTGGTACAGGAAACACACACCTATGTGTATTAGTGAACAAAGATGTAAATTCCGATAGGAAAAAGACCTCATTTTCATCTATCAAATTGCTTAAAAAAATAGCAATAATAAAATATCCAGTTTTGGAGGTGGTGTAGTAAAATGAGAATATATGTATGCTGGTAGAAAAGAGGACGTTTTCTGAAGGGCAACTTAGCAGTATCTACCAAAATTCTCAAATAGGTTTACAAAATTTAAAAAAAGGTGCGCCTGGGTGGCTCAGCTGGCTAAGCATCTGACTCTTGGTTTGGGCTCCGGTCATGATCTCAGGGCCCTGGGAGAGCACCCCACATCAGGCTCCGTGCTCAGTGCAGAGTCGGCTTGACATTCTTTCCTCTTTTCCTTTCCCTCCCCCTCCACTCCTGCCTCCACATGCAAGCTCTCTCTCTCTCTCTCGCTTGAGATTATTTGAGAGATCTCAGATAAATAAGTGAAATCTTTAAAAAATAAAAAAACTAAAAAGTTTAAAAAATAAGGTCTCTCCTGTTGATCTAAAAAATTAACCTAAGGATATATATATTACTGGTAGGTATGTTTAGAGTCTTTTAAAAAAATGAAACTTGCTTAAGTTAATGGTTAAATGGTTCTTGGAACATACATATATTCTTTTCACTCTTAAGATGATTTGTGTTAGACTGATACTAACATTGAGCTATGTGAAAAAATAAAATTTTAAAAACAAGTAGCAAACAAAACGCAGTACAAGCATACTCTTGTCAACAAGTATGATAAATGTTTAATATAGAGTATCTATTACATATGCAATGCATGTGTGTAGAACACAATGCGATTAAGATAGTAATAGTGATTATTTTTAGGTGATGAGGTTTTTTGATTCTCAATGTTTTATGATTTTTCTACAATGAACAGGATTTTTGGTAAACATTTTTTAAAGCACTAAATATAACTTTGATGTGACTTTGATACGACTTTCTGAAGGGATTTATTAAATCCAAGAAAACAAGAGTATATATGTAATATATATATAAATTTTAAGTAGGCTCCACACCCAACGTGGAGCCCAGTGTGGGGTTTGAACTCATGACCCCAAGATCAAGACCTGAGCTGAGATCAAGAGTTGGACACTTAACCGACTGAGTCACCCAGGTGCCCCATATATACATTATTTTCTGTATGGAGAAAATCAAGACACATCTACCATGTCAGAAATGATAACTGATCAAGAGTTTTTTTGGGGGGGATGGCAATTATGCCAACGGGTGAGGACAGATCATTATCTAGTGACCTGTTCTTTCAGATTAGATAATTACCATGATCTACACTAGAATTTCTCTACTTTTTAACCTCCAAGACCCTCTCACCTGATGGCTTGTATGTGGCATGACAGATGTTGATGGGTAAGCCTACATTTCTGTAATGTCCTTAGAGCACTAGAGGTCATGTAGTCCTTCCTCTGCTGGGTGACATAAGGAAATCTTTGAGATTGTGCTAATATGTGAAATGTCGTAAGTAGTTAGAAAATGTTGCTTTTGATCCATTTCACAAATCGGGACTCAGGAGTAGCAGGGTGTCCTGGTTGGAAACCTTTGCCCTTCCACGTCAGCGTGGAAGGTTCCTTCACTTCTCCTGTTCCTGACCTTCCCTGACCCTGTTGCAATGTTGTGCGGCCATATCTACATCTACAGGGGCTGGTGGATCGTGTTCTGATTACCCTAAGAAGTGAGCTACTAGGTGTAAATGGGTATATTAACTTCATTTCTATTGCTGCTGTAACAGATTACCACAAATTTAGTGCTTAAAACAATACAAATCTATTATTCAAAATGGATTTCACTGGGCTGAAACCATGGTGTCAACAAGGCTGCTGTCTTGGGAGGACACAGTGAAGAGTGCATTCCCTCACCTGTCCAGCTTCTAGAACTGTGTCCCTCCCATTGTGGGTTTTGGCTCCTTCTCCTTCAAGGCCGGCAAGGTAACCTCTCATCTCCCTTTGTTTCCTTGTTATATCATGTTCTGTCCCTTGGAGCTCCTCCCTCCCTCTGTAAAGACATGTGTGATTTCATCGGCCCTGTCTGGATAATCCAGAATAATCTCCACATTTTGAAGTCCTTAATCACATCTGCAAAATCTCTTTTGCATATAAAGCAACATTCACAAGTTCTGGGGTTTAGGATGCGGGCATCTTTGGGATCCATTGTTCATTTTACCACAGTAGGCTTGATGTTCCTGTTTTGTTTTTATTTGGTTTGTTTTTAGTAAACTGATATGCTCTTCATCTGAAATTACGAAAAAAATAATTTATTCGACTTGAAGACCAAAGGTACACGATGCCAAGTGGTAATCGTGTATCTGAACATGTGTCCCTTTTATGCCCTACTACTGAGTCAATATTCTTCTAATGAAATTATTTAAAAATTAAATATTTTTATTACTATAGAAAAAATACAAGAAGGGAATGTATCATAAAGATATAATTTTGACAAGTATATATGTGTTTAGAATTGTAAAATTAATGTTAGACAATTTGCAAAACAAAATTACAAATCATCTGAAAAAACAGTTTTTTGTTGTGAAAAAAATCCAAATAGGATACCCATTTGGTGGCGGTCAATTAATTCTGCTCCTTTCTTACCTGTAATACCTTGACTTTAAGCCTCAATTTCTTTTCCAGAAAATGAAGGAGGCATTTTACAGCAGCTGTGAGTTTTTAAATATGTGTTCAGAACAGAGCACATGGTGACGACTATCCTGTTGATTAATGCGATAATAACATACTGAAATTCATTTTCATAGTCAGTAGTTTCTTACTTGCAAATTTAATGAGGACTTTGAGCAAGGGATTATAATATAAAATTGTAGAGTCTGCCAGGGACCCTTCCTTCTTTTTAAGCATGTGGTTGAGTCCAACTGTAGCATAAAGAAAACAACTATCAGAAATATTTCAATTATTGATGGACATTTATTATTGCCTTGGTCATTTAACTCAAATTATGTTTTTAAAAGGTATGCATGTAGATATACAGGTCAATGTAATAATTACAATTTAAAATCACTTTCCTTGAGCGATTTTTTTTAGACTAAAATATTTAAATAATGTTGGTGTCTATGTGTATTTGTTGAACTACTTAGAAAATTTTGCAGAGTTCTCATTGAACTTCCTAGATCACCGTTGCCTTTAGTTAAGTTGTCGGTCTGCCACGGAGCTTGTGGACAGGAATAAAAGCAGTAAATTCCTTGTAATTTTTGGTGGGATCCTTGGGGATAACATATATTGATTTCTTTGATTTTGGCTTTATAGCTACGGTAGTTTATGTCTACCACTGCAAATAGACTGTGTATAGTTGTATGCAGACAGAAAACTATTATTCTCAATTGTTAGACTTTGAACTAGGAGAATCACAAACTCGAGGTTGTGATGGTCCATGTTTTCTCCACTCTAATCTTTCTTTACCTCAGTTCCCACTTTTGGGACTTGGCATGTTCGACAATGAAACCAAATATAGTAACTTTAACAGAACAGCATGTCTAAGCAACTGTTGCAGACATGTGTAGAGCGGTCATGAAAATAAAGCCTGAGACACATGTCCAAATACTACTAATAATCAGAGTACAGACCCCAAAGAACTACAAAATCCTTCTTACGGTCATTGCAGTCCTGTCTAATGACAGACAACAAATAAATCATCATGTAGCTGACCCAAGGCAGATATAATTATAGTATAAAAATGTATGCTCATTCTTCGAATCAAACAAAATGGATAAGATCATGATGTGGCTCATGTCCTATGTGAGGAAAGAAATGGCCTCTATCTATGGAATATAATTTTCTCATGAAGATTCTTTTTTTTCTAATATAATGTCTTTTTGGAGCCATAGCAATATGCGATTCTAGTAGAAAGATTGGGGTAATCTACTAAATTGAGTGGGATTAAATTGAAATTTGTGAATAGATTTTCTTGTATTTTAAAAAAAGAGATTAAAATGTATCTTAATAATACTGGATATTTTGACAGATAACTAAGTCACACTGGAACATAGAGTTTTGGAGGCAGATATTGATCTTTCAAAAAAATATATGAAGATGATAAAGGACATGAAGAGAAGAGGCACAAATCTATTTCTGGCCTGAAATCTGGTCAGCATTTTTCAAATAAAATGTCATTTTCCTTAACTGCATAGCCTGAGGGCCCTTTAAAGTTTAAAATATGGTAGCAGGGGGAAATTTTCCATTTATTTTAGGGAAAAACAAAACATTTGTTTTGGGGACAATTCTGATGGCCAGATATATTTAATTTTTTTTTTTACATTTTATATTCTGTAATTAGAATATCATGATTAAAAATGATACTTAGCAGCAAGCTATACACTTCTGAATCCAGTTTTTGAAGTTTTTGAATTCTTACTCAGTTGCTTACTCATAATTGATATCTCTGATGTTTTAGATATTTTCTTCCCTTTAGTTCATTTAGAAAAGTTTAGCTCTTTCTTAGAAATTAAAATCATTGTCAGAATTTAATGGGAAGTTGGCACTCCATATCCATCTTACTGCTGAAAATTTTTGTTTTGATATCTGTCCGTCAACAGTTACTTATTAAGCATCTCCAAAATGGCATGTGTTATCCAAAGCCCAAGTGATAAAGCAGTGAACAAGGCAACTCCCTTGCTTTACATTTTTATAAGAGGAGAGAAAAGATGAACAGATAAGTTAATTAAAGAAGATAAACCCAAGTCCTAATAAGTATTGTGGAAAAACAACAACATTGGGTAACATGGTGGAGAAGGGTGTGGATCTGGGTGCCCCGTGATTATGGTGGGTGACGTTGGAGTTCAAGAGGCAGCCGGGTCAAGATTTTGGAGGAGCAGAAGGGGTACTGAGGAGTTTGGGATTTAATCTAACTTTTTAAGTAAGGTTTTGGAGTGTTTGAAACAGGTGAACGATGGTCTGATTTATAGTTTTAAGTGACCAAGTTTCTTCAGGCTGCTGTATTCACAGATCTGCTGATAGAAGAGCAGTTGGTGACAGATGGTGGTGAGCCACTTGTACCAATTGAGATCACAACAAGAACTTGGTAGGTAGATTGATGGCAGACAGACAGATAGATAGATAGATAGATAGATAGATGATAGATAGATGACAGGGCTGACACAGCTAAAGGCCTTTTGGATGTGGGTGTTGAGGGAGAAAGGACTCAAGAATGACCCCAACCCTTCAATGTTAACCGCCAAGGGGATGGGGGATAGTCCTGTCTCTTATTAATGTCAGGAAGGGGTGAGGGGAAGAATGGGGTGGGGGGAGAGGCAGTTAGAGGATTAAGGCGACAGATGTTTCTTTTTTTTTATTATGTTATGTTAATCACCATACATTGCATCATTGGTTTTTGATGTAGTGTTCCATGATCCATTGTTTGCGTATAACACCCAGTGCTCCACGCAGAACGTGCCCTCCTTAATACCCATCACCAGGCTAACCCCTCCCCCGCCCCCCCGCCCCGCTAGAACCCTCAGTTTGTTTCTCAGAGTCCATCGTCTCTCACGGTTCGTCTCCCCCTCCGATTCCGCCCCCCTTCATTCTTCTGTAAGCCTATCCAGCCACGTTCCTTTTGAGATGGTACTTAGAATCCCAAGTGGAGAGGTTATGTAGGAATTTGATAGTATAGTATAAAGCTGGACCTCAGATGGGAGTCAGAGCTAGAAGGGTGAGCCCAGGAGAAAATAGAGTGTCAGGCTTTGAGTCTCTGCTGGGATGCCCCAGGGGAAGCTGTGGGGAGAGAAGAGAAGGGACCTCTGGTGATGGCCCTGGAGACTTGACTTCAGGGTTCTGAGAGGCAGAGGGAAAATCCTCTCTATCATCTAAACTGATTAAAATTATTACTGAATAAAAGTAATTATGTTTCCAAGTATGCTAGATCGTGCTCTTTAGTATGAATTCATTACTTTAAATATATAATGCAGATATGTATCACATTTACATATTTATGATAAATTTAAGCTTTATTTCCATCTCCCAGGCAAAGAAAGTGATAGGCTCTAGAGCATCTTGACTGTCAGAAAGTTTTAATAAATCAGTGTCTTCAAGTCTGCTAAAAGCTGAATTCGAAAATGGAAGCAAGGACATGTGAGTGTACTCCAAGCTACGTGCTCATCCTCCGTGGCTGCACACATTTCTGTGACCATTTGCACTCCAACTTCAGACTGGAGAACTCGTGAGGAATAATGAGTAGCAGAAGTAGAAGACCCCATGGTGTGGGTGTGGGTGTGTGAGTGAGTGTGTGTGCGTGTGTGTGCGTGTGTGTGGCTGCACCCACACCGGCCAGCACAGAGGAGGTGGACTTTTGACAAACTTCACGTCAAAGAACTTTGAAGAATCTGAGGCAGGCAAGAAGCAGGAGACTGTGCGTGGAGAGAATGAGATTTGGGTTGGGAGGTGTAGAGGAGCATCTGAGCTGTTGTTCAGATGGTAGAGTTATTAAAAGGAAAATAGGATCAAGCATCACTTCTGTTTCTGGTGAAGTATCATGTTCTTTGACTTGGAACTAACCCACTAATGATAGTTTTATTAACCATAAAGCACAAGTATTTGAAATATCAATGTTTCAGAGAGAAATCTGCCAGTTTTTAATTTCTGTTTTAATATTTCCTGAGGGTAGCATTCAGTGAATTTCTGAACTTAAAATGAATGCAGTCAAATGAAAGCACTAGTTTGAAAAGATGTGTGCACCCTTATGTTTGCCGCAGCATTATTTACAATAGCCAAATTATGGAATCAGCCCAAGTGTCCCTCAATAGATGAATGGATAAAGAAGATGTGGTGTGTATATGAGGGAATATTAGCCGTTAAAAGAATGAAATCTTGCCTTTGGCAATCACATGAATGGATCTGGAGAGTATTCTGCTAAGGGAAGTAAGTCATTCAGAGAAAGACAAATACCATATGATTTCATTCATCTGTGGAATTTAAGAAACAAAACAAAAGAATAAAGAAAAAAGAGACAGACCAAAAAACAGACTCTTAACTACAGAGAACAAATGGGAGGGGAGTTGGGTGGGGGATGGGTGAAATAGGTGAAGGGGTGGAGACAGCGCTTATCGTGATGAGCGCGGAGTCATGTATAGAATCGTCGAACCACTATATCGTACAAATAAACTAATATAATGCTGTATGTTAACTGTACTGGAATTTAAAAACAACTGAAAAAGAGAAAAAAAATAATAAAAATAAAGAGAAAGCCATTGGGAAGAAATGGCCCCAATAGTGAGAAGGAGCATTAGTGACTTTAGCATTAAACAAAGTTATTATAACTTAAGGAATTTAATTACAGAAGTGGAACAATATTTATAAACATGTGGCACGGTACTGAAAATTGATGAAACATTCATGATTAGACTTTTAATGTTATAGTGTATACATATTATGATTCTTTCTTAAAATTTTAAATAAAACTCCCTTTATGTTGAGTTGTGACTGCCTTTCTTTCTCATGTTCTGCCTTAGCTAATTCAAATATGCCTAAAATTAGTTTGGTTGTCTTTCTACTGAAGTTTTTATTTCTTAAAATTCAGTGTCTTTTTGTCTCAGACGCTTGTAGGATCTAAACATTGCGATAGACTGAAATGCTATTTCAGGAAATATGGTGCACGCTTGCCACCTAGTGGTAAGAGTGGGAACAAGTGAGGCTTTCAAAACAACCCCAAAGAAAGCAAGGAATTCAGTGAAATACTAAATTCACTAATTATATAACTTCAAATATAGTAAGGTATAAATGTTATGTGAAAACTATTATTTAACTGGTTAAAATATGAAAGAGAAAATAGATTTTAAAAAATACTATTTGGTATTTTTTTCATAAAAAGTTAATAGATGCTTCCTAATTACAAAAAATAAAATAAAGTAACTGTGTGTATATATACATACGCAAGTGTATGTATACATATTCTTATATGTATATGTTCATATGGAACATTTCTCAATAAAAGCTAAATATAACTTGTGAATATCCTAGAAATAGTCATTGCCCACATTTTGGCATGGTATTTCCAGTAAAATCTGCCATATGTATATTTATGTGTGAGGCTTTATAATTTAAAATAATCTGTATCCTCATGTCTCATCCAACTTTATACCTTAGTAATTTCCCATGCTGTTCTCTATTCCATCACTATAATTTAGAAATAAGAATTCTGTCACCTACATCAAAAACTAATGATGTAATGTATGGTGATTAACATAACATAATAAAAAAAAACAAGAATTCTGTCACTATAATTTTTGAACACTGGGGCAAGACTTCTCAGGATTTTGCTTTTGTTTTTGTTTTTGTTTGTCTATCAAGTGGTAAACTAATAAAATCAGAGCATCTGGATGAAAAGAATTTAAACAGGCTTCGTGGTCCCCAATTTCTGTGAATAAGGAAGGGTTTACCAAAAGCTGATATATAGAAGCGCACCATGCTTCTCAGTCTCACTAATCCACAATATATTTCTTCCTTGCTAGAGCAAAATGTTGCATTAAATTTCGTGTTTCCAAAGAATTTATCATGAAATATTTGGATAAATGTTCACCTATTTTACATTGAAATTTTAAAACTGGACTTAAAGTGCTTGTTGATACTCTCCAAATCTGCATCTGTGTGTTGTGTTTCTCTGTTCTGAAAACTTTGTTACTCCAGTTGTAGGACAATGTTGTCACTTTTGTCCAAGCCTCAATTTATGGGATCACTAAAAACTTCAGGAAAAAAACTCCTGGATTTCATATTGGAGCCAAAACACCAAGATCTTTTCTATACACTTGCTTGTCTTGGCTTTCCAGGATGGGACCTGAAGCTCTCTTTCCAATCTGCTGTTAGAAAATGCACATTATCTTGATGGTCTTGTTATCCTATGAATCAAGTAATATCATAACTATCTCATATATCTAAGCCTTCTTCCTGTAAAGTAGTTCAAGCACTTGTTAAGACCTGTATTTGCCATTGTTTTTAACATGCATAAAATCTAATTTCTGTTTCTTTTTTAGAATTGAACTTCAGTAGTATTTTACACTAGGCATGGGTAGAGCAAAGAAATTACTCCCTAAGATATTAAAATAACTTAGGAAGTCTCAGTTTCAGGAAAGTCCTGAACATATCTTAGCAAGGTGTGTAGTTGGCTATAAAAATGGAGACTGGTTACAGACTTACTTTTTTTTCCCCCTTTTTATACGTAAATACTACAACAACATAGAATCAAGGAGCTTGGAGCTTCAAGTCTCTGGCGTATTGGTGAATTGGTTTTCATGTTTAAATATACCACTAAATTCGTATAATTACTTTCAAGAGAGAAAAGGGATAAACACCTTAATTTCTGCGAGTCTTGTAAGGTTAATTATTGGTATTACCTGTCATGGTGCTCCCTCAGGTAATATTAGAAGTAATTTGAAACCACTTTGTGACTCCTAGAAGGGGGTTGTCTGCTTAACACTTGGGGTTGGATTTTTGTGACATGAACTATGGGTGTTGTAGGAAATAACAGCTTGGAGAAAAATATGCTAGGGACACTACATATTCCCCAGATAAATATTCCTCAGACATTTTTGAGAAAAAGATGTTTCGTGATACATTCCTTCATTTTCCAATGTCTCACAAGTGGCTGTAAACGGGGTGTCACAGAGGTGGTGCTCACCGCTGTGGCGGAGTGCCCAGTGAGGCATGGTGGTCAGCGTCCATCTGCTCCCACGGGTCGGTTCCCATGAGCTGATTGTTAGATATTTTAAATATTACCCCAAGATATAATAGATGTATAAGCTATACATCTATGTGCTGAAGCTCATTTAATTATTTCTCTTACAAAGTTGTACTAGCTGCAGAACAGCTATGCTTTTTTGTTACGCAAAAGAGTAAATAATTCTGTGCATAACTCGTCTTTTTAGACACCATTTATCACATGCTATTATATATGAAATCATTTGTTTAGGTCTGCATGCTCATCTTGTGTTGACGAGAGATCTGTGAATGACCGTCCTCACTTTACCAATCAGGAAATTTAATATTATGTCACTTAACTTTCATATTCTATATCTCCTTAATATTATAAGTTGTATTTATTTATTTAGTTTTGGGTAATTATCATAATTCAAAACCAGCTAACATGTGTCTATCCTATACCGTCGGACAATATCAGTTACAATTTTTAAAGATTGATCACCTTTAATTGCCACATCCGTATGTGGTAGTCAAGATTAGCCCCCCTTAAATTGTGTAACTGAAACTGGGAGATTTTAAGGAACATTGGCTCAAGTTTGCACAACCTGGAAGAGATGGATCCGGGTTTCAGTCTCAAGCATTTTGGATCCACAGCCCCCGTGCAATGCTCGCCTCTGGAACAGCTTATGATTCAGCTATAATGCTTGCATCCACAGGCTGTCACTCTCCTCAATTCTCGGCATTATGAAGTCACTTAGGTAAGTATGATCCTTATTCCCATTTTAGAGATGTGATAACTGAATAGGTGTCTATGGAAGGAGCCATCTATCCTTAGGGATTACCACTCCTCGCAGCCGGGACCCAGCTCTGCCCACAGTAGGGTCGTCAGGACTCTGCCAACCCAGGATGAAGTGCGTGGAGAAACACACGTGAAGCTTCATTCTAACGTTCAGTTTCTTACATAGCCAAAAAAAATAATGCTTTGCCCCAAAGGGTATGTTTTGGTGCAGGAGGAGGAGGGAATGGTGAGGTGAAACCCATTTTGTGGTGTTAGAATATCCATTTTCTGTTATCTGAATGACTTAAATCAAGAGCAATGCTGTGTTTGCGCACATGACATTCTTTTGACTGACTAGAATATTTCACTACATTCAGTTATTGTGTTTTTCTTAAAAGGAAATACTTCTCATTGTATCTAGATAATAAAATGGTGATGTTCAGTAAGTCCTTCCAATGAAGCGAGGCTGCAACAGCTGTACTCATGATAATTCAACACACTTGCAAATAGTTCAGAGATGGGGCGCCTGGGTGGCTCAGCCAGTTAAGCGTCTGACTCTTGATTTTGGCTCAGGTCATGATCTCAGGGCTGTGAGGTGGAGTCCCGCATCAGGCTCAGCGCTCGGTGGGGAGTCTGCTTAAGATTGTCTCGATTCTCTCTCTGTCTCTCTTTCTCTCCCTCTCTCTCCAAAAAACAAACAAAAAAACAGTTCAGAGACAAAAAAGCCATGAAAATAGTTTCTTCTATATAGTTAGTTTTTTAAAAGTCAATATGAAGAGGGCGCCTGGGTGGCTCAGTTGGTTAAGCGACTCCCTTCAGCTCAGGTCATGATCCCGGAGTCCTGGGATCGAGTCCCACATCGGGTTCCCTGCTCTGCGAGGAGCCTGCTTCTCCTTCTGACCCCCCCACCATGTACTCTCTCTCTCTCATTCTCGCTCTCTCAAATAAATACGTCTTTAAAAATGAATAAATAAATGAATAAATAAATAAATGTCAATATGAAGCTATATTTGGCTATTCTGATAGCAACAGAAAACCTCCTTCCAGAAATAAGTAGACTCTTGATGTTGGGAACTTTGCGTGTGAGGTAGTCTGAACTGTGAGTATTGCATCTTTGACCGCCATGTTATTGTGAGTAAATCTTACCCTTGAGTTTCTTCCAGATAGTTTTAGGAAATAAGGAGGCTGGTTTTTTAAGAGGCAAGAGCTTTTGACAATGCATATTGAATTTCTAAGTAGAACAAGTCCTCCACAAACTGGTAGAATGGGTCTTTCTCTGCCATAGTAAGAGAGCCAAGGAAATGATGCTGACGTGTAGTTTCTGAGAATATCACAAATTGGATCGTACCTGAAGACCATTGCACTAAAGGTTAGCTCTCCACTAATAAACATACTTGTTAGAGTTTTCTGCTTTCTGGGATATTCAGGTATGCACCCTGGCCAGAGTTAACCTGTTTTATTTTTTTAAGATCTTATTTGTTTATTTATTTGAGGGAGAGAGAGAGAGCAGGGGGAGGGGCAGAGGGAGAGGGACAAGCAGACTCCATGCTGAGCACAGAGCCTGACACGGGGCTCGATCCCAGGACCCCAAGATCATGACCTGAGCCCAAATCAAGAGTCAGACTTAACCAACTGAACCATCCAGTCATTCCCAGAGTTAACCTTTTGCTCAGGAACAGTAATCAATTAAAAGTATCTGTTGAATATTTCCTATAAGCCTAGAAATGTTAAACCATCTAAGAGATTAAAAATGAACATTTTTAAGAGGCATGCCCTTAGCCTCAAAGAACATGTGGGGAAAGATGATAAGCATATGCTAAGTGCTAAGCTCTTCTTAAAATTATAAGTATAATAGGATTTAAGAAAAAGATAATTTTCTTGGTAGCTTGGAATAATATTTCAAAACTGCACAGATAATACAGTGCTGATACGATTTGGGTAGCAGAGTGCAGAATGGATATTGCAGAGAGAGGGGAGGAGCATATTTGGCCTCTGAGCCACAGATATCTGGAATGTGCTGAGGGTCACGGGAAATAATGTCGGTCTGTAGAATGTGTCCAGACATCCTTGAAAGCACGCTAATAATGTAGCTTGCTTTGGGAGGCAGGAAGGTGCCATTTTATCTTTTCAGCAAGAGATAGAAATAAGAATCTTTAATGAACCATTGCCTATCCGCATTTACATGAGAGAAATATTCAGACATACAAGAGCAAGAACATTCAGAACCCAATATAAGTTGTTATACATTTTTTTCTTAGTCATTGCAAGACTTGCTTGTTTTTTTTTATCATTTGCATAGCAATTCTGTAAATTCTGGCAAAAGTAAGAAGAAATAGAATAATACCTGGAATAATAATAATGTTTAAAAGTGAGATGATTAACTGGCACATTTGCCTGATCATTTGATGTAAACAAGGGTGTCAGGAATGTGATTTCTTGACAGTCCTGATTACCTGTTACGTTACCAGTCAGACCAACAATATTTAACCATAGCTGATACCGGCACACTGATTTGTAGTTTATAAGACACGTTCACAACTACTAAGCAGTAGAACTAGACACAAAATCCCATTTGGAGAATTCAGAATTCAAGTTTCAGTGCTCTTAGCAATATTCTCTTGCATTTCACTCAATTACAGGATGTGATATCATTTTTATTTATATACTTAAAATTTCAAAACTAACCCATCCTACTTAATAGTAATTGTAGCAATTTTTCCAACTCATTCTGTAAGGGCAATAAATATTTATGCTCTCTTAAAGGTATTTTTGACTTGATGGATAACTGTATTTTCAGAACCACCACAATCTATTAGGACAAACATATTTTTTATATGTTTTTACTAAGGCATTTTGCAGCCATTCCATTTGCAGAAATCTCCTTCTTGTTCTAAGTACACATTTTGACAACATTCATTATCTGCTTAACAGACCATATCGGTTCTGCAAAAGCCATTATGGTTGACTACAGAAATTTAAAGTTCTTTCCTTATTAAAGAGCAGAATTTTGCAATCATATAGCAGATCATTAAATTTTACATTTTAAAAGGCTTTTATGATGCATAACAAGTCACTAGCCCATGTTAAGCATGATACTTTCTTTTCAAAACGACTACTGCATATTTTCTACTCTACTATATATATATATTTTTTTTTTCTTTTTTGTAAATGACCACTGCATATTTTTAAATCTTTAGCCAGGGACCTAAAGGCAAACCAAGCCAAGGCAAGAAGGAACTGTTCTTTTGGGAAGCGGGGGCGTGGGGGCTGGGGTAGAGGGAAGGTTGTGGAGAGCCAGAAGGAATCACTTTGCTTGAGTTAGCTGTATCTTTGGCATATTTTTTTATTTTAAAGACTTGAGTGTTTTTGTTTTGTTTTGTTGTTGTTACTGTTGTTAGGATTTCTCTAAGTATGTTAAAATATACTAAGTTGCCTTATGCAAATTATTTGCCGGACATTTTTGGTTAATATAGCATATACATTTAAAGAAGGTAACTTTTTAAAATACCCATGATATATAGTCATGAAGGTGAAAAAGTCATAAAAACATGACTGGCATTTAGATGGTACTGATCATTAATGATTCTTTACTGATCGATTAACTCACCACTGTAAATGATGTGTTTTGTATTGAATAGGTTTTTCTGAGAACGCTATCCTTAAAAGCGTTTTAGAACTATTGTTGAGAAAAATAAATGAAACACTAAAATCATATTTTATAAGATAGGTGAGATCATTATGAAGGTAAAAACAAAAGTTAGCTTTAAAGCGTGATCTATAAACTATCATGGGTAATGCAGTATTACTCTAAGACTGATTATTCTAAACATCGTATTACTCTGATAATGAAAGAAATGTATTTTCCTAATATTGAAGTCATATCTAACGTTATATTTTGCTATAGTAAACTCTTCACTATTTCTCATATCTATGTATTGGATACCTCTGTGGGTTGTTAGTTTTCGTCCCAGTGCCCTGAATGTACATCCTAATCTGGAGATCATGGACCACTGTACCTAAAGTTACTAGCACGTGTGAAACACATGAAAAGTAGGCTAATTTCATCACCATGTATATGTTAAATGTTGATGAGAACAATATATATTTTCTTATGTTGTTTAGGATTAATTTTCCCTTGTTCTGAATTTCCATGACATTCTTTGTTTAGTTCATATGCTTAAATAATGCTATAGGGATTTGTTTAATATATACTTTCTTCATTAGTATTTTGTAAGCCCATGCTTTATAAAATTATTTCAATGTTGATTTACTTAAGACTTTTTGCACAGTATAACTATATTTATACAGACAGAATTTCAGTGTAAAGCATAATGTTGTGCATGTGGTAGGCACTTAATTTTTGTTAAATGAATGCACCAAGTCGAAAAAAAAAAGAACCCATATAGATAATGTACTTCATTTTTATGATGGAAACCCTCCTGTGCCAGTTTTATAAACTGAGCACGCCTAGAGAAGTGCCAGCTCTGTTAGCAACACAAGAAATAATTACCACAATTGCAATACTTCTTAGAATGGAATGTCGGGTCATTTATCTCAATTTGATGGAAAATTATCATGCTAATCTTTTTGTTTTTAGATTTGTAATATGAGTGATTTACTACTGAATATCAGGTCTAACTTTTTTCTTCATTTTCCTTTTCTTCTTATTTTTAGCTCCCTGTGAAGGCAATACATTCTTCTGCCATAGTAACATGTGTATTAACAATACACTAGTCTGCAATGGACTCCAGAACTGTGTATATCCTTGGGACGAGAATCATTGTAAAGGTAATGATCAAAAATTTGTAAAAGTTCTCTGCTTGTAGAGTGGGAAGAGGTTTATTACAATGTGGAGATGTATCAGACAGACTGAAGAATTGACATGTATATGGGCTTTGTCGAACCTCTTGTATATTTTGTAATTCAAGTGTAAATGTCTTTCTTTGCTTTTGCCAGAAGTTTCCTTACTCATTAATGTATAGTAGAGAATCTTTAACACTTGAATGCTCATTAAAGACATCTTATTAGAGGCTGCAGAGCCATGGAGAGGAAATGAAGCTTTTAGTGCAGTGTTTTTCCTATCAGACCTGATGCCTGCACCGCTCATTTATTCCAGTCTGTCTTCACTGGACTGTGTGCACATACTCTAGAGGGAAAGTGAATTGAAGGAACATTTGTGCTTTCAGGTACTTCCAGCCACTTCCAGCCACTTAACTTGACTTCAGTTTTGCTACCAAAATGCTTTTCTTCATTTCCAATGAAAATAGGTTCCAATGCCCCAGCTCCCTTCTCTAGCCTGTACACAAAGGTTTGTTTATGTAGATAGCAATCCGTGGCTTGGTTATGAATGTTGCATGTTTTAGTTAAGTTGAAAAATTCCAAGCATATTCCTTTATTCAGATTCAATATTAACTGATTTGCAAAGGGAAAGGAACAGGCAATTAACTCTTTCATGCTTAAAGTCCAGTGTTGTCTATTAAAATGTCTTCTGAGGATAGAAGCCAAGAGGCATTGTCACAGTAGCCATGGTTCATGGTCAAGGAGAAAGGCATATGCAGCCTTGATTAGTTTGATGGTGGGAGTAGGTGATTATTCAAGGAACCACTTTTGAATGGATGGGAGATTAAGTAATTTGTGTAGTAGAATCTTAAATCGGCAGTGTTAATAATTGGTAGTCATAAGCTTTATTTGCCCAATGGGATTTGTTCCCACATATAAGGACCATTTGACATAAGAGAGAAGTGAAGAGAATGTGGATGGATATGCTTTATGAGCTTCCATGTTTATCTTCTCCAGATGGCAAGACCACTATTTTGATTTCAAATTCATTCTCTTTTGCGAAGGGAACACACCTTTACCATTTCAATCGTTGTGACAGGCTCACCTCACTGTGGGTTCAATTCCAGACCACCAAAATAAAGCTAATATCACAATAAAGTGAGTCAAATGAATTTTTTGTTTTCCTAGAAGATCTAAAAGTTTTTTACACTATACTGTCGTCAATTAAGGGTGTGATACAGTATGTCCTTAGAAGCAATGTACTATATAGCTTAATTAAAAAATATTGCTAAAAGTGCTAACCACCACGAACCCGTTCAGCAAGTCAAAATCTCTGGTCACAGATCACCATAACAAATATATTAATAATGAAAAAGTTTGGAATATTGCAAGAATTATCAAAATGTGACACAGAGACACAAAGTGAGCAAATGCTGTTAGAAAAAGGGTGCTGATAGACTTGCTCGATGCAGGGTTGCCACAAACCTTCAATTGTTAGAAAACACAGTATCTGTGAAGTGCAACAAGTGAAGTGCAATATAACAAGTTCTGCCTGCAGTTTATTAGAGTTAGTTCTATGGATTAACATATGGTGTATCCTAAAAAATGCCCTATGTGCCCTTGAAAAGAATGCTTGTTGCCATTGTTAGGTGGATTGTTCTAGAGATGTAGGTTTACAGCATTGTTCAAGACTTCTGTTTCTGTTCTCATTTTCTACCGTGTTTTATCTATTTTTTGAAAGTACCTCTTGAATTCTCCAACTGTTATGGTTGAATTTTCTGCTTCTTTCTTCACTTCTGTAAGTTTCCATTTTATGTATTTTTGAGCTTAGTTGTTAGGTCCATGTATGTTTGAAATTGTATTTTTCTGATGGCTTGGCTTTCTTATTGATCGTTATAAAACTATCTTCTTATTTTTCATAACTTTTTGCTTTATTTTGTCTAATCTTAGCACATCCACTACAGCTTTCTCTTCTCAATGCAATGTGTATGTTCAGTCTTTTTACATCCGTTTGCTTTCGGTCCATCTATATCTTTCAATATAGAGTATGTCTTCTGTAGACAGTATACAGCTGGATCTTATTTTTTTGATCCAGTCTGAAAATATTTGCCTTTTCATTGGATCGTTTAGTCCACTCATATTTGATGCTGATATTGATGTGTAGTTGGGTGGACATGTGCCACTTTGCTTCCTTTCCCTCTATGTCCCATGTACTTTTGTTCCTCTTTTCTTCCTTTATTGGCCTCTTTGGCAAAGAGTGAATACATTTTAGTGTAGCATTTTAATTCCTTCAGTGATTTTTAATGTATCTTTTGAGTTATTTTCTTAATGGTTATTTTAGGGCTTACAACATACAGCCTAACTTCTCAAAATGTATTTCAGATTTATACTAATTTAATCCTAGTAACATTATTTTAATCTAGCTCTGTTCTCTCTTTCTTTTTACCTATTACTTTTTTCCATATTATTTTTATATATGTTACAAATCAAAGAATACATTGCTGTAATTATTACTTTATATAATTTTAGAACAAGTGTATATTCATGTAGTTCATTATATAACCCTTCTTCTTTACCATTTCTGATTCTCTTCCTCTGTTTTTGTGGATTCACAGTCCCATCTGATGTCACTTCCTTATTCCAGGACAGTTTTGCTCCTATCTACCTCACTTGTATTGTTAATACCAAATATATAATATTTCTTTACGTTATAGGCCCAAAAATACAATTTTATACATATGACATTACTCTTTTAAAAAGTTAAGGGAAGGACGCTGAAGATAAATGCAACTTAACAGTCCTTTGTAATTATGTGTATAATTGCCTTTATTGGCAATATTTATTTGCCTCTTTCATTTACTGTCTATTTAATTTTTTCACTTAGGTTTGAATTACTGTCTAAAGTCACTTACTTTCAGTCCCAAGAATTTCTTTTAATATTTCTTTTAAGGCATTCTTTCGGCATTAAATTATCTTTATTTTTGTTTATCTGGAAATGTCTATTTTATCCCCATTTTTGAAAGTTAGTCATGCTGGATATTAGGTTTTCGATCAACGGTTTTTGTTCTTTTTTTTTTTTTTTTTTTTGCCTGCAGCATTTTGAATATGTCATGCCTCTGTCTTCTGGCCTCCAAAATTTCTGATGATAAACCAGCTGTTAATCTGATTGGGGTTCCTTTCTATGTGAGGAGTTATTTTTCCCTTGATGCTTTCAAGATTTTCTCTTGCAACATTTTTAATCTTTTATGTCAGAGTGTGGGTATCATTTCATTTCTCTTATTTGGAATTTGTTGGAATTCTTAGATGTGAAATTTGTTCATCAAATTTAGGAAGTTTTCACCTTTTATTTATTTATTTATTTGAATATTTTTCTGTTACTTTCTCTCCTTATACTCTCATCCATTATGTTGGTGCCGTTGATGGTTTGCCTCATTTTTCTGAGGCTCTGTTCATTTTTCTGCATCTTTTTATCTGAGTCTTCTTCAGATTGCATAATTTTCCTTCCTCTCTCTGCAAGTTTGCTGTTACTTTCTTCTTCCAGCTGAAATGTACTGCTGAGTCACTCAAATGAAGTTTTTATTTCAGGGACTGTGCCATTCAATTCTAGATTTTTCACTTTTTTCTTTTTTGTAATTTTTGTTTCTTCATTGCTATTCTGCATGTGATGAGGCTTTATCCTCCTATATTTCTTTACTTCTTTAACCATTGTTTCCTTTAGTTCCTCGAACATATTTATAACAGCTGCTTTGAAATCAGTGTCTGCTAAGTTTGACGTCTGGCCCTCTCCAAGGCTTTTTGCCTCTAGTGTATGTATGAATTGCATTCTCCTGTTTGTTTACATGCCTTGGGATGTTTTGTTGGAAACGTCATGTTAGATAATGTATTGTAGCAATTCTGGATACCAGTTCCTCCCTCCCCAGGGCTTGTTGCTGCTATCACTTTTTGTTGGTTTGTTTGTGTGTTCGTAAGTGTTTGTAACTTGGCTGGCCTGTTTCCGTGATGTCTGTCCCTGATGTTGCTGCATGGAGACCATGCTGTGGGCAAGCGTACCATAGCCTCAGATGGTCATGATTTAGTAAGGTGCTCTCTGACCACCCTTTTCCTGTTCTGTCTGTCTGTCTGTCTTTGTTGGTATCACACCCAGCTATTAGTCTCTACTAATTGCTGAATAATTGTTCTGTTATTTTGGACAGTTCCCAGGAGTATAAATTTTTCCAAGGTCTGATCCAATTAAATTCAATTCTGTTAGGAGTTAGTCTCTAGTCTAGCTTTTGTGATTTGTTCTAAACTAAGAGGGCTTTCTTTACCTGTTATTTTCTTGGTATTTTATGTTAAACTTCTACCTGTTGTAAGGTCTGGCTTGTTGGTACTGAAGAGCTTGACAGTCTCCTCTTAATTGCTTACTAGAAAATGTCTGTTGTTTTGAGATTTCCTTAGGCTTGAAATTCTTCACACTGTTCCCAAAAATGTAACTTTCTTTGGAGAAAGCTACAGTGCTTTCTGTTCTGGTGGCCTGCCTCCCTTCATGGGCAAAACCTCTGCATTACTGCTCTAGGTGCTGAAAGGAGGCAGGGATAGTGACTGACTTTTCTTGGAGTAACACCCCTGCTTTATGAATAAGGTACTGGATGAGGGTGGTAACTTCTGGTCTTCTCAGCTTGCCTCTCCAGGCAGATCAACTCTGTGAGTGATCTTGGGCAAGGGTGATCAGAGACACGCATTCTCAGCCTGCTGCACCTGGTGTAGAGTGTCCATCCTACCAATGGGGGCTGGGAGGAGGAATGGAGCCCTTGATAACTCATCATCTCCTGCCTAGAATAGAGTACCTACCTGCACTATGGATTCAGGGGGTGGTGAGAAATGCTTGTGGTTTGCTCCACTTGGGGAGGTACTGTAGCTCTAGGTGGGGAGCGTTAGGGAGAGGAAGCCCTATGCCATTGTCTGAAACCTCCCTAAGTAAGCTTCCATCATGACGAATTGGGGTGGGGGTCGGGGAACAGGTTTAAAGGACAGACTCTCACTGTTATTAAAGAAATTTAGTAAATTTTCTTGAATAAATGTACTTGCATTTGCTGTTTCCATTAGGACAATTTCCAGAAACTCTATCTATCATCTATCTATCTATCTATCATCTATCTATCAACTTTTAATCATTTTTACCAGTTGTGGTTGTTTCATTGGGAAAAAGGCCCACAGACGGACTCATACACCATTCCAGAAGTGTCTGTCATGAAATTTAATTACCTTTTGGTATCAGAGTATTGGTATTACTGTGAGTTCAGTTATTTAAGTCAGGAATAAATTCAAAACAATATAGGTAAGGTCGTGTTCCCACTCACCGAGTTTTGGATGTTTTCTCATACTTATGAGGAGAAAAATAATTTACTGTTTTTCACATTACTAACTTATTTCCAAATGTCATGCTAAAGGTCTTTTAAGAACTTTTTCAAACATATGTTGAAAGTAGGGATGCTGGGCAATGGGAGGTCTGTCTCGAAGCCTAGAAGATAGGGCCCTTGTGAAAGGGGACACTTCTTGTTTATTTTTAGAGATTTGTTCATGTTACTTTAAGCCTGAAAAATAGTCTGCTCAGTGTACTCCTTTTGGTGAGCTTTGACTGCCATATTAATGCGTGGTGGATTGTTTCTTGTTTTGTTTGTTGTTTTCACTCTCCTAACCTGTAGAGAAGAGGAAAGCCAGCCTGCTAGACCAGCTCACCAACACCAGTGGGACCGTCATTGGTGTGACTTCCTGCATTGTGATCATCCTTATTATCATCTCTGTCATTGTGCAGATCAAACAGCCTCGTAAAAAATATGTCCAAAGGAAATCGGACTTTGACCAGACAGTTTTCCAGGAGGTGTTTGAACCTCCTCATTATGAGTTGTGTACTCTAAGAGGGACAGGAGCTACAGCTGACTTTGCAGATGTGGCAGATGACTTTGAAAACTACCATAAACTGCGGAGATCCTCTTCCAAATGCGTTCATGACCATCACTGTGGGTCACAAGTGTCCAGTACGAAAGGCAGCCGCAGTAACCTCAGCACAAGAGATGCTTCTGTCTTGACAGAGATGCCTCCGCAGCCCGTCAAACCCCTTATCCCACCCATGAACAGAAGAAATATCCTTGTCATGAAACACAACTACTCGCACGATGCCGCAGATGCCTGTGACATCGACGAGATCGAGGAGGTGCCGACGACAAGTCACAGGCTGTCCCGACATGACAAAGCCGTCCAGCGGTCAGTATCAATAGATTATTTGATGACACCTATAACCTGAGGACTGAAATGCCTCCAGAGTATTGTGTTCTATTTGATCTTCACATTTCAGTTTCTCTTTTTATTAATGATTTAAACCGTAGTGTCTCAAGCTTTTCCTCTCCGTTTCCTTTTCCGGGGCTATCCACAGCCTTCCTAACTCCTGTTTATATACACAGGTGTTTGTGTGTGAGCACACACAGACCAAAGAGATTTCATTTATTTCTATACATATATAGTATTTATTTCTGCAAAAAGTACAGTTTTAATTTATATTATAAATTTGTCTTGCTCATTTGCTTCCACGTAGTCTTGAATTTTGATCTCATCAATACTTAATATATTTTCAGATATGAAATGATATTTGGAAATAACTGCCTTACCAAGATGGTTAACCCATCTCATTAAATAATTTTAATGTAAGAATAACATATTTTGCAATATAGTGTATTATATTTTTGTATGAAAATGAAAACACTGAAATCCTTTTTTCCACATATCACATGATACTTACATTACAAACTGCATATAATAGTATGGTATGCTAAAATACTAAACATTTATATTTAAATGTAGAAAAAATAGTAGAAACATTTGATTCATTTTCCTTTTAACATAAAGATAATATTATCTGTATTGTGTTATTAGCCCTAAAATTGGTAAAAATTTTGGGGAAAGAAAATTTAACTTAGGAAAAAAAAACCTATTTTAAACCCCCAAATCCAAAATACATATGCTTTGTTTTGCATGTTTACTAGCATTTAGTTTGTTTTATAAATGGACATACTTTCTCAATTCATTATGCATCCTCAAAACCTAGAATATTTTCAGTTGATTTAATATTTTTGCATGCTGATGGAAAAAATCTATTTCCACAGTTTTACGAATTTTTAGGAATGCTCTTAAGTAAATCTTTGTATGCATATTTATTTTTTGTGCAAATATTACTTTGTTGAATGAAATAGCCATAACATTCCAGGTTCTGCCTCATTGGGTCTCTAAGCAAACATGAATCTGAATACAACACAACTAGGGTCTAAAAAGAAAATTCAAGGTAAGCGAATGCCCTTGGTTCCTTCTCCCACCTTGTTGTATTCTGTTTTGTTTTGTTTTGTTGCAATTGTCTTGTAGATTTTTTTAGGGAATGTGATATTTATTCATTATCTCTTGAGATAATTGTTTCATAATATTTCATAATCAGAAATATACTGGATTCAATGCTGATGGAGTGATGATTTTTAGGATACATATCGTTAAAATAAATGTTCATATTCTTACCATCAGGCATTGTACTAGAATGTTATTTTAAAAAAGGATGTTAAATTAGCAAGTTAAATTTTACATGTTTTAAGGTTAAAATACAAAAAACTAGTAAACGTTTTTCAAAAATATCAGAAGAAATGCAAGTTTTTCATAACAAAAACAATTGAATATTGTCTCAATATAACTGAAGTCAACATATAAAGCTGGTAATTTTCTCTATTTAATTTGGCAATATTCTACTCAGACTCACACTAACTATTTGGTGGTACTTTTACAATCTGTGCACCCTTTATTTTTGCATGAATATGTAGCTTATTTCATGAAAATTAAATGCAGCATGTTATGCCAAATTCTATGATATCAAATTTGAATGCTTAACAATGTAAAATGTTCCATAAATACTAGTTGTCTATGTGTACATCTATTTTGCAATCAAATGCCATGAGAGCTTTACTCTTAGCACTTGATAATCTATATCTATATTAGACTAATTTGTCTCCAATTAAATTTGCTTGACAGCTAAACTCTTCAAAACACTTCAAGCTTATCAACTATTCTTGAATTAGGTGAATGCATTTCCATGCTCTATATTACCTTGATAAATTGGTGTATTTGTATGCGTTTTTCATTGGGAGAAAATGTTTTAACTGTGTTTTATTTTCAGAGAAGAACTATTTATACAAACATGGGGACTGTGAAACGAAAATTCTATAGTGAATTGTGAAAAGTGGACATATTTCTAAATTCATTCCACTGCCTTTATCCAAACTTAAGAATTACAGACATTTGTTATCCCTTCGGCAAGACATCCCCGCTGCACAATGATATGTTCATTTCGTAATTTGGTTGCTGGCCACCAAGTGCTCCTTAGTTTTTAAATACATTTTGAGATTTACTGGAAACTTGAAGAAGAAATTAGTTCCTGATTAAGACTATCCCACTTTTTCTTTTTACTGTTAGTTTCACTTTGTTTCTATGTTGTTTTATGTCCTTGTTGTATAATTGTATGTTGTGTGATATGTGAACAACAGGAATTTGGATGAACTTTGTGTTACATGTACATTGTTTTCATTAGATAGACTGCTTGAGAATAGTGCGTTCCTGAGGGATTTTGAACATGCTACAGTTAAGAAGTGAAAATATGGACCATGGAAGCACCAGCTAGAGGTTTTATGGACTATAAACACCTGTTGTTGTATTATGATTAAATGCAGCCAAGAGTCATGAGTAAAAATAACTAGATTGCAATAAGAAACATCTCAATTTTTTTGTCTTTCCCAAATATCCCCAATTTCCTTTTTGTTTTATATCAAAGGAAGATACTAAGTTTCAGAAAGAGTTTTTGAAATCAGGTATTTTACCATTCATACCCGTCAATAGAAATGTTTTTTGATTTAAGCACTTAGCAATATGACTAAATTGACAGTTTGAAAAAATACCCTGCATGTCAGTACTGGATATTTGAATTTGAAAAATATCCTTTTTATTAGACACATTGTAAAAAGCATGCATTCTCAAATACTGCTGTTACGCTTCCATTTCTTTGTGTCATATGCTTGCTACTTGTAACTTTTTATATAAAGATATATAAAAATGTATAATAATTTCCTAACTTGAGTTAAGAAAAATGTTTTCTTCTATTAGAGTGATAAAAAAAACTGGCTTACATAACTGCACACTTTATATCAACTCTTTCTACCTGTTAGGCTCTAGGATGTCTTTTAGTATTGAGGCTTACTTCTCTAAATTTGATCTCTCAAATTTTATGGAATATGTTCTCGTTTTAGAATAGGAAAATCTTTTTAAACGCTTTAAAATCACAGGCCCTTTTATGACCCAAATTATGCCATTCTGAGTTGTTCTCATACTCAGGCACACATATAAAACCTGAAAGCTTACTAATCATGGTATGTTTAATATAAATAAAGTGAAATCATATAATATATTTAATTGCCATTGAATCATATACACACTCTCTAAAGTTTGATTTAATAAATGGGTACTTTTTAAATATTCAATGTGTATTCTTAGAAAATAAATTTTAAAAATCAGAATTACTATAAATCCACTTACCACCCTCTCCAGAAATGCTGAATTCTACAGAAGTCTGTCCTTCAAATAGTAAAGTAGTCTGGTCTATCACAGTTAAAACTTTGTGACTCAAGCAGGCTTTACAGACCCATAGATGAATTACTTGCATACATCTCTGTTAGGAATTCAATTTCATATATGCTACAAAAACAAATAAATGGGAAAGAAAATAAAATTTTATGATAGAAACATTAAAGAATTATCATAGCAATTCTGAATAACCTATATCGAAAAAATGTCAACAGGCATAAATAATCACTTCCGTGAATGTGATAAACTGATGAATAGAAAAGATATATATTGAACATGATAAAGAAAGATTATTTCTGTTGTTTTGCTACAGATTTTATATACACTGCTTATGTCATAATTTGGTCTTTAGTATTTGACTTTGCTGATTTATTTAATTGCATGCCAACTCTTATGTCCTTTAATTCAAATTTAATGCATCCACAGATTATTTTTGAAGTGATTAGTCATATTTTACTTTCCCTGTTTAGAAATCTTCATAGGACCCTTTACAATTTGAATGAATAATCTCAAAAATGTATGATATTCATGTCAAGTCTTATTTATAACAGCAAAAAAAAAAAAAAGGAAAATAGATTAAGTGAACCACTTTGCCATTCACTTGTCCTATAGCTGTCCACAGGCAGTTCTCCCTAAATATGCAGAATGCTTCTGATCTGCTGGTTCAGTGCTTAAAAGATATTTGCACCCGAAATCTGCTAATGAAACAACAACAAAAAGTCCAACCACACTAAGTAAAATGATAAAGATGGATTTCTTACGTATGTTTAATACACAACAGCTCCATGGGAAAACAAAAACATTTCAAAAGAAGACTAGGTCTCCTCAGTGGTCATACTTATAATATTTAACAATGGCCACTGACGAATCATAAGAGAAGGTAGTGATGATATGGAGGCAGGGACCTGGGGCTTCCTGTTGGCCCTCAGTATAACTCTAGATGCTGGATCTTGAAAGTATAGGACTCCACAATGCCTGGGAGGCCCCTGGAGGAGGCTCTTTAAAAGCCAGGACTGACATTTATCCATATATTAAAAACTCCTATTTACTGGCACATCAGATCCTATCACCTGAATATCAACCTTTGTTTTACATTCAAATGGGGAGACACATTGTAGTAAAGGAATGAGATGTTTCAAGACGTACAAGATGTTTCAGGATGTTTCAAATCAAGTTATTTTAATAAATAATTATATTTTTTGATAAAGTGAATTCAAATATGACTTACACAAGTGCTTTATTAATTCCACAAGATGTTCTCCAAAAACATAATTACACACTATGTTATTTAATTTGAAAATAGCTGTTTTCCTTTTATTTCTTTATTTTTGAATTCACTTTCAAAAACTGGGAAACATATCATGAGTCTATGCAACATGCGTGAAGCCCTGCTTTCAGCCTCTTACTTTTGTCCAAGTGCATTTCATTTGCCTGATTCAAGATTGGTGTGCTGATTTGGAGATGCGATTTTTTTGTACCTGATTTTATATACATGCACTTCCTATGCATCATATTGCAAAGTAGAGATATGTGATGTTGATTTTCCATAATTCACTTTCATTTGGTCAGATAATTAAGATGTGGCTATAAACGTAACTGGAGATAAATGAACTTTTAAAGGAAAACAATCCACATTGTGGAAATGTTGGCTTTCCTGTTTTGCACCATTTTTTTTCCCACTAAAAATACTTCAACGGGTCTGACTGCATAAGCTGTTATTCCTGGTGTTTAATAAATTTAGGTCTTTGACAAAAACTGAATGAATATTCATGTAAGCTGTTGCATCAACTTCTTCTTTGTTTTTTTTCCCTTAGGAATTTGGGTTTTCCTCAAATTTGATAGCTTTTAAAAAAAATCCCATGAATGGATTTTCTTCAACCTCCAAATATTATAATAAATGACAAAATATGATACTGGTTCCTGTTACCTTAATTAAAGTAATGGCAAATAATTTATTGATGTTTCGGTGGTAAAATAAATAGCATTTTATCTTATTATAAAGTTTGTATATTTCAATGATGAAAATGAGTCCTGTCAGATTACAGCTCTGCAGGGAGGTTAAATAAATAAAATCTGTAAAATTCTCTGAATCCTAAATGTATATGATTTGAGAAGTGAGTTTTAGGTTTTTCCAACTTCACTGAAGTGAGTAAGTTTTGATATCATGTCTATTTATGATTATTTCTTCCCTTTGCTTGTTTCTATCTGTCACAATAGGGCACAGAGGGCCCAGCCAGCAAATTGTTAAATAGATGAAGAATTGAAGAATCAGGACTGGAATTTATTATAAATCTCTTATCCATTTAATTAATATTTCCCATTCCTCTCTTAAAGGTTGAAAAAAGTAGCAAAGTAAAATATATTGTAAAAATAGCCAGAGATGTGTTTTTATAAATAATCTTGTTCCATAAATCTGAGGTCCTTTGTTAACATAGATCTATCCTGATTCATTTTATTAATGAGTTGTTTAAATTGTACTACAAATTTCTTTAACTGACTAATATCACCTGGATAAATCCAACAGTGTCATAGAAATACCAGACATGGATGACCAATATCAGACACTCTTAATACCTCACATTTTTTTATTGTGGCCTCTGGTTCTGTAATTCCTTGTGCATTATAAAGAAGTAAATGCCCTCTTAATATGCTTTCCTCAGAGGTAGGGATAATAAACTCTACCTGCTTCAGACTTAACGTCATTTACAAGGGTCTAGGGCTGGTCTCCAGAAAGTTGTTTATTTCTGCACCAGTACGATTATGTAGTTAAACCACTGCTTTATACTCCAGTAATTGTGCAGTTCAATATATTCTGGTTTGTCCCCAACTTCTACCACCTCTCCAAGGTCTGAGGCATGCCATTTTACATTGGTCAGTTCTTTGAAAAGTTATGTTTTTGCTCTCGTAATAGTCACAGATGTAGACACAAAATGTAACAGTGAGCAGAAAACAGAATTATAAATTATTTAAAAGAAAACATTTATGTTATGTCATATTATAATATTTGTACTCTTTTGTCACTTTCTCATGAGTTAAATTTAGTATCAACATAGCCAGTCTTTTTTGATCCTGTACAATCTATATACTGGAATTCTGCCTAAATGCTTTGGGGATGAAAAAACAAAGGCAGCAATCTATTGGGGAACATGATTATGGAGCTTCAGAGAAGGAAGGGTGTTTAGAGAAGCTAGATCAGAAATATGGAGCCCAAAATTATTTGCCAACTTTTTCACCTTAAAAAGCTAACTAGTTATCTCCTTCATAATCTTGTATGGAAGATAAAATATATTCAATTGTCAAGAGAATACAATGCAGATGATTTTTTAAAGATTTTATTTATTTACTTGAAAGAGAGAGAAAGAGAGAGCACAAGCATATGCGAGCAGGGGGAGGGGCAGAAGGCGGGGGAAAGAGAGAATCCCAAGCAGACTCTGAGCTGAGCATGGAGCCCAATGTGGGGTTTGATCTCAGGACCCTGAGATCACGACCTGAGCCAAAACCAAGAGTCAGCCACGTACCCGATTGAGCCACCCAGTTACCACCAGATGACGTTTCATAATAAAGGAGTTGGCAGCATGAAAATGGGATACAAATATCTTCTCAAGAGGATCAAGAAAGGTTTAATGAATAGTCGTCCTTTTAAGCAGATCTTGAAAGTTGGAGACGATCAAATAGTGGGGCAAGGAAAGATTTTCACCTAGAGAAATTGGAGCAGGGAGTAGTTGGGAAGCCACATATTTATTTGAGTTACCTGGTGCATAGGAGTAGACAAAAGGAGAAATAGTAAATATAGTTGAAAGAATCGGCTGGCATTTACATCATAATTTCTGAGCGCATATAGTTTCATCTAAAGGAGTTCATATTTTATTATAAGGAGAATATTTTAATGTTTCTTAGCATGATATGGTTTATGAATTATACTTTAAGTCAAATCCTCTGACAGCAGTATGTTTGCTCAATTGAATGAGACTGGAATAAGTAAAGGAAAATAAAACAATACAAAAGCAAAACACTAAAAAAGAATTAACTGGTTGTTAGATATCCAGAAATATCCGTTTTGCTTTTCTATTTATTTTCTGCCATATTTTTTTAACGCTCAAGATTATGATTGGCTAACTAACCAACCCATTGAGTCCTATGTCCCAAACATCATTGAGAGTGTTTTACGATCAAGTGTTCTCTTGGTCATCTTAGCAGTCCTAACACTAATAATAACGATACTCATTGTTACGGATGTTGTTATTCTGCTGTACATATGAGGAAATTGAAGAGAGTTTTCTATTAACCTTTCTAAGATTGCATGACAGGGAGTGATAAATCTGGCACCAACCTAATCTGATTAATGCCCGAGTCAGTCAGCAGTCTTCATCCATGTGCATATGGCTCTCTAATAGTCAACATAGCATTAGCTCGTATTCATAGTAACCCCATAGTTTTTTGTTTCCTCATCTGTAAAAATATATATTATAGCAACTTCTCTCTACCCTGTTGCATTTAAAGGTCAAATGACAATGCATTGGAGGATATTTTTATATACTATAATACATTTTAAATATGTAGTGTTTCCTAAGTCATGTGCAAACTTCATTTATTATCGACATGGAACAAATACATCATCCATAACGAGCACTCATGAAAAATGATTTCTAGCCTTCTCGTCTTCTCAGTGAAACGACTGACTTCCAGAACACACTGATGGTTATTCACTGGAATGACGTTTTCTCTGATGCTTACTTTCTTGCGTTATTTTATTGAACTCTGGAGCTCCAAAGTGACCCCAAAAGCCCTAGTCATCAAATATACACAGAAATATCAACACTTAAAAGAAAATCCCATTTTCAATCCCAGACAATTGTTCGATATAAATTTGCATGATATGAATAGTGGATAAGCAAGCATATAGAGAGTTATATAGAAAATTGCAGTCTCCAGGCCACAATTATGATATAAAATGTGTTATAATGCACTAAAAATAATGCATCCTTTCTGAACAGGAAAAATTGAAATTCAGACTTTAGGTTCACTTCATACTACTTATGTGCTCTTAAAAATAGCTGTTTGAACCCTCCGTTCATAGTGCACAGTCAATGTGGGTCTATTAAATGACCCAATGAGTAGAAAAATTACATTTAAGAAGTAACTAAATTTCTTTATTTGTCACAGAAGCACTGTCCTGACTTGACACCTGGCCTATATTTATTTAGCTCTTCCTTCTAGAAGTTATAGAACTAAGCTGGATTCTAAAGTAAGCCTGAAGAAGTACTATTGTATAACAAGTGTGACAGGCATACACTAGCTTTAAAAAAAAAAAAAAAATTAATCAGCATGTTGTGGTTTCCAAAGAAGCACACACAAGATACAAACAAACAAACCAAAAAGGTAAGTTTTGAAGCACAAAAACCTAGAATAACATTTAAATAGAATTGCTTGAAGTTTCAATACTTATGTATCAATTGATACGTACGTACCAATTCAGTATACTTAGCAACCATGGGTCGTTCATGAGTTTTAACTTCTCACATATGCTAACTTCAGGAATGGAAGTGTGGTTTCTAAAATATCACTCTTTAAAATGCAGCTCTTGCAAGTGGATCATCATTGTTAAGATGTATACTATGAACACATTTTCCTATAATATATTCGGCCCAACTTTCTGAAAGGACAGTCTTTATGTGTTAAAGATGATTACGTCATTAACTGATAATAAAGTATCTTATAAAGTGTTAATGCAGTTAGGAGAAAACACTCTCTACTCCCTTTCTTATAGCCAAGATTTTCTCCCATTTACACTGAGACTTATAAAATAGGTAGGTATTTTCTGACCAGACGCTTCCCCTTCGTATTTTGTAAGTAAGTATCGTTTATTTAAGGACTGTGCCTGGTGGTGAGATAAACTATCTCACCTTCAAATTGACGGCTCTGAATGACCAGGCCTGGAACTCAGCACGCTGGTCATTTCCTTTGCCAGCTGGTCCCTGCTCAGATCTCCTAATAGAGGAATAGAGGAAGATGGAGTCAGCAGAGGACCTCGGAGAATTTCTTGCTGTTTGCTTCCTGTCCCTGTCAGCATCGTCCAAGCACCCTCGCATGGATTCAACAGCAGCCTCAGCGTTTTTTGGCACTTGGAGACCACGCCTCCTAGCATCCCTCAAAGGTATCTGCAGCAGCCCAAGTGTCCTCCTCAGACTGCTGAGCCCTGCCTCTGCAGGACACCTTCTAGATTCTGGATTATGAAAAACCTCAGTTTGTTCCCATTGTTTCCTGTGTCCGAGGGCTGGTCAGCCGTCACATAGCTTATGATCCTTGTGTTACCTCCTTATTCCTTCTTTGTTTTCCTGGCCTTCCAACCTACGCAACAGATTCCCTTTATCACACTCCCTCTTGATGTATCTGGTATGTTTTCTGTTCTACCGGCTGGAGGATTCCGATGGATGTTAACTGGCATTCTTATCCTTGCTAAGCGCATTTTAAAATTCTTCCCTGAGAATCTTTTGCTTGCCTTATGAAATGTTGCCTAGTTAAATTTCATATACTGGCTAAATTATTTCTGAAATATTAGTTCTATAACACGAACTATTAAAATGTATGTGACTATAATGCATATGTTGACAATGAACAGGTGTTCCCTTTCATGGGGCGGGCATTTCTCAATTCTTGTTGGGACTTAGAAGGGAGGAGGGAAAGGTATCATTTGTAGTGATATGACATTGAAATTAAAATCATCATGAATCCTTTTTCTAATTTATATTCCTGACCTAGCCAGCTCTAGGCAACTTCTTAATTCATTTATGAGCACCATAATCAATTTTTGTGGATCTTTAAATTTTACTTTATTCTTCAGGAATAAAGTTTTTGTCAAAATGGTTGGACAGTTTTGGTCTACTGAGGCCGTCAGGAGAGCCTAGAGACCCTGCTCTGGTCTATTAGAAGTTTCAGAGCATTTCCTAGGGGCTAATAACTTAAATTTGAACTAATCAGCCACAGAGCTTGGCAAGTTAAAATTTTATAACTTCAGTTTTTCACAGGGAATTATTTCAAATCTAATCACCTGGTGGTAAGAATTTAATCTCTCTAAGTCAGCCACCAACAAACTTTTATCTCAAGGGAACAGGAAGACATCGAAATGTGGCTGATAGGCGAACAGAGTAATTTTGACTCAGTCTGTGTTCTATTTAAATTGTGATTCTCTGCAGTCTACGATTATACAGGGGAAAAGATCCATTTCTCTGGCTTAATCAGATGAAACCATAGCTTGTTATGATAAACTCATTCCATACAAGAAATATTCTTGACACTACTTAAATTTAGACTTTTCCCAGAACACTCACATGTATCTATCCCTATTTTCCTAGTAAATCTAACAAATGTAGCCATTTCTGAAGGCCCGGAAAGAACAGGCTCTATCCCAATGGAGCGATAACCAGCAAAACAGTAGCTGTGCATTGAAGGGTTAAGAATACGTAACCTTTGCTGAGTGTTCGGTTTGCATGAGATACTGTTCTACGTATTTTAGGGGTATTTACACAGTTAATCCTCACAACAGCCTTATGAGGTCGTTATTATTAGTTTTATTTTACAGATGAGAAAGAAAGAAGTCCAGAGAAAAAATATCATTCCCAAGATCATGTAGCTAGTACATTTGTAAAGCCTGGATTTAAACTTAGGAAGTCTGGATATGGCATCTATAGTCCTTTTTTTTTTTTTTTAAGATTTTATTTATTTATTTGAGAGAGAGCGAGAGCGCACACAAGCAGGACGGAGCAGAGGGAGAGGGAGAATCAGGTTCCGCACTGAGCAAGGAGCCCAATGCAGGGCTCAGTCCCAGGATCCTGAGATCATGACCTGACCTGAAGGCAGATACTTAACCGTGAATCAAATTGCTTCTCATTGATTCCCCACTTATTCATTTTAGTGAATGGGGAGGAAAATATTAGTCACTGATTTAAATACTCTTTCTAACCTAGTGAGTACTGAGACAGGAGGGACAAAGATCAGAGGATAGAAATAACAGTCAATTCTCCTTGAAAGCATGCTTTAGGAATTCCCATGGGGATACTGGAGAAGAATAATGGAGAATCTTTACAATACAATTTTAGCACGTTGTACCTGGTCTGTCTAGGTTGCTTATGGTAAATGAATTTAGATTTTATGAATTTATGTATCATACCAGACCTGCTAAAAACAAAACTGTTAGAGTCAGCACGTGACTATCTCCGTAATAAATGACAATGTTTCATAACCAAAATATGTTTGTGTAAGCGATGCCCTACATGCATCACTTAGAGAGTTCCCGTATGTAAAGTGTGTTGGGGTTCTCCTACTACACTAATAAAGGACCCATTGAATTCAGTTTGTACAACCGTGCTTCCACACACATCACATTTAACTCATAATTACCCGTAGTCTTTGAATTATTGGTAAATTCTGATTCTTGTAAGTCTGATTTGAAAGTCTGACTTTTTTGCTTTCTCAAGGAATTTCGTATAAACGCTTTTGGAATTCCAATAAGTTCGGTGCTGTAGCTGCATGCTCTTTCGGCTTGCGTTGGTGGTAATCACCAGCCCTGTTAATTCATTCAACAAACACACCACAAGCACCAGCAACTCATTCAGTAAATATTTGTTGCATCCATACTAGGTGCATGGAGATGTTTTAGTCACAAAACAGACAAAAAGATTCATTTTGTGTCACATAAACGAGGCGAAGGAAACATAAACTAAAGAACAAAGCAAAGCAGTAAGAATAAATATCATATGGCATGTTGTGAATGTGCCTTGACAAAAAATAAATAAATAAGACTATTAGGAGATGAGAGTTTTGAGATACAGAATTGGCATTTCATGTGGAAACGGCATGTGCAGCATCTCTGCAAATGTGATGTTTGACCACAATCTTAATGGAGTGAAGTAGTGAGACTTTTGTCAATATCTGAGGGAAGAGATTTTCTGGCAGAAGGAGTGTGCTGGGTGCGCTTGAGAAGACACTGGTGGGGACAGAGCAGGAGAGAGGCAGTAGGAAGCGATAAAGGGGAGTGGCCGGGATTGAAAACAGGTAGGGGTAATCAAGCAAGGCTTGCAAATACGGATTTCGTTCCAAGTGAAATGGGAAGCCCCTGGAGGGTTTTGTCAGAGCGCCAGCACGATATGTCTCCGCTTTTCCTGCCCTGCAATGTGTGCTGTGTTGAGCAGAGTCTGTAAAGGAGTAAGGGGGAAGTCAGTGAGAACGGGAGGAAATCCCATGGTGCAGCTGAGAGATGAAAAAGTGTGGCGGATCTGTCAGGGCGCAGTCAGGAAAACCAAAGCCACTGTACATATTCAAGGCATTAAAACATATAGGGGAATTAAGGGCTTAAATAATAACCCTTGGAAAACCTGAGGAGCAAAAGTCAGAGAAGCTTCACTAAAACTCTTAGCCTGCTGAAGCCCGAAGATTCTGCAATTCTCAAGATTCTCTGGAAAATGCCACAAAACTATTTGAGTCTGCGGAGGTCGAGTGGGAAGGGTGGTTCTACAGAACACTCCTGCACATAGGTGCGTATCCTACATGCATCTGGCTGTGTGTGCCTTTGGAGGGAGAATAATGGCCTTCCATCTCTCCCACCGGTGGAATCCTGCACGAGTGCTCATCACTGACAAATCCTATTCTTCATTTGTACTTTCTAAAATTCCTGAAACTGGAATTATTACCTGTTTCTAGTATTGCTTTCAAAGTAATGTTCTTTTCATATGTCATTCATTATTCCATGGCTTGGTAGAGGGGGAAGATAAGTACTGTATGGTTACACTCTGTCCTCCAGAAGTAGGAGTTCACTGAACGAATTTCATTATTTAAAATAGTAACTTGTTTATTTTATATCTTTCTTTCCTACTAGTACTAGCTTTCTGAGGAAAGTAGAAATCCTTTTCATTTTTGTATTCCCAGAATAGCACCTTCCTGGAATATCCTGGTTGCCCAATAAATACTTTTTGATCGAGTGAAAAACTTTTCCATAATAAAAGGAATCATCATAGGGCAAATTGAATGCTAATACACTGAAACAGTCAATATGGACAAGTGGAGAGGTGCATATTAAAGTGGTTTACACTAGAGAAATAATCCATACAAAGTTATGATTCTAATTTGAGTGAGTTTGTGAAGGAAGTATAGGACATAAAGAAATGTGAAGAGCAGAAAAATATATAAGAAGCAAGATTTAAAAAAAAAAAAAAGAAGAAGGTCTACAGGGCACAGCAAGCCTTGAAACAGCTGTGGATTATTCTGAGTATACCATTTCATTTTTTCTATTATTATTATTATTATTTAATCAAGGGAATCTTCCAACTATTCATGTTGGATTTGGGAAGAAAAGATTAGAGATTGATATCCTCAAGGTTTACCAGGTATAATTGAATTGATATGCTTGTATTTTTTTCAGATACCATTACACGTTTGGTACAATACTTTGTAAATAGACAGCTCAACTTCTTGTCAAGTTCTGAGAGGATATATCTAAGGACTATCCAAGAAAACATTTTGGAAATTGCGCTTATTAAAAAACAGCAATGCAATCACAACAAAACCCTTTTAGAACTGGACTCGATGCGGTTGCTTTCCATGGAGCACTCTCACTTTACCTGATGGTGCTGGGCAGGTTAGAACATGCCAGAAGCTGGAGCTCAGTCACAGCAAAGGCAAGCAACACACACATCTGTTAGGAGAGTCTGGTTTCCAACAATAGACCCTTAGTTTTCTCATGTCTTAGAGTAAGCATTCATCATGAACACGACAAGTTGCTACGAGTAAGATAAGGTTAACTGTAAAGAAGATTCTTGGACACACATAGTTTTGTTTAATTGTATCCTGTCATTCTGAAAGAAGATATTATTACGTTCTTCATTTTACAGGTAAGTAAACTGAATCTTAAAAGAAGTCAACCGATTTATCTGGTTCACAGAGCCAATAAATGGAGGGACTCCAACACTCTAATCTAGGCTTCTACTGGCACATTCATTTGCTACCAAAGTGCTGACTTCATATACTAAGCCCCAGGGATGTGCTAATCTTTGATATACATTTTCCAATTCAACCCTGGGAACCACATTACTGGAGGGTATGAGTAGCCCCGTGCTTTCTGAGGGGACTGATGCTCAGTGATTTTCAATGACTAATGCCAAAGAAAGAATTTAGAACCATTTGGAGGGTAAAAGCAAAGCAAAGCAAAACAAACAAACAAACAAACAAAACAATAACATGTATGCATTCTCATCTCTGCAAAAAACCATTTTTCCCTACATTGGTAGTTATTTATTTGGTTTCTCTTTATAGGAATTATGTTGGATTGTCTGTTTTTAATGAAGCACCACCAACACTCTCTACTAGGACCAGCAAAATTAGGTCTGAAAGTGTCCCTTCCCTCTCTGGCTCTGATTTGGAGTTTGTCAATGAGAGGAACTCACAAAGGATTTGGAAGGGAAGATGGAGTGGAAGTCATTCTTCTTGGGAGGTCGCAGTGGGCAGATGCATCAGCTTCTTGACCACATCTATGAGCTCCCAGTTCTCCATCATGGTGACCAGATGTGGAGGCTCCAACAATCTCCATGAGCTCTGGCTTCTTTCCAGTCCCTGAGCTTCAGTCCTCAGTCCTCAGGGACTGCTTCTCCAATCCTTCATTGGCTGCCCTTCCAGACTTTTACTAGCCATCTCTCACATCTGTGGGATCCCCAACTCCCTTACTAAGTTCCTCATTCTTAGAATGCTATAGAAATTCTATTTTCCTGACGGAACCCAGACCAATACAGGTGGAAGATTTGTCCTGTGGCCTAATCCAAATCATATTATTTCCAGGAAATGTGTAGTGATTCTTGGCCATTGGGTGGAACACACTTGAAATTTTTAAAATTCTGTATATTGCAATAAGTTCACTTAATTCTACCCAGTTGACTGTGGAGGGGAGGGAATGATAGAAGGCATCAGAGAAATAATTAACATGGGCAAATAAGCCTATGGAAATGATAAGGTGAATGTTTACCTTAAATGCTTTTACCGGTCAAATAGTGCCATTAGGAGAACAGGAATGACATGTGCTGGCTTTGATGTGAAGGGGATCACACACACACAGGCAAAAGGATTTTGACATTGTACAGGCAAAAATAGGAACAGTATTCTTCTCAATATCTAGAAATGAGCCTAAGGATTTAATGTGTTGATAATGATATTGGCATATATATTGACAATATTTTTTTAAATTATTTTTATTTATTTGACAGAAAGAGAGACAGCGAGAGAGGGAACACAAGTAGGGGGAGTGGGGGAGGGAAAAGCAGGTTCCCTCCTGAGCAGCGAGCCCGACGTGGGGCTCGATCCCAGGACCCTGGGATCATGACCTGAGCCGAAGGCAGACGCTTAACGACTGAGCCACCAGGCGCCCTGACAATATTTTTAAAAGTCTGTACTCTAGAAAATGTACTTTACTTTTTATTATCAAAATGGTTACCGTTTGTTGAGTCTATACAAAGTTTGAGCCCACTGAGTTTATAAGAAATTACATTTATTTTTTGTGATAGGTAATGTAGCACAAGCATATGAAAATAACATGTTCAAGTAAGCATATGTTTTAAAAGCCTGGATTTTTAAATCATAGATCATAAATATAAGGTCTTACTACATGCCAAGGGGCAGCATATTAAACTATATGTGGTGGGGGAAAAGCAGCTTCTTGGGTGCAGGGTATACAAACCTAAAACAAAATGATGGTACTGTCACTGATGCTGTCATAAAGATTAATGCAGAGGACACCCTTTGAAAACGAAACCTGCTATTAAGTGTTCGTTATGAGATTCAGCCCCATCTATCAATACCCACTAAATAAAGATTAACAGCTTTCTCTCTATTACAGATGTTACTTATTCTGTCTATGTCTCTGAGAGATAAAAGAATCTTTATCCATAATACTGCTGCAAATTTATTATTGAATAACATTGTTTGTATACACAAATATATTATTTCACTCTTAATAATCTGATCCAAACAGTTATATACCATGCTGCCAATCTGTGGCTAAAACAGATTATAGACAACATTTTGTTAGACGCAAGTGAATACTCATTTTTGAATTCAAAATATGATTTATTGAGCATAATATTTCCAAAATAGCATGAAGAAGAACTAGGTCTATGATATGGTAAATGTGTAGTGAACCTTTCCCACAGTGTTACACAGAACGTATCTGGAGCCGATTCCCAATTCAGAATGTCGCTCACAGTGACAACAAAGGTATCTGGTTTCTGCCTTTCTCACTTGAAATGTGAAAACTCTTGCAACCATCATGAATGGCAATGCGTTGCACAAATGTCCAAGACGAGACTTATCTGGTGGTGTTTGCCTTCACATACGTTCAACAACATCATGCGAAGTTTTAATATATAAACTTAAAGAATAAAAGAATTGTCTCAGAAAAAAAAAAAAAAAAAAGTCGTTCTTGTGTTCTTGTGCGACTCCTGTCTTGGTTACTGGATTTAAAGCTTCTACAATATCCACTTTCCTTTGTTGTTTGACCTTTGTTCTGGCTGAAACACCATCTGTCACTAGTCTGCAGTCAATTCTCAGTACCTGCATTCCTATATCCCTATTGGGTGGTGCTCACTCGTGTTCCTCAACCCACCTCCCCACTGAGATAAACATTACTCCAGTGGGTCAACAGTTATATATAGGAAACAGTCATCCCTCTAGATGGAAAACACCACAGGGAGCAGGAGTTATGTGTTGTTTGTTTCAATTACCTCTCTATATACAGTATTCAATATAGCTCCAGGTACATAGCAGGCTATCAATGTACATTTGGTGAATGCATATATAAATGACTTAGATAAAATATTTTTAAATAATAATTTGTTTCTTTTCTTCCTTCCCTCCCTCCTTCCTTCCCTCCTTCCTTCCTTCCTCCTTCCCTCCCTCCCTCTCTCCCTCTCTCTCTCTTTTTTTCTTTCTTTTTCATTTCAAGGGCTCTTTTACCTTCCAGCACCAGGGCATTTTTCTTCTATAATAGTCATCTTGGCAGCACTAAGATATGACCCATGAACTCAATGGCTCATGCAAGCAAACATTTATTTCTCGTTCTCCTTACATGTCAGAGGCAGTGGGTTGGATCCTTCAGCTCTGCTCCCCATGTTTCTCATTCCAGAAGCTGGCCTGGAGGAGAAGCTTTTATTGAGGACATGTGATTCTCATTGGGTAGAAAAAACAAGAGAGTTGGAAGACATTCAAGTGGTATTTCTGCAGTTTCCGCTTTGTCTTGGTTTATGGCACATTTGCTACATTCCACTGGCCAAACCTATGACATGACCAGACCTGAAATCAGTGGGGAAGAATATAAAATGTATTACAAAGAAAAGGGAGCAAGTCATTGTAGACAGTAATGCAATCCACCTCATGTCTCTATAAAATTTCTCCTGTATTCAGAAAATAGCCTCCATTTTAAGTATGACTTTCAAGGACCGGTGTTTGTTATTCAAAATGTTTAATTAAAATCATAGAAATTAGAAAGTACTTTGGCATCAAACACACTGAATTCGAGCTTTACAATGAACATATCTGTGACGTTTATAAGTTTCATAGTTACCTACCCTCTCTGCATCTTAGTGTCAGGGTATGTAAAAAATTGAACTAAAATATCTACCTTATAAAGTTTTCATGCAAATTATATAATACCATGTAAAAAATTTTCTAGGACAGCTCCAGACTTAGAGCAGCACCTCCCCCCCCCTTCTCCTTTGTCTGAAACATCTTCATGCTGGGATAAACACTTAGCTTCACTGCTTTGCCCACTACCTGTTGGCTTCCTGAAATCTACCTTCTCTTGGCATTTTTAACAAGAACACACCTAAGCTACTTATCATCAACTGGCTTTGATACTGAAAGCTGGGTATTTGTTCTCCACCTCTAGGGCTTGGGGTTCAGCTGGCTTCTATAGCTACCCTCATGCAATATATTCTCCCAACCTACAGGGTTTGGTATAAATAAAGGAGTGGTTTTGTTTTTCCTTTTTAACTCTAGAGATCTGCTAGGTCACTGTCATCCCTTCCACCCTTTCCTTTATCCTCTTCATAACAAAGACATTGAGAAACTTATGTAAGAATATAGTTCCTGGCAACAGGAAACTCAACTTTTCAATTTTGTTCTTGAAGAAGAATCTCTCTTCTCTCCCGCCCACATTCTTTTAAAGCATCTCAGAATAAAGTGTCTGTTTGTACTGTCTTCCAACTTGAATAATCTGACAGATTGCTTCTGAAATGAATCTTAACTTAAATCAAAATACAAAACTTTAATTAACAAACGTAAAATGCTGTACATATGGATTTTGCCTACCTTCATGACAATTTCCTATACTGCTTATCAGTCTCTTGGTAAAAATCAAGAGTGTTTGTTAGTTTGACTTTTGGCCAGCAACAACAATAAACATATTTATGGCAAATATATAAAGTGTTATAATGTACATGTATATATGTATATGTATACATGTGTATGTGTATATATGTACATTTCATGAATGTATATTTCATACATATATAACAAAGTTTAGCAATAAAGTGATTGAATTGTGTTCATGTAAAACTAATTTTTGTATTTCAGAAAATATTTGACCACTTAATCTTTCAGTCATGTCCTCATACATTAAATCGACCTTTATGTATTTACAGGCTCTGTATTAGACACTTCACCTGAGATCTAGAAATGTAGATATGATCATTCATGTTCTCATGAGGAAGACAAGTAAATAGATAATTACAGTACCATAGATTCAAACTATATAGAAATATAAATATCAGTATTTATATAATATAGTATAAATTCAGTATTGTGAAAGCAGTAGTTCCCTCAGAAAATTAAGAAGATATGCTCCTACATACCTGAAATTGGTCTTTCTTTTTTTTTTAATACATTGCCTTCCTGTGACCTCACAATGACAAACTTTTTAGCAGTGGCCAGATTCAAATGCAGTTTGCCTGGCAACAAAGCCCCTTAAGTGACTTTTAAGCTGGGAGTCAAAGGAAAATACAAGGAGTTTTCCAGGTGAAGAGGCTTGCCAAGGCCCTTCCAAGGAGGAGGAGGGCTGCCAGTGCTTGTAAAGGGGGCAGTCTGTTCCAGAAGCTCTGCCTTGGAGGTGAGAACAGACAGTAAGTAGAGGCCAGGTTGTGCACTTTTCAGCGGGACAGTCTTGCTCAGATTACCTTCTTGAAAATTAATATATTCGCTCACCATTCACTCTTGCAACTCAGACTTTGCTGAGAGCCATGCCAGATCTGAAGAGACAGTGACACACAAAAAGAGAGTGGTTCTCTGACTTTGAGAAGCTTATGATCATTAGCAGAGAAGAAAGTCATCGAGTATTCACACAAACCAATGCAAAACACGGTGGGGAGAATGAAACCATATTCTTGGAAGGTTGATGCGAGAAACACCGACCTGGGAAGGCCTGAGTTGAATCAGTCTGAACCAGCTGAACCTCAGTGATGCTCTTGGCCTCCGAATATGGAAATTACCTAAATTTCTGTCCCTTACTGGGTAGAGTTTTCTGGATCCATTTTCAAAGCAACCATATGCCATTAATGCTACCCCCACCCCCCATCTCTTGTCCTGTAAACTTCAAAGGTTTTTTTAATGTTTCTTTTGGTTCAATCAGTTCACACTACAGTTGATCAAATTTCAACATAAAGAATTCCTCTTGACTCTAAGTATCTTTGAAGGTTCTCCAGCCCTTCCTTCCTCAGTCACCACACATATTATTTCCCATTAATTTCCATTACTGACATTCAGACACATGCATTTTCTAAGTGGACATCCTAGATTAATTTACCTTCTTTTCGATGAAGAACATTCTGACCTAAATATTTCTTTGGTGCCAGGTTGGCATTTCAGAGGCCCAGTTTCATAACAATAACTTCTGTTTGAACCTGAGGTCTTTAGGATCATCTTACCTCCTTCTTCCTGATTGACCTTTCGCAATCCCTTAGTAGGTTCACAGTCTTTCTTGCATTCCAGAATATGCCTGAATTTATCAGTGTTGGCCACCACTATATTCTGCTCTGAGAAACTTGAATTCATGTATCAAGCATGTCATTGCAATGACAGGTTTTGTTGGTTATTTTTCTCCATTGTATTTGAATATTTGAGATGAGGGATGGTCTTATTTATAGTTTATCAAAAGAATCCAGCAAAATGTCTGATGCAGATTATGTCTAATAAGTGTTTGTAGAGTTTATTAGCAAATTTCTTCTACCCCAGTCTTAAGTCAAAATTTTATTAAGCATTCTAGTCATGATTTCTTGCATGTCTCTTCCAAAATTGCTGTTTATGAATAATTATCCTGCATTATGTATGAGTAGACACTTTTTATCAATTAACCCATCTGAACTGCACTACCATGTGAGAGGGCGTGGTTGGATCTATTTGTTTTTCTGTCATAAAAGTCTCCCAAGTATTAGGTGGATGCTACGAGGTTTTTAATCTCTTTTGGAACCTGAGGATTAAAGCAGTATCTTTCCAGAGAAATAGCAGAGTGAATTTAAATTAAAAATTCTTCCCTAAATAACTAAATTGTTGGCTAATATTCATCATACTAATTATAGTATTCATTATATAAAGATGATTAGGGTCTTGGAGGGGATAATGAAAATATGTGGTTTTAAAGAATGCAGATTTCAGGGGACAAGAGGGGGCAAAATACTAAAACTTCAATATCGGAATTAGCATACTGAAGTCCTATTTCCTTATTAACTGCTATTTTTTTCAACCCCTTAAATTATTTTTTTAAGATTTTATTCTTTATTTGAGAGAGAGAGAGAGAGCACAAGCGGGGAGAGGAGCTGAAAGAAAGGGACAAGCAGACTCCCCATTGAGTGTGCAGCTCAAGGTCCTGGCTCGATCTCACAACCTTGGGATCATGACCTGAGTGAAATCAAGAGTTGAACGCCTAACCTACTGAGCCACCCAGGCACCCCCAACTCCTTAATTTATTAACAGCATTTATTTTGTTTTTTGGTGACTTATTTATGGAACAAATGGAACTGTAATAGATATAAAGCTTACTTCTTTCTTTAGCATGAGTAAAAAGGGCAGGGGTCACCTTTAATTAAATTATATTACTAAGCACAGTGCCCTCCTAGTGATCATTTGTTATCATTTTCATTTCCTACCTTTTCATTTCTACCCCGTTGCGGCTTTCCTGCCACCAAAACAACGAAAATGCTGCGGTCCTGGCGCCATGATCATCAGGGTGACACATATTACTATTACAAATATTTCCTATATAGGAGTCCAGTCCTCCGGGCCACCTTGTTAGGGTGACCACACGGACTGTTACCAATATCCTGCATATATAAATGTTATACATAATGCATTTTCATATATAGTGTACTTTTTTGTCCCTTATTGGGGATATTTAATTATTTATATACATTTATAAATAATTGCGGTGATCTAATGGCTAAGCCTGCCTGAGTGGCTCTAATTAGTTCCCACCCAAGGTGGTATTCGGTGTTCTCTAGACATAAATTCACCTTTTTACATTTCTTTTGTGTTTTAGTCTTTACCAAAATCTCACTCTCTTCTCTGTCTTCTTTGTGAATGACAGTAACTGGAAGCAAAAAGGGAGCAACTCTTTACCTTCTAATGAAAGGCAACTCTATCAGATTATCTACATAGCATAAAGTAATCCCGGAGTCAACTAGTGCAAACTCCTGGTTTTACAGATGAGAAATCAGAAGCCAGAAAATTCAAATTACTTCCTGAAGGTCTCTCACCAGATTAGAGAATACCACCTCATTCTTTCTAATTGTCTGTTCTGTGCTGTCTGCTGAATGCCCCACACCGTCTACCACGTGAACTACATCAGGAAGAAACAAATAGATCTAATGTACCTGCAGAGCAGATTTCATTTCCTAAGACCATATTTTAGTCAATACTAACAAAATCTGAAAGGGGAAATACTGTCTCTTTAAAAAAGAAAGAAAGAAATGCCAGGTCTCTGCAGTCCCGATGTTGTGGACTTTAATGATTTCTTGAAACACATTGTAGGTGGAGAACTTGGGGCAGAGGGTGGTGGCTAGTGGAAAAGTAAGCTGTAGATGCTCCGGAATACTAATTACCAAACCAGCTGACACAGAACCTTAGGTGCTGCTATTGTCACAGCAGATAAAACACATCCTTTGGTTTGTAAAGATTTTGGAGTGCAGTAGCTGTACACAAGCCTACGTCTTTTTATTCCTAACTGGCAGCCTGAGATCCATTTGGGATTTACCTAATGAGTCTATTCCAAGAAACTACCATTTGCATAAATTTACTCTATGGTCTGAATAGGAGGAACACGTAAAGGGTTGTTAAAATTGAGGACAGAATGACAAACTCTCAGTTCTCTTGATATTTAGACTTTAAATTTAAGAATTGTTTTGATGAATTGGGGCGCCTGGTTGGCTCAGTCATTAAGCATCTGCCTTCGGCTTAGGTCATGATCCCAGGGTCCTGGGATCGAGCCCTGCATCGGGCTCCCTGCTCCTCGGGAAGCCTGCTTCTCCCTCTCCCATTCCCCTGCTTGTGTTCCCTCTCTCGCTGTGTCTCTCTCTGTCAAATGACTAAATAAAATCTTTAAAAAAAAAATTGTTTTGATGAAGAGGAATGCTATCCTCAGTACCCTGGAGAGTTCCCCAGCCTCCACAAAGTGTTGCCATTGTGTCTCCTTTGTCTTTAATGACAGAATCTCAATTTTGTTAGGAGCATCTATGAGTCCAGCTAAGAGTCCAGCTATGCATAGCCACATCAGTGATGCCCAAATATGTTTGCTGAGTGTGGCTTCGGCAAATGCCATTGTTTTTGGCCGAAAAGGAGTCAAAGGAACCACAACTTTTACTTTCTCTTCTTTCCACTTGGGCTGTAGACACAGCACCTGAAGGTGAAGTGGTTATTTTGATTTTATAAGGAAAAAATCTGCATGATGAAGGCGGCAGAGCAGAAAAATGTACAGTCCCAAACAGTTTGGCCTCATGTATGCATATACTTCTCTGAGCTGGCCACTGAGATTAAAGACCCAAATCCCTATTTGGCTAATCATCATATCCCAAACCACAAGGGTGTCTAAGCTCTCTCTAGAACATTTTTGCCAATTAAGTAAAAAAAAAAAAGTCTTATATTTTAAGAGTCATTTTTGCTTGCATATCATGAGTTTGCTTATTGTCATGAAAATATGGGGGAAAAAATTCCAGCCTCTCACTTCTGCCCCGTGCACCCATAATCTATTCACACAAAGCATTTGTGAGTAAGGATGACTTCACCAAACATTTGAGGATCACAGGAAGTGTTTCCAATCTTTGAACCCTAGTACACTTTTAAAATCACATAGCTAAGATTTTAAACTTTGTCTTTTTGGACCCTGCAAAAATGGAGACTTTCTTGACAATTTTTCCATGTAATGGCTAGGGTCCTACCCTCCCCTGAATCTTCTCTGCAGTCCTCAATTCCCACTTTTATGTTTTTTATATTTTTATGTAACTTCTCTTTGAATGCTTAAAAGCAATTCTCTCTTTTTATCTCATGAGCAATAGTCTGATTTTTTCTTTTGAAGCTGTCATAGCAACACAAAGCCTGACTTTCTACCTCAACCCTGTCTTAAAGTATTATGTATTTATTCATATTTTTTGTTCATATTTTTTAAGAAAACTTTTCATTGTTTTGCTAAGAAAACATTGATATCCATTATTAAAACATACGGATTGTTTTCACTTTTCTGTAAGTAAAAGAACGATGCATGTATACATATTGATACGGATTTATGTCTAGTTTTATGTTTCTAAAAATGACCATTTATGTGGGTTGCATTAATTAAATTTCTACTTCAAAGTGTAGACGTAGTCTTTTTAAATGTCTTCTAAAATACTGGTAGAATCTCAGAAGGTTTGGAAGAGGGAACACGTGTTACACAGTGGGAAAATCAGATGGGCTGGCGGGCGCTTAGCTGTTGTGTGACCACTTATATTTCTGCATCTCCTTGATTTTCCATTAAACAGAAATAATACACTGTGGTCATTACGTGGCTTAGAAGATTAATGAGACTGTAAATATAGGCGGCATGAGACAACACAGAAACGCAGTAAAATGGTAGAGGGGTTGATTGCCTGTTGAGAAAGATAACAAATCCTAATTTTTAGATTGCGGACTCTAATTTTTTTTTTTTTTTTTTTTTAAAGATTTTATTTATTTATTTGAGACAGAGAGAATGAGAGAGAGAGAGAGAGAGAGAGAGAGAGAGCAAGCACATGAGAGGGGGGAGGGTCAGAGGGAGAAGCAGGCTCCCTGCCGAGCAGGGAGCCTGATGCGGGACTCGATCCCGGGACTCCAGGATCATGACCTGAGCCGAAGGCAGTTGCTTAACCAACTGAGCCACCCAGGCGCCCGGGACTCTAATATTTTAAACCAAAAGTTGATCTGAATATTTTTTAAAGATTTATTTACTTATTTGAGAGAGAGAACAAGTGAGTGTGAGCAGGGTGAGGGACAGAGGGAGAAGAAGAGAGAGAGAAAGAATCCACAAGCACACTCCCCCTGAGCATGAGGGAGCCCAACATGAGGCTGATCCCTGGACCCTGAGATCATGACCTGAGCTGAAACCAAGAGTCCACCACTTAACTGACTGAGCCACCCAGGCGCCCCTGATCTGAACTTTGATAATTGCTGTTTGCCTTAGATTTCTTCTCAGTATGTATTCAGGCAATGAGAATTCAGGCAATGAGCTCGTTATCCTCCGTAGTGGTGATCACACCATTTAGTAGCACGTTACTATATGATGATTGTTGCTAACCAATGACACAATAGGCAATGAGTACAATCAACTCAAAATAGAATTTTCTGGAGTGGTAAACTCCTCACACAACACACCACCACCAGCACCCCCTACAGTGTGGTTCAGGATGACTCACTTTAAAATATTTCCTTTTTTTGCAAATGAAATCATCTGTAGATAGTTAATGTGGGAGAAAACAAGTGAAAAGAGGTGGTTAGTGTTAAAGCTTGGAATGCAGCTGACGATCATTAACCTAAATTACCACCCACCAGCCCACAGAGACACCAAGCGGAATAAAACCAGGGAGGTTTCCTATTTGGATTCCAGAGTATATATAACTATGTGGTGTGAATATCCATTGCTTGATCCCTCTGGAAGGGTTGAGCTTTTATATTTTAGAATCTGTGTCAAGACCATGTTTAGAATACAGAAAGAAGTGCATTTGCTTTATTCCGTTTATTTTCCAGAAAAAATAGACAATCAAATAATAGATAAAACTAGGTAAATGTTTCTCATGCTTGTGAAGTTTTACAAGAAAGAAAACTCCAATTTCACCATGAAATTTTTATATATTCCTCTGATTAGGTAAGTTATTTTTTTTCCTTCACTATCCAACTATTTCAGCATGAGATATGGAGTTGTCTATATTTGAGGGGTGTATATGGCTTTAGGAAATAATTTTGTATTTAAAATGTCCTTGCTATAAACAACCCACCTTTGTGTTCATATTAGTGCTCCTCTCCTTATGCAGGATGTATCTTTCCAATCCCAGGAACACATGCTGAAATGACATACAGCAAAAATAGTTTAAAATATGAACACCATTTACTATTTCATGACTTATTCCTTAAAAGCTACACTTTATAGTGCAGTGTTAGATAGAATCAGATAATGCAACATTCTGCAGATGACTGACCTCTTTTGGAAGCAGGAATTCTCAAATAAATTTTACCAAAATGACTTTTATAATATTATAAAACCTACATTGTATTATATGATAAAAATGCAATGAAATATTTTATTGATCTCTTTAAAGTATCAGGTGTGAGACTTTTATAGATCTTTAAAGTATATTTTAAGGAGTGTTGAAATTGAGTCTAATACATTTTATTACTTAAATATAAAAATAGTGTAATTGTTTAAGTATTTTTTCTAATGGCACCAGTTTATTAAGTGCTTACTATATGCCAGGAATTGTGTTCACCAAGTTACAGGTATTCTCCTATTTGACACCCACAGCAACCCTGTGAAATAGTATTATTTTTCCCATTTTAAAGGGTTATGAGGCTTAGAAAGATTGAGAATCTTGCCAAAGTCTCCTCGGCTGGGGCTGGACCCACACCAGTTTAACAACAAAGCTCACGTTCTTAACAATATAGATATTCCTCTACACTATTCTGCCAATGTTTTATATCCTTAATTCTTTTCAATACAAAACTTCTATCTCTATGCTTCTGGCTAATACTCTTGTGATTTTGAAAATAGTATCTGAAGTTATGTAATAAGGGTGTGACATTAAAGTACTTCTCTTCGATTCACACAATGTAATCCTACAGAGACACATCATTGACTCTGTTCAAAACGACATGCTTATTACTTGAACCTCTTGTCCTGCAACAACCCCATCAGTGTTGGTATTTCTAAGGATTCTGTTCTTGTCCCTTCACTGCCCTATTCCATAAATGTTCTCCAAGTGATTTCGTTCATTCTCTTTTTTTTACTATGATCCCCATGCTAATGATTCCCCAGCCCAGCCCTCTCCTCTAAGATCAGGCTCCTATATCCAGTCAGTGCCCTGCCACCTTTCTACCGATGATGTCTCTAATAATGTTGAAAAGTGGAAAAGCTTTCCCCTAAGTGAAGTTGGTCTTTTTGCTGTATTTGCTTGATAATTGGGTGGGAGGAAGTAGGAAAAGAGAGAAGACGAAGCTGAGTTCTAGTTTCTAGCTGATGTGACAGCAACAACTGAGAGAGAGAGAAGCGGGTGACAGAAATGTCTTGGCTCTCAAATATGGTGTTGGTGACACAGACAAGTAACTTTACAGAGAAGCCTGGCAGATGCTACCTTAAGTTAACTTTAAGTTCACATCAACAGAGATGATTCAGATCAAACTTGATAGGATGCAGTGAAAAGAACACACTATTGTTTGTAATTTTTGCTTCACGGATGCATTACCTGAGTCAAATCCTATAAAGAGATGAGATAAACCAAAATTAAAGGACATTCTAGAAGATAACTAGCTTGTAATCGTCAAAAGTGTCAGAGTTGAGGAAGATTGAGAAAGAGACATAATTAATTTTAAGGCCTGATTTTGATCTGGATCATTTTGCTATAAAGAATGCTGTTGATTATAACACCCAGTGCTCTGGGTGCCCTCCTTAATAAGCAATGAATCATGGAACACTACATAAAAAAACTAATGATGTACTGTATAGTGACTTACATAACATAATAAATAATAATAATAAAAAAAGAACGCTGTTGAAGTCACATTTCCCTTTTAGACCTCAGTTTGTCCTTCTGTAAAATGAGTAGCTTGGATTAGTTTACAAAAATGACAGCTGACATTTATCAAGTGCTTAGTTTGGCCTAACTCTCTCTCTCTCTCACACATACACATACACACACACAAATATTGGAACAACTGGCTAAACCTGAACGGGGTCTCAGGATGACATTGTAGGAATGCATCTATTTTTGTTTCTTACTTTTGTTGGCCATGTTGTGATTATATAGGAGAAGGCCCCATTTGTAGGAAATAACCCTGTAATATTTGGGATGATGGACAACATGTTGGCTACTTTGTCTGAAATGGTTTGTGGGGGAAAGTTCTTTGTACTGTACTTGCAATTTTTCTGCGAAGTTTGAATTGTTTCAAAGTAAAAATAATTTTTTTAAAAAAGTACAGACATTTTCTAAATGCTGGATAACCGTTGGAAGATAGAAGCTGGATAGCAACCTAATCAGATTTAGATCTCTAAATGGTTGCTCTGGCAGCTCTGTGGAAAGTACATTTGGGGAGTGGGAGGGCGGAAGGGTTGTAATGCTCCTGGCATGGGACTTTTGGGGAAAAATACAGTAAGGTTCCCTATCGCAAGAGAGCAGCCCATCCTCCAGGTGGAGATTGTTCCAGGCCAAACTCTCAAAGTACATGGCTATATAGAGAGCCTCTGGGAAGCACAGACTAGATGGAAATCTATAGCCAGCTGTCTACAAGGTAGGTGATAAGTGGCTTTAGGGAAAGATGATTTCCAGACATATTTTAGAGATTGAATAAGTAGTAGAGGCTAAAAGATTTGATGTGGAGAGCGAGGAAGAGAGAGCAATCAAGAATGACTCATGAGGTTTTAACCTGAACTCCAGCAATGGCTTAGTGGTATCATTTAGTTGTGGAGAAGATGGATGAGCAGTTTGGGGAGAAAAAATCAAGAATTCATATCTTTTTATGAGTAGGCAATTCACTAAAGAAGAAACCCAATGGTCAATATGCATAGATTAATATTCAACTTCATTAGTGAATTCAAAAAAATGAACAAAACATCAAAGCATTTTCACCTGTCAGATAAGCAAAATCTTTTTCTTCCAATTTTGATTTCTGTCATTGATGTTCTGGGTACAGAAACAGGTTCTTTTTATACTGATGGCAGGCAGATAAGTTGTAAAAGTCTTAATGGAGAGAAAATATGCCTAATAGGAATCCAATAATTTATAGTTTTTGAAAAAAAAGCAATTCTACTTTCATAAAATTACCCAGATGAAATTACTAAGGATGTGAAAAAATATTTAGCTATAAAGATCTTTTCTTTAAATGGCTATTATTCCAAATATCCACATAATGGGATGTTATTAGCTTGCAGTAAACAGGGGAACTGGTTTTTTTTCCTGGAGTTCCTAATGTGTTAATGTAAAAACTGGCCCTGGGGTCCTCAGTCTCATCACCACCTGCCTCTGATGGAAGCCAGGAGGAAACAGTGAGAGACAACGGCTAACGGGCATTAGGGTTCTCTTTCAAGAGTCTTCACCCATTAGCAACCGCAGTAAAGGCTGCCTCCCCCTAAGTATCTAGGATGGAGATAAAAAAAAAAAAAAAAGGATATTTTTCTCCTTGCCATCCCAAGCCAAGTGGGATGGGATGGAGAAAATTCTTCATAGACACCAAGGTTTCTGCAAACAAAGCAAAAACCAACAACGAAAACCAAAAACACGGGCTAAGCACCCTGCTCCCGGCGAGGTGTTTGTTAAGCTGCAGAAAAATACCGTTCGGAGGTGGCCTGCCTTCCAGAGACAGCGGGGCACGGACCGCACGCGTGGTTCCAGCAGATCCTACAGGAGGTGCTCGCTGGAAAATTCCCACGCTTGGGGGGTGGGAGGGGCTGTAGTGTTTTGGAAGAAACATGTAAAACCTCTACATGAAGAAAGATAACCTCCCACAAAAAAAAAAAAAATTAACAGAAATTTGGCACCAACTAAGACCAACTATATTTGGTTTCTAATAAACATGCACTTCGAAGTTCAGGTACGTGATTTGGCTTTTAACACTTTGCGTCCCTCTTTAGTGAGGCGAAGCTGACTCTAACAGGGATCCCAAATCTTAGTGGCTTAACACACCATGATCTTGTGTAGATCTGAGGGAAGGGGCTCCACACAATGCACTCCTTCCAATCACGGCGGTCTTTGAGGGCCTGGAGGTCTCCGTGGAGCGTCTGCATTCAGCTAGGAGGGCCTGGGGGGAGGTGACGTCACTCTACTGGCATCCCATTGGTTGCACCCAGTCACGTGGCCCCGCAGGACTCGCCGTAGCGTGGTCCAAGGTTGCGGTGAGCCAGTTCTCTCTGCTCTCATCCTTCCTCTCTGGCTGGGCGCGGGGATCCAGAGGTGCCAGAGGCAGTAGAGAGAGTTAGGAAAGGGAAAGGAACAGAAATAGGATTTAAAAAGGCGAGTTCCCCTTCTCGCACTGCGCCTTAGGCATTATCTGGGAGCAGAGAGGAAGGGGCAGATTTTGAACTGGGTGACAATTGGATTTTTTAATAACTGAAGACAAGACAATTATAAAATGAAAATTAACTGAAAAAGTTCTGGCATTTTCTCTGTATGGGATAGGGAAGGGAGAGCAGACGGCTTGAAGACAGTGGTTAAAAACCAAAATTTTCCTCCTTCTGAGGCTCCCAATTAACCGGTTGAATTGTTGCTTCCATTTGTTGAAATACAATGCTGCGGTTAAAAATTATGTGGCATATTTAGATTTTATTTGCATGGAAGAATATTCTTGATGAACTACATTAGAAAATAAGTAATGGTATAAGATCATTGCATAGAGAAAAGGAGAAGCATATACCTGAAAAGGATAAGACTGGTCACCTCTGGATGGTGGAATTTATAGTAATCAAACATTTCTTCCTTAGGACATGTGTTTGTTAACGTCTACGTACTTGTTATGACTTCAGGAAGAGAAGAATAAAAAATAAGGAAAATGTGAAATAAACATTAACAAATAAAGTTATAAAAATGCTTTATGTATACCTACCACATATGCCCAAATTCTCTCTTAAGTATTATCTATATTTTATGCCTTTCTGGGTCTTAAACACGTGCAACGTTAGCTGATGTAAGTAAGCTGAAATCAATAAGGATATTTGCCTTTAGATAAATAACTTTTTCCATCTTTTATCTCAACCAATCTCATTATATCTCTTTCTTCTTTTATGTTTTCTATTACCATAGTAAATATGAAATAAGATTTGCAAAACGTATTTAATAACAGATGTGTCTGCGGTTGGAGAAAATAACATCCCTCACAATTTTGTGCAGCGAACTTGCTTTACCCTAAGTTGCAGACACCCTTTCCAGCCTGTAGGTGGCACCAACGTTCATGCCTTGTGGCGGTCAGAGACCATCAGAGTCCATGGTCTCGGCCAGAGGAAAAGCAATAGCTTTCCAGGTGAAGCCAACTCTCAGGACCCCATCGTTTTTGATAGACACACCCTTCTTCAGCCGGCACGCGCTCCGTCACGTGCTGTGTGTTCTGCTCCCAGACGGTTTGCGGCTGCAGTGCTCCTGGTCCCTCAAAATAACACTAGTGACCCCCTCAAATAATACAAATTATTAGTACGGCCATCTATTCATTGGCTTGGTCTTGATGTATTTTCCTTTTTTACTGGTGGCCCAGCCGGCTCTTATATGGGAGATTTTATTGGATAAGATTGAAGAAGGCTGCACTCTAGTGCCTTATATGCACTCCATTTCATTAAATAAATGCAGTGTGCTACTATTAATTACAATCAAAAGTCAATTGATTTTTTAACTGATGATTGGCACCCAGTGGACATGGGGATAATGTGCCTTGATTCCATGCAATGCCAATTGAGGAACAATAATAGTGTATATTTGATATCCTAGACTCCAGTTTGTTTTATTTTTTCAGTAGAATGGTATTGTGCACTTAAAACATCGGGATAGATCTATCTACATCGCATCTAAATCTATTTCTGTATGTTCCTTATCATCAGTTAAAGCTGAAGCCGTAGATTGCATTATTCCCAGGTATATTCACTAATTATTTTGTTCTTTGAAAGTAAATATAAAAAGTACTATAATATTGAACAGAATTACTGGGTTTATGTTTTTAAATCAGTTGAACTAGTCACAAACAAAAATACGAGTCCTCTATTTAAAAACCAAGGCTATGCCAAACTTTTGGGAAAATGCAATTTTTTCCTGAAATATCAATTCAGTAATTTGTAAGATATTTTCTTTTGTCGTGACAGCGCTGAGAACTGAAACTCTCTTTTGAAAGTACTAAATCAACAGCCTGTACCTTGATCTATGCGATGCCGTGCCCCTGAAATCTTCGGCAAACATCAAATGGTGTTTTAAAAAAAAGCACTCAGGGAAATCACTGTTTGCAAGAATCAAATGATGAATTTCCTTTTAATGTGACTAACCGTTCTACAAGTTATGTCCGCAGTTAAATTTAGATTTTGCTAAATCTTGAGTTTCCTATCACAGGACCTCAAAATAGTTTATGGTATTATTCTGGAGGCTGGTTGTTACCCACCTCCAGAATTCATTCAATATAATGTGAAACTGTTTTGAAAACCACGGTAGGATAATTTTTTAAATGGTGAAAAATCACTGTGTTGAATGCATTTTAACTACAAAGTGGTTCCCAAAACATGGTCGCTGAGTGGGATGTCGCCATGATGCTTTTGTGTTGGCATCGCAGCGGGCCCAGCCAGGCTTCACGAGCAGGTGGCGTTTGGGCGCTAAATGAAGTAGAGGTTTTCTGGTGGAGAACAGAAAGGAAGGAATGATCTGCACGGGGCAACAATGTGCAGAAAGGTATAGCTGATAAGGCGGATGCTGTGTTCAGGGCACCCTCTTTGTCATCGGTGTCCACGGGGCTGGGCCAGGGAGGGGAGGTTCTCGAAGCCATGCTGAGGGATTTATACTTTATTTGCCGGCACTTAGAGGACAAGGAAGGTTGTGCAGGAGAACTCGTAGGAACAGGAGACCAGAGCAACACGGCTGTGAAGGACGGGTGACTCTGCTCACTATCTGTAAGACTGCTTTGACAGGGGCAAGTGCTGCGAGAATCACAGCAGTTCACACTCAACGTGTCTTCACACTTAGTAGTGTAGGATATGTTTTAGCATGTTGTAAAGTTAATTCGCGTAGTAGTTCACTCCTGAGAAAACAGGACCAGAGAAGTCTTAAATGCTCACAAAAGACAGTGGTGCCAGTGAGTGGCCACGCTGGGGTGAGAACCCCGGCCTGAGAATGGGCACCAAATCGCTGCTGGGCTCTGTGGTCTATGACCTGCACCTGCCTCCTCGTGGGGGGCCCAGCAGGGTCCACCTCTCTGCTCGTCCCCAATTGCCCTGGGTGTCAGTCCAAGGAAGTATGGTAGCCTTGTGCATAAAAATTGAAAGAAAAAAAAAAAAGGTCGAGTTCTGTTTGAGTCTAGCAATTTGGGGAGAAGGATAAGCAGTCTGATCAGAAATAAATTGAGAATTGGTAGAAATGGTTTCTATTATCAGTTCTGTTGCTGACGGGCCGTGACGTTGAGTAAATTGCTGAATTGTGTGATTTCCCCATGTGTAAAATAAAGAACCAAGTGATTTTCAAGGGCCCTCTAGCTCTAAGATTCAGTTTATATTTCAAATGGAAAGTATCGGCCTGAAGGCATTAATATATTGTTCACAGTTTCCCAATAAACTACTTTCCAATAAATGAACTGCCTAAGGCAATTTGAGGAAGTCTCTCTCCTGCTCTTCCTTTCTCTCAATCCATCTTCCTCTCTCTGTCTCTCTCTCTTTCTCTCCCCATTTCCTCATTTTGGATTAATGATATACTAATTTTATAATATTGCATCGACTTCTGACTTGATTGGTCCTATAACTCATACTTATTCTCCGCCTGCCCTATTTTCTCGGCTGAATTCCTTGAGCTCACTGGTGGGTTGGGCACTGCGGGAGGGCAGCGCTGTCGCCCCCCCCATCACAGAGCTCCTAGGGGAAGGCATTTCGTGGGCATGGCCCCTGCCGGGACTCGGCAGTTGTCCTATCCCTGTGGAGTGGCTGGCTGGCGAAGTGGCGTATTGTGCTGATTGACCTTATACGTATTTTTTGTTTTTTGTTTTTAAAGATTTTATTTGTTTATTTGACAGAGAGACGCAGCGAGAGAGGGAACACAAGCAGGGGGAGTGGGAGAGGGAGAAGCCGGCTTCCTGCCGAGTAGGGAGCCCGATGTGGGGCTCGATCCCAGGACCCTGGGATCATGACCTGAGCTGAAGGCAGACGCTTAAGGACTGAGCCACCCAGGCGCCCCTGATCTTATACGTGTTTTGAAGTATGTTTATACCTGTCAGTGAATTTTATAACATCTCCCTTATGTTTTACATCAATGGTATAAAGTAGAGTTCATGGCATCCATTTGCTGTGAGGAAGAACAGATGACATTTCGTTTTTTCTCATATAACAATTACGAGCAGGGTTTTAAGGTGGCCTTCAGAGATGGGAACTAATAAATAACAGTGGGTCAGTGGTCGCTATTAGGAGTACACCGTCACGTCAATTTGCCAGAACTTTGAGTTTAAAATGAGACAACCTTGTAATGATTCCCTCTGATAGTACATGCAAAAAATCCTCTATAAATCCCTCCCAGTGTGTTAATTCAGTGTTTTAAAATGTTTTGCCAGATGTTTAGAAAGTATAACAACTGCCTTCTTTTCTATTTGAATCTAAATTTTCCTTATTGGGGCACCTGGGTGGCTGTCGGTTAAGGGTCTGCCTTCTGCTCAGGTCATGATCTCGGGGTCCTGGGATTGAGCCCTGCGCGGGGCTCCCTGCTCAGTGGGGAGTCTGCTTCTCCTCCGTGCTCATGCTCTCTCTCTCCCTCAAATAAATAAATAAAATCTTTTAAAAAATTGCCTTTTTTGTAATCAGGGCTGTGGAATTAAATCCCTGTTGTTTCTCTAAACAGTAATGCCCTTCACAAAAGGAGGCTGTTTCTAATCCGAAAGGAAGTTAAGAACATTTGAGGGAATAGGTTAGTTTACCTACAGTGTCTACCAAGGACTTGCAAGTGGAATTATTTCTCTGAACTACAGTAGATATTTGTTGGCTTTCCATTTAATTCTTCTTCATGTAGACAATAATAAAACACGTAAAGCATGACAAAACTAGTACTTATTGGCAATCATTATCACTAATTACTAAAAAAAAAGTAAAACATTGTGCAATCACACCATAATATTAAGAAACTGATATTCTGGGACAGAGACATTGATTCATGCTTAGCTTCTGTGCTAAAGTTTAGTTTATTGGCTTTCTCTTTAATTCTCTAGAGATCATTCTCTAAATCCCATGAATATATTCGGTTCAGTGTGTTTGTATTTTCATTTGGTTCAAAGTACTTCCTTTATTTCCCTTGAGACTTCCTGTTTGACCTAAGGATGATTTAGAAGTATATCATTTCGTTTCCAAGTGTTTGGAGATTTTCCTGGTTCTTTGTGTTATTGATTTCTAGCCCAATTCCGCTGTGGCTAAGGAACACCTTGTATATGATTTCAATTGTTTTACATTTACTGAGGTTTATTTCCTGACTCAGGGTATGGTCTAGCTTGGTAACTGGGCCACAGGCACTTGAAGGAGTGTGTTGTGTGAAATGTTCTGTGATTATGGATGAGATCCTGTTGGTTGACAGTGTGGTTGAGTTCTTCTCTACCCTCGCTGATTTTCAATGTCTAGTTGTTCTATCAATTGTTTGGAGACAGGTGCTGGTCTCCAGTGGGAGGTGTGGATTTGTCTGTCTCCTAATTCTGTCCGTCCCTGATGCATCACCATATTTTGCAGCTCTGTTGTTTGGCACACACACAATTGGGGTTGCTATGACTACTTCTTGGTGGATCATTATGTAATGTCCTTTTCTGTTCCTGGCAATTTTCTTTACTCTGAAGTCAATGCTAACTGATTTTAATAGAGCTACTTCTGCTTTCTTTTCATTAATGTTTGCATGACAGAGCTTTTTTTCATCCTTTTATTTTCGACCCACTCATATTATTATATTTGAAGTGATTTTCTTACAAGCAGCTTATAGTTGGGTGAGTTTTCTTTGTCTGTTTTTGTTTGTTGGTTGGTTTTGCTTTGTTTTGTTCATTTTTTTATACATCCATTTTGCAAATCTCTGTGTTTTAACTGGCATATTGAGACAATTCAAATATAATGTACCTATTGATATCTTTGGACTGAAGCTTGCCATTTTATGTTTCCCTTTCAGTTTGCTCTCTCTGTTTTTCATTTATCTGCCTTTCTGGGGGTTGCTTAAAGAATTTTTAGAATTTATTTTGATTTATCTATATAGCACTTGGATAGATCTTGTATAAGTTTTAGTGGTTGCTCTGGGATTATATCACTCTAACAATACAGTCTACTTTGGACGTTTTACCAGGTTGAGGAAATATAGAAACTTTACTTATCTTTATGTTACTCTTTATGTGCTCTTCCCTGTTTTTAATTAACTGCCTTAAATATTTCATTTACATGCACTGAAACCCATATCAGGCTGTGTTTTGTTTTTGTTTCTACCATCAAACATAATATAGGAAACTCAAGAGGAGAAGGAAAGTCTACCTTATTTATCCATAGTTTTGCTTTCCGTGTCTTTCCTGTCCTTCTGATGTTCCACAGTTGGCTCTTTGTGGCTAACATCCTTTAGCCATTCCGTCAGACCAGGGGTGCTGGCAACAAGGACTCTTAGTTTTCTTCATCTGTAAGTATCTTGACTCCGCTTTCATGCCTGAAGGATATTTTCACTGAATATGGAATTTGCGGTTGAGAGGCCTTTTCTTTCAGCACTTACAAAACCTTTATTTTGATGATAAGTTCCCTATCATTGGAATTTTCCCCTGTAGTGGTTGGGATGGTGTTCACTACTTTCAAAATTGTTTCTTGTCCTAGGTTTTCGTAAATTTGACGATGATGTATCTTGTGGATTTCTTCAGATTTGTGCTGTTTGTATTTCCCACAGCTTCTCAAATCCATAGGTTTATGTCTTTGGCCAAATCTGCGAACTTTTTAGCCATTATTTTTCAGCTACTTTTCCTGTCATGTTCTCCTACCCTATCTCTAGCTAGGACTCCCATGGCCCGTGGTTCAGGTCTTGAGCTGTAAGCACCCGTGCCGCTGTTTGCTCTGTGCATTTTTTTTAGTCTGCTTCTCTCTTTTGTTTACCTACTAGGCAATATATATTCTTCTGTCTTCAAGTTCACTGGTTTCTTTCTGTTTCTCTGTTCTATTTTTGAGCCTATCCACTGAGCTTTTTGTCTCAGTTATTATATTCTACAGTTCTAAAATTTCCATTTGTTGGGCGCCTGGGTGGCTCAGTTGGTTAGGCGACTGCCTTCGGCTCAGGTCATGATCCTGGAGTCCCGGGATCGAGTCCCGCATCGGGCTCCCTGCTCGGCGGGGAGTCTGCTTCTGCCTCTGACCCTCCCCCCTCTCGTGCTCTCTATCTCTCATTCTCTCTCTCTCAAATAAATAAAATCTTTAAATAAAATAAAATAAAATAAAATTTCCATTTGTTTCATCTTTGTATCTTTCTATTTCCTTCTTGAAACCTTCTATTTTTCTTTCCTTTGTGCTTATAATGTGAAAACATTTTTTGTGGCTTCTTTTAATTCCTTGTCAAATAATTCTAGCATCTGTATCATTTTGGTGTTTGAGATGTTTTGGTTGATTTTCTCATTTAGAGTTTTTCCTGGTTCCTGGTATTTTGGGTGAAACCAGAATACATTGAGTATTATATTGGGATAATCTGGGTCTCATTTCCATCTACTCTTTTAGCTGGTCTCCCCTTCTATCCCTCAGACAGGAGAAGGGAGCAGTACTTCTTTACTGCCAGGTGGGGTTAGAGGTCCAGGTTCCCCATTGAAACAATTTCTTAACACCAGGGAGTGGGATAGGGTTGCTCCTTACTCCATTTCCCTATTAGACCCTCAGTGGCTTGGAAGGGCAGGTGCAACTTGTTAGTACTCCAAACTTGGCCTCTGCTAACGTGGAGGGGAGTGGGAAGGGGTTGGCCTCATTACTGCTGGGTGCTAGACCCTTGGTGATAGAACCCAGCAGGGAGGTGAAGGGGCATCTCATTACCGCTGGGTGGGGCTGGAAGTCCAGGACCTCCATGTGAGGGCATCTTGTTATTGCCCAACTGGGATGATGCTGTCCAGTGGGGAACTTAGAGCCTGGGGCAATCAGAAATCTAAGCTCCTTACTCCCTTTGATGGCAGTGGTGGAATGAAGCCTCATTTATTTCTTGTAGTATTTGCTGGTGTAGAGAGATTACTGTCTCAAATGTTCTGTCTTCCCAGGACACCCCTTTCCAGATCCTTGAGCCAGAGGGAGCAGACTTTTCTGACTGCACCCATTCATAATTCTGGGTTGCTGGTAGAATTCTTCAACTTCATATGTGGTTTATACAAACCAGAAGAAAACCCAGGAATTCAGTTAACTCCTTTCTTGAGTTTCAAGGTCACTGTTGGTCTGCCTTCTTCTCTCTACCTTTCAGTTTTCTTGTGTTTGCTTTACAAATAAGGGTCAGAGTTTAATTCGCATTTAGCAAGAGGCAGAGGGAAAAAAGTACTTCTGTTTCATCTTTACCAAAGCAGAGTTTCCCCTATATGATTCTTTAAAAAAAAAAAAAAAAACCCAAAAACAAAAAACAAAAACATGTCTACAAAGCATGGCATTAACATTAATTTATTAAAAAGGGAGAATGCTCTATCTGTTGACAATTCAGAAAGCTCATGGTGTCATCTGTCCCATAGCCAGCAGTGGAGATGGAGTAACAATTCCCTTCAGAGCCTGGGATTGCCCTGTTGCTAAGAGATAGCAAGCATTTATAGGGATTGAGTCACAGAGGAAATAAATCAGGGACCTATCACATTAGAATAATAGGCTCACATCACCTCCATGAATACTGATCCTCATGTTCCAGGAGGGTAAACATGACTGATGTAAAATTAAGAAGTATGGAGAGAAGATAATACACTTTTGACCAAGATATTATTATGATCGTAATGATCATGATTATATTGTGACTATTTCCCATTTGTTCTGAAACTGCTTCCAGTAATTTCAAATATCAGGACCAAACAAAAATTGTACCCAGTTGTCATACTCACTCTGAATCATATTCTTGCTGAGATAAAAATTTAATGCATGTTGTTTTATACCTGAAAGCAGAAGTGTACGATTTGTTTAGCCTCAAAAATTTAGCTCATTTCCATTACAAAAGAAAGTTTGATATAATTTGGAAACTTCAACACTGAAATCAAGCTAGCATCAATATTATTTTATACTAGAGGAATATTGGTTTCATCAAGAGTAACTGAATATTTAGGTTTTATGCATTAACATTCAATATTCATGATCTAGAGGCATTTGGTTCACTTCTTGTGAACTTTATATCACTGTTTATAAGGGTATTTCAATGGGCAGAATTGACAAGAATTGAAGAAGTGTTACTTTATTTACCTAACTTGAAAGACATATAGTAAGTAAAATCAGAAAACTTGTTTTGTTTTAGAGTTAGAAGGATCTTATGGGATCCAAAGCCTTCCCCTAAAATAAGATAGATCATCAGTTTTTATTTTTATATTCACTTCCTTGAGAGAGTTAGCTCAAAAATTTAGCAATTAGAAAAAAAAGGTTTGTTAAATTCAAGGTAACCTATTAAAGTGATTGCCATGCAAATTATTTTATTTCTGACCCCATATACACGTGATGAATACGAAGACAGAAGCCATACAAAGGTCAGATACGGCCATGAGCTACATGTAGGCCATAGAGTAGAGTTCCTGTGTGTTGTGGAGAGAGTGTGACTCGGGAGGGATGCCGACTCAGTTTTGAACTTCCAAGTTTGATTTCAGTTCTCTCCCTTAACCTCCATCATGTTTGTTGCCCTCTTACAGAATGGGGAGGAAAGGATGATGGATTTTATAGATTTGAATGATTATGAATGACCCCCTTTAGGAGAGAGCACTTGGGAGCATTTCTCCCCCTCTAGTCTGACTCAGCCTTTGGGGGAAATTGACGTAAAGGGACCAGCATTTCAAGAGAACAACTTCCTGCCCAGCTCTCAAGACTCATTTGACTCAATTAAAGGAAAATCACAGCTGTTATCCCACAGCTGATACCAGATGCCCTCTGCCAAGTGAAGCGGCATCAGGAAGTTACACTAAGACCAAATAGTCTGATGCTTGCTGAGGGAATGAACAGCACACTTGGCCTTCCCAGAACACTGATGGGTCTGCCCTCCTCCGTTCCAAAGTGGAAGTAGAGATTGCAAACTTCTGGGCATGCAGCGTGTCACTTCCCTCAGCGTTTGGTCAGCACCATTAAGAACTGAAAGCTCCTCCCACCCTTGTAAATGTTAGAATCATCCTCCAATTTTATTTAAAGTTGTGTGTAGAAAAATAAAATAAAATAAAAATAAACCTATGTGTGAGCAGTAGGGAAATATTTCCCTAATGATGACATGCTTTGAAATTGATTTGCAAAACACTGAAAGCTGAGAGAGAGTAAAAAGTATCAATAAACATCCATAGACAACTCTCTTAAAAAATCATTGCCTATTGTAGTTTCCAGATTCTTGAGAAAGTGTAAGAGAGACATCTACTGGAGAGGATAGTTATCAGATAAGTTTGCAGTTTCAAGGAGATAACACGACTTTATTTCCATTGCTCTAAGATTGTATACCATATACTTCTGAGATGAACACGTTACCATAGTTATGAAGATTCATTTGTGAAAATGTGTGAACACCATTTGCTCAATTGTCAAGAGAAGGCTAAGTTTAATTCAGAAACCATTTTGTTAAGTCAAACAAGTGTTGCTCCACATCTAAAACATTATATGTGTATCATATAACCAATGATGGATTTTTTGGCAAAATACTAATTTTTATTAAAAGTTTTTAAAACATTTCTGTAAACCTTATATACAAAATCATAGGCATTATTTTATAAGCTAGAAAACTCGTGTCTCTTAGAAATTGAACTAGCACAGAACTATAACTTAAAACATTACAGCCTGGTAGAGGCCAGAATCTGGAAGTGGACACACCCAAAAAATTGATGCTTATCTAAGGAGTACAGGCAAAAGGCAGGCTGGGATACACAGTGACAACTGAACAGTTTCCGGAACAGAATAAAAGTATGAGTTTTAGGTCCTGCTCCTCCACTGCTTGGAGTAGCTGTGGATGAATGGTTCCAAGAGCTTGAAAGTCACATAAAACTTACTGGAAGCTCAGTTGCACCAATGCCACAAGACCTGATTTATCTAAATAAACTTGAAGTAACTCTTCATGCAGGGGCTGAGAACATTGTATCAATCTTGTTGATATACAAAATAGAAATAGTAGGTATACTCATGGATGCTGTGTCTTAATTCCAGCTGCTGTAACAGAATACCATAGACTGGGGACTTAAACCACAGAAATTTATTTATCACAGTTCCAGAATCTGGGAAATCCAAGATCAAGGTACCAGCTGATTCCGTTCCCGGAGAGAACCCCCTTCCTGGTTTTTCATAAGAGGCCTTCTCCTTCACATAGTGGAGAGAAAAACGATCTAGTCTCTTCCATTTTTGTAAACATATTAATCCCGTCACGATGGCGCTATCCTCATCACTGAATCTAGCCCTAATTACTTCCCAAAGGTCTCCCCTACAAATCCCAACACTGGGGATTAGGAGTTAACGATACTGTATCGTGCACTTCAAAAAATTGTCAGAGAGTACCCTCGTGTTTATTGTTCTTACCATAAAAGAGGAGAGGCATGAGGAAATGTTTGGAGGTGATGGGCAGGTTTATGACCTTGAGTGTGATGATGGGTTCACAGGGGCATACATATGTCTAAACTCATCAAAATACATACATTAAATGTGCAGTTTTTGTCAATTATACATCAATAAAGCTATTAATAAAAAATTATGTTACTCTTAAGATTGTTTAAAAACAGAATGGAAAAGGAGGCTTTATGTATTTGGAATACCAAAGAGTCAATGTAGAAATAAATTAATTAAAATAAAAAGTATTGTCTTCTAAAAGTTTACTGAAATACTTGATGATAAAATGATACGAGTGTTAGGTTGTGCTGACATGAATTTGCATAAAATGTAATGTAAGGTTGGCACCATCTTTCCTAGAGGTAGAAATTAATTGAGGGGCGCCTGGGTGGCTCAGTTGGTTAAGCGTCTGCCTTTGGCTCAGGTCATGATCTCAGTAAAGGCTCGACCTAGGGTCGAGCCCCATATCGAGTTCCCTGCTCAGCGGGGAGATTTCTCCCTCTCCCTCTGCCTGCCCCTCCTCCTGCTTGTGCTCTCTCTCTCTCTGTCAAATAAATAAATAAAATCTAAAAAAAAGAAATTAATTGAATTTCTACCTAATACAATGCATTTGAATATCTATGAAAAAACTATTACCTTCCTCTATATCTTAAAGAGATATAAAATAGCTCAGACGAAAAAAGGAAAAAGAAAGAAAAGAAAAAGAAAGGTTCAGAAGCTATAGGATCAGATAACCACTCAGGTCTGGTAGTTGTTCCGACATTTCACTGAAAGAACACAATCTCTCTGACCATTATAAAGTCTTTGAAATTCTTTTCAGACAGAACTTCATCAAGTTGGCACAAGATAGAATATTAAAAATAATTTTATATCCTAGATCACTCACTATGTAATAGTTGAATATATCTTGAAACAGGCTTGAAGAACTAAATGGCATTGTTAAAACAAACTTCATTCCATTCCTGCCTCTCTGAGCCCAGGGTTTTAAACACTTAGATTTGTAGAAACAATAATATAGAAATAAAATTTTGCCCCACCCTACTTCATTCCAGCAAGACATGGTGCTAATGCATACATCTATCTGAAATATTTGAAAATGAAAGAAGACCTCATCTCTCTCTCTCATGAGGTTCACGTCCCATGAATTTGCTTTTTATGTCTAATATTTCATAAAACATACAGTAACTTGTTTTTCAATATGTTTTTGCTAAAAATAATTGCAATAGTAAGTTAATCTAAAACAAATGTTAACCCTGATGCCTTTTGAACACAGGGAATTGTAAAAATCAAATGGATATGCTCACTTGTGTGGCACAGATATACGGCAGAATGTTCAATCAAACATGCTTGCAAACATTCTCTGGGGGAAGTGGGAAGGACATACAGATTCAAGAAGAAACTGGTCAATGTCATTGGCCTTTAAGGAAGAGCTTGTTCAGATGTGTCTTAAATGGCTTATGATGCATATCAAACTGCCCTAATGTGCTTTACTCCTGGATTATATCCTCTGTAGCAATGTATATTATAATGAAAAATTATAGATATCTATTTAAAAACATAGGAGAGGGAGCCCAGTTTTTAAAAGAAGTAACAAGGAGTAAAGGAACGACCAGAAAAAAGAGAGGAAGGGCTGTGCATGTTGGACCAATGCTGCATGAGGAGGGGTGAAGCTCCTTCACACCCACAGCCCCAGAGTCTTCACATGTCTTAATCTTTAAGCCTCTGTGAATGGATCTGCCTCTCTGGCTATGTATCCTCTTTAGAGCATATTTTGTGAACACTTAGGTTTTTCAAGATGACTGTGGCAGCTTAGATACACCATTCTCCACCCTCGTCCCTGAGTATCCTCTCCAAAATGCAGCCAGAAGAATATTTTAGTGAAGACAAATGCTATTATCTTTTTCCTTTCCTTTCCTTTTCCTTCTTTTCCTTCCCTTCCCTTCTTTTTTTCCCCTTTCCCCCCCCCCCTTTTTTTAGCTTTCCAGGGCTTTTGGCATAACGACCACCAGACCCTACCTGCAACACCAGCCCCCTCTGCCTTCTCTCTCATCCTCACTTCTTTCTAGCCAGGCCCGCCCTTCCATTTCCCAGGGTGGTCCCCCCGACTCCTTCCCTCAGGACCTGTGCTCAAGCTGACCTCCTCCCCCTGCCTGCCCCCATCCCCTTCAGCTCCTTTTCATCACATTTCAGATCAAGTATGTTTGCCTTAGGTAAATCCTCCCTGACCAGCAGACTAGAACAGGCTCCCGATTTTACCTTCCCAGCACACCCCGTATTTGCTTGCATGGCACTTCATGTTTGTTGTAATAAATATATTTGTGGGATGATTTGATTACCTTTGATCTCTAACAGTGAGTTCCTTGAAGGCAGGACCCATACGCATTTGCACACCAGGGTATCCCACCATTGGCTTCACCGCCTAGAACAGTAACCATTCAACACTTTGTAAGACACAGTGCATGCCTATTTTATCAGACACGATTTACCTAGAGAAGGAAAAGTAGAGCTTAGAAAAGTCCACATAAATGCAATTTCACACGGATAGTTGTACACTAATGAGTCAAGAAATGGTTCCTTTAGTACATTTTGCAATTAATTTTAGATACAGCCTCAGATATAATTTTGAGGCCAGTAGCTGATCCACTGTAACATCTGACCACAGTGGTGAGCCCATGAAATGGCTGTCACAGCCCAGGCTACTGGTTCAAGTTAAGATTTTGGTCAGTCACCTGGTCTCTCTAGGTTTTCTTGGTTTCCCCATTTGTACAATCAGTATTACGTCAGATCTGTGTGATGTGTTTAAGTCCTGAAGTTCAGTGAAAGTAGAGGCGTAAACCTGCAAACTAATTTTAACAACTGTATGGCATATTCAAACTTGGAGCAGTTGGGACAGAGAAGTGTAGAAGCTGGTTGCCTATCGGGAGAAATCAGCAGGGCAGGCAAGTCAAGAGTAGAGGACATACAGAGGGAGTAGCCAAGGTTTTGAAGACATGATGTTTGTTTCTCATTAAAAAAAAGAGAGAGAATTCCAACCAGACAAGTTAAGGCCAGGACCAGGCAAATTGCCCAAAGCAGTTTCCATAAATATAAACGAAAGCACATATAACAAAACAAAAACAAGCCCATATGTAGAAATTCAAGAAACAGTTACAATGTGACAACAGTATCTGGAAAGTGATTTTTTTTTTTCTCTTTGTTCTGGTGGACTATCTTGGCATTTAGTTGGGTTGTGAAATCATCTTTAAGTTCTATTGTTTAAGAAGATGTGTACATTTATATAAATACACTAAACATATACATCATAGGCTCCAGTGGCCCCATTGAGTGAGTATCCCTCTTCCTGTGAATCCTCCTGAAGTGATGGGAGCTGCTTCCCCTGGGCCATCAGAAGGGACTCCCATTTCTTCCAACAGCCTCCGAGGGGGACCTACGGTAACTTGGGTTCCTGACGTGTAACCCCAGCTCCTTTCGACAATGTAACTTTATGCAATTTCACACGGATAATGGTACACTAATGAATCAAAAAATAGTTCCTTTACTATGTTTTGCAATTAATTTTGGGCACAGCATCAGCTACAATTTTGAAGCCCATAGTTAATCCATAGTGACATTTGCCCATGAGGAGATATCTCCCCTTCCCTGCCAACACCCTCCCTTCTCCCCTGTGAAAAGCAAGCTGCAAGAACTTTTTCAATTTTCAACTGTGAAACGGTCATCTTGGAGTCTAGGGGGAGTTTTTAATATCTTTGCAGAACTGGGACATGGTTGTCCCCGTTAGTGCATGTCAGAGAAGGTAACAAGCTGAAATGTTGGACATCACCCTCTCCAACTGAAGGGAACATGGCTTGTTGATGGCTGAGGGTTCATTGTCCCCTCGAGCTTCACGATCCTGTGAAATTCTTAATGAAAAAGTGGGTTTTCTATGTAAACCTGAAGTGATAGAATGTGTGTGTGTGTGTGTGTGTGTGTGTGTCTTTCACACTTTTAAAAAGTGAATTGGGTGAGACTTCTGTAGTGTCTAGTAAGAAGTGTTTGCACATCTGTCAACGAAACACCCATAATCATTTGTAGTTAGGACAAAGTAATCAAGGCGTATTAATGGCATCATCCCCTCGGGTGCGGTCTCTGAGCAGCCTGCCTGGGATTTCGGGGAGCTAATAAGAGTCGCAGGGGACTTACCACCCGCTCTGTCCTCACATCCCCAGCTCCCTACCCATTCTGCCACCTTCTCTGCGTTCAGCTGTCTTCTTGTACCTGTTGCTTGTCTCATGCCCAGGGATTTTTAGTTCTAGGAGGAAGAATTTGGGAGGAACGTGGCTATTCCGTCTTTCCCAGAACTGATCGATATGCTTTTGAAATACTTATGCTCATTTTTTTCTGTACAACTATTGAAAATTAAAAGCATGTTTTCACAAGCAAAATCCAGTATTAAAAAAGGGAGTGAGTAATTTGATAAGATGATTTATGGAATAACATGAGTTCTTTCAAATAGCTCATAGAAACACCATGAACTATATTCACTTTGAAAGCAATGATGAGATCACTTCAAAAGCTGACAAGCCCACATCTGTGCTTTCTTGTTTTTGTTCATTTACTGCAAGTCCTGTCTTTGAGCCAAATTTTTCTATCTCCCTTTGAGGCTGAGTGACTGTCAAACTGAGAAGATGCAAGGGTGTCTGCTGGGGGAAAAGGAAAACAAAAACAAAAAACACAACAACAAAGATGAGAACCTTTTGATGCAAGGAGATATCTGGGTCGCGGTGCATTATCTCCCCCCGGGAGAATCCCTTGGACTTCTGAGGACATAAGAGTGATAGAAGAGTCATCTCTGCTTGGGAACCACCAAAGTTTGCTGGGGCGAATACGGCTCCCAAAAGAGAACCCATAGGCCTGTGGCAGAACTGGCGACCCAGGTACGGTTCAGGGACACCTGGGTTCTGCCTTGGTTTCCCACATGGAGGAAGATGTTACCTTGTTGGTGCTGCATTAATTTACGAAATGGGAGAGCCTAATGCTCAGATCCTGAGAGGCAGTTCTTCTGGAACAGAAAAGGGCAGATCACAGAAGTCACAGGTACACAAAAGTTCAGCTCCTTTTCCAACCCTGGCGGACTCTGTAGGGGTCAGGGGGCAGCTTAGCCCTTACGAAGCAAGTAGCAGAAGAAAAACTTTCCAGATACAGGAGTCTGCTACAGCCACCTTGCCACTATGCTTCCAGTAAATTTAGAAACTGAACTCCTCGGTTGCCTAAGTCGGGAATCTAATACAGGTACCTGGGGATGTGTCTTTGTGAGCAGGGCCTTCATCCAAGTCCATAACCCTACCTGAAGCACACAGGTCTCTAAATATGTGGGTTGAGCTCTACACATGTTTGTGTAAAATATATACTGATTGCCTCTGTATCCAATAGATACTTATGACATACTATACATGTGTAAATACCTATGCGTAAGAGGAGGAAAATTAAAGTATGTTCTACGTGACCCTGGCTTTAAATTTGGGGTGTCTGCGAAGAGAAGGAGATGGGCAAGGCACCAAAGAAATAACCATCTGTTGGGACAAAATGCAGACACCCGTGGTACCTCAAGGCCTTGTGATTTGGGGGCGCATGACTGTGGTAGAGGCAGGATTCTGAGGATGCCCTTCCTCCCCTGCCCTGGTTATTCAATCACACATAAATCCAGATGCTGTTTTGAAGGTCCTTGGCAGATAAAACTAAGGTTAAAAAATCAGCTGATTTTAAGATAGGTAAATTATCCCTGAGGAGGGGCCCAGTGTGATCACGTGAGCCCTCAAAATCCGAAGTGGAGTGGGGAAAAGGCAGCAGGACAGGCGGGGCCGGGGGGGGGGGGGGGTGTATTGGGGAGGGGGCGTGGCACACTCCCGCTTCCTTCTCCGATCCCCGTACCAGGGAATGAGGGTGGGCAATCCCTGAAAGCTGAGAATGACCTCAGCTGAGAGCGAGCAAAGAAGCCACAAGGAAATCCTAAAACCTCAGGGAACTGAGTTCTGCGAACAACCTGAATGAGATTAAAAGGAGAGTCTCCCTCAGGAGCTCCAGGAAGGAATTATCTCTCGCCAATACCTTAATCTTAGCCTTTTGAGACTCTAAGCAGACAACCAGCTGAGCCATCTGTACCCAAACTTCTGACCTGTAGAATGTGAAGAGGTCTGTTAAGGCAAGAGGAAGGAGTGAGTAGTTTGCCCCACACGGTGCAAGCCGGTTGCTCAGCCGCCAGCATACAAAGGACTCCTTGCTGCTCCCGCTTCTCCTTGAGCTGATAGCAGCAGACGCGAGAGGCGGCGCTTCCATTCAAAATAATCCATCAATTTTATTACTGCTTGTGCGGCCTGTGATAGAGAAATCACTCATTTTTCTCTGTTTACAGAATCTCAATCCATGCTGCATGTTTATCTTGGCCATCAGTAAGACATGTCTCTCCCAGTCCAGTTTTAGCCCTTTTGGGGGGTAAAACTACCAGCTACGTGAGACGTTCAGCAGAGCTCCCAAAATGAATTTCACAAATGTCGGAGAAACTGTTTCCATCAGACCGTCTGCCAGGGGATGCTGACCATCCTTAAGAACACCGACATTGTCAGTCTTGTGGAAGGAAGAGTCTGGCTCCCGGCAAAGAGCTGAAAATACCAGCTCCCCTGCCCTGGCCTCCCAGCTCACCAGCCTCCAGAGGATCTGACCTTGAGATCGGGGCCCCGCCGACCTGTGAAAGGGAGACAAGCCCTCTCCTGGCTGCCGGTGGCCATGGCCGACCCCTGCTCTGATCCTTCAGGCGTGACCCTGTAGCTGGCCGGTGGTCAGCTGGGAGCCTTCAACGCCCCAGAGGGGGCAGCTCTCCTCCGGTTGTCTAGCCGATGACCAAGCGGGGGGCGGGGTGCTGCTTCTCTGTGCCCACAAGGGGGCTTCTGTGGGAGCAGTCTTTGCCTGGGAGCTCCTTGTTGGGCTCGCGGAGACTTCTGGAGGGACCCCACCGTCTGGGGCTCTTCCTGCCCAGGCCGCCCTCCCCGTCTCTCACCCTGTCAGACCTACCTCAGGCCTGAGGTCTTCCCCTGCCTCCTCCAGTTCCCCACCCCCTTCCTCTTTCACAGGCACTGCCCCCAGTAAACCTCTTCAGCTTCCAATTCTGTTTGGTACGTACTTACCGCAGGGACACCACGGGCACCGGGGTTTCTGGGTCCAAATCAGCGCTGCCCACGCCCTTCAATGCTGGTGGTGTTTGCGGGGCAAACAGGTCTTCCTGACTGCACTGGACCCAGCTCTGCCTGCCCCCCCGCCCCACATGTGCCTATGGGATGAACTTGGCTCTGAGCTACAACATAGCTGTGATCCTGGGACTGTGTGAGTATTCTCATATCCTTTTAATGATTCCGTTTCTTTTTCTGATGAAAGCAGCTACCTGCTATTTCTGTTGCTTGCAACCAAGGAGACTAGCAGAGAAACCATCCCAGACACATTCTCCAAACTTGGTCAGAGATCTTTTCAAAGTGTTTTCAAGAATACCACAATAGATAGAAGTGTATTTTTATTTACCTTGTATGAGAAACGTAACAAATAACTGCTACCTTGTTGAGGGAAGACCCTAAGAGATTAGAGTCTGAAGGTCACGATTCCTGAGCCTGTCTGTAAAGGCAGGTGAACCTGGGTCTGCACTGTCAGTAAGGTCAGCTCCTGGCTTAGGGACAGACTGTCAATTCTGCTTCTTAACCTCTCCATATTTTCACACCTTGCCTGATTCATACATTTTTTTTTAAAGATTTTATTTATTTGACAGAGAGAGACACAGCAAGAGAGGGAACACAAGCAGGGGGAGTGGGAGAGAGAGAGGGAGAAGCAGGCTTCCCGCTGAGCAGGGAGCCCGATGCGGGGCTCGATCCCAGGACCCTGGGACCATGACCTGAGCCGAAGGCAGACGCTTAACGACTGAGCCACCCAGGCGCCCCTGATTCATACATTTTATTCCAAAGGCACCCTACATCCACAGGTGAGTCGTGCTTTGTCTTATAGATGCTCTCTCTTAAAAATAATTGTGATATCCAAAAATGTGTTTTCATTAATCTTTGTAAGTTTGATAGTAAATCAGGGCAACCATATCCCCTGGGTCTTGGGAACCATCATGTACTTGTAATCCTGAATTCTCTCTAGAAGAGTTATCCCTGCACCACTGTATTGATTCTAAACCTGCAAGGCCCCTTGCTTCTCAGTTCACCAGACTTTGTCACAGGCCAGGTCTCACTCGCTCATCACAGTAACTGTCAGATAAGTTCATCCCAACGTCAATGATGAGGACACTCCGGTGCTCTGAGGTTAATTGACTTGACCAAGATCACAAAGCTCATAAATGGAGTAACCGAGATCCAAAATTACGTGTCTTTATTGTAAATATCATTGGTCTTCTGGAAGAATATGCTGATTTTCTCACTGCCTGTTATTCTGGTTTGAACTCGTTTCTGGATTTGGAATGAGTTAAATTCAATTACATTGTGAGTGAGTTTTTTGAAAATGTGTTTCAATGAAGAACCTACATTCTACTTTTCTTATAATTTCTTATTCCAAAGTAAATTTATTTTTGCTTTCAAGATATGATTATAGAGAGGTGATTTAGGAAGAAATGGAGGACACTCTTCTTCCCTTCCTTTCTATATGCAAAAATGAAGGGGACCCTTGACTATATACATATACAGGCTATATCTATAGATAAATATACAAATATATTTATTCCTGTTTTATAAATATAGCTATAAATATATATTCCTGTCTATATATATATAAATATATAAAGTTGACCTGATGATTTCTTCAAACAATAGGTTGAAAACCATATAAATTGCTTTATTAAAAACACCTTAAGGTTATTTTAGAGCTCCATTTTGATGGTATTGTCCTAAATTGGACCTATTATTGGGTGCTTGGCTGGCTCAGTCTGTTAAGCCTTTGACTCTTGATTTTGGCTTAGGTCATGATCTCAGGATCATGGGATCAAGCCCTGCAACAGGCTCTGCACTCAGCAGGGAGTCTGCTTGAGATTCTCTCCCCCTCTCTCTGCCCCTCCCCCACCTTGAGCACAAGCTCTCTCTCTAAAATAAATAAATAAATCTTTAAAAAGCAAATAAGTAATTTGGACCTATGATTATGCAGAAAAATTTCTATCAAGAATGGCACAAATTGGGATGCCTGGGTGGCTCAGTTGGTTAAACAGCTGCCTCCACTAAGGTCATGATCTCGGGGTCCCAGGGATTGAGCCCCATAGGGGTGGGCTCCCTGCTCAGTGGGGAGCCTTCTTCTCACTCTCCCTCTGCTTCTCCCCCTGCTTGTGCTCTCTCACTCACACTCTCTCTCAAATAAATAAATAAAATCTTTATAAAAGAAGGAAAGAATGGTACAACTTTTTGAAATTCAGTTAGGTACGTTTGCAGTCTCACTGCCTCCTTGTCTGCACGTGGATACAGCGTGTGCCTGAACAAAGCCAACATACCAGATCTCTCATGAGCTTTCCCATGTGCGCTGAGTGTGTGTGCTCTGCTGAGGTTACGTCCATGACATTGTCCACATTGTCACTTACCATGCACCACTGGCACACAGGGAAAATGAGGGCTGCGCAGGGCCTTGGGTCTGGTTAAAACTTGCCCTCATGCCCTTCCTAATGTGACATGTGAAGTGCGGGATTTATATGCCCTTTGTCTCTGTAAGTGCTTACGGGGGACTTATGTAATCTTCTGCTTGACTGGGTAGGAACCAGGCAAGCAGGGCTCCTTGTCTCACCATGTCAGCCTCTTCAGCTCAAAATTTTCAGATGGCTGGTGACATACGTCTGCTTCTGTTTCAAGGTTTGCTCAAGGTAAACACGATTTTAAAATCTTCAAAGAAAAGTAGACATTGGTCAAATTTATTAGAGTTTCAGACTTTTTAAGGGAAAATTATTGATTTTATTAAAATTGATATAAACATAATTTTTTTTAGGAAAGTCTAAAATGGATTGCAGTTGTGGAAACAAAAATGTATTCTCAATTATTTCTTCCATACGACTTCCAGGTAACAGAAAATCCAGGGACTTAAGAGTAACGCTTTCAAAGGTGAATGGTGGTAGTACCTCAAAGACACCACTAGAAGGGGATAGTGCCTCTCATTTGGACTATTCACTCCTCAGAGAAAAGGACGAAACTTTCTATAAACACACAGGTTCTAAAATCTTGCTTTGATTGCTGGATCTCAGCCAATGAGCCAACACTCTAGAATTGTGTACTGATTTTTAAAAATGTGATTAAAAGCCAAAAATACAATTATTTTATGTTAATGCCTGTCCCTTCCCTCTCTGCCTCCAGAAGCGGTGGAGTAGAATAGGGAAGAGAATTAAAGGAAAAACTGCCCAGACACTCACATATACAAATAAATGCTTCCATTTCCACGCTCCACTCACAACCCCTCCAGATATTGATCACAAGTCAGATAAAATGCAGTATTAATTGCAAAATACATCTCGGCATCCTGTTTTCAAATCAGATTAAAAATTCATGGTTAGCTGCTAGTTTGTTGATGTATTAACTTTTCATAATTAAAAAAAATTGTTTGTAATCGACTTGCTTTTTTGCGTGTAGGAGATTGAGCGGAGAGTATGCTGCGAAGACATCTCAAACCGTTAGTGTGCTGCCTGCTTATGCGGCCCTGTCCTCATGACACGGCAGGTAAGGGGCAGTCAGGAACAGGTATCTACGCAGGGGTGGGGCCATCAGAAACAGGTGTCTGTGCAGGGGTGGGAGGGCACGCCCTACCCTACCTCTGCAGCCTCCACTCCTGTACACGTCTGTACATTAAGCACGGTCTTGGGAATGTCAGCTCATTTTATGCTTCTCAGAAGAGTTTCAGGCAATAATTATTTCAGAAGTTAATTGGAGTTAATGGAGATGTTCTCTTAATGGATTATCATTTAACCCAGATTGCCGCTTTTACTTATTCATTTCATTTTATTTTTTCTATTTCTTAGACATATTGACATCAGCCCATGACCTAGGGCTGCTTCTGGCTTAGCTGAATGCTCTCTACTTTCTAGATTGTAGAATTTCTGCTTCCTGTAGTTAATTGTATGCTTTCCGAGAGATGGTTTTGTTTCTTCACAATGCTGTGTATGGTGGCTGAGCTTATTATTTTCATTGTAGCATAAAATCAACTGTCATCTAAAGGGACGAGTTGTGAAGGCACATGGAAATTTTTTTTTTCTGTAAAAATTATATTGGTTTTGAAAAACTTGATAGAAACAAGTGGGGGAAAAAGCACTGTTTACATAGGAGTAAGATTTAAAAGATTGACGAAAACGTAAAAATTCATTCTGATTCTGAAACCAGATTGCTTCACAATTCCGCAGATTCCTGCTCTACAAAAAGAAAATGAAACTGAAATCATAAAAGATGCCACATGGCTATTATTTACTCAGTATAGACTAGATCAGACTCTACTAAGGGGAATAGAGTACAAGCAACCGCAGGGATCAGTTTTAAAATGTGCACAGTATATTTTAATAAATGTTCCTGTCTTTGTTTTTCAAAAGATGAAACTAGCTTCTTTGTCAGTCCCTATCTGCTAGGTTGTGGAAAACTTTTAAAAGTACTTTTCTGAGATTTGGTCATCTGTTCCAATTTACACAGCCATTTCATGATTGAAGGTCAAATTAAATCAGTTTCAACTTCCTGCCATGGATTCTCTGCCCCTCAGCTTCTTTATTTCCTTCTCCTTTCCTGAGGGGGCATCTATGGCAGGTGGCATCCTCCCAGGGGTCCCAACAGAGGAGGGCATGATCTCCACTACTCTAAGGTTCTATGTGGATGTCACTTCCTCCTTGTGTTACCCACCCCGACTCCCACCAAAGGCAATGAGTGTGTCCCAAAAAGGACACACTCCTCTCAACCGCACTGATTCCCTTGATGTCATTTTCCTCCGGGTCACCTCCTCCACCCCAGAAGAGCTTTTGTGTCCTTCCTGTGATGGAGGAAGCTATGTTTACAGACTGAATTGCCCTATGCAGTGGCTCATGTTACTCATGTCCAACTTTGGTTTGGGTCTGTGTGTGTGTGTGTGTGTGTGTGTGTGTGTGTTTGTGATGCTCTCTACTCTTCTTAATACTAAGAGAAGTACAGGCTTTGAATGGCTATCCTCATTATTATGAATCTTTAAACACATTTTGACAGTCAAAGGTGAGCAGTGGATCCTTTACTGAGGAGGTATCCACCTTCTTTTTGAAACGAGGAATATGTCATCCCTGATGGGTAGGGTGTCAAAACAACGATATTTAATGCAATAAGAAAAACACGGGGAGAACAATCCAAAAAGAGATTTTCTGCTATATTTAACAGTCAAAGATTAGAGAGGGACGATACTGATGTTGGAACAAAGCTACTGGAAACACAAAGAAGGGCAAATCTGTTGTGTTTTTCATGTATTACTCTTTTGAGTTTGGAGAATGAAGCAAAAGTGATAACAGCTGGGAAAAATATAAATAAGTGAAATTTCCCTGATTTAACAAACTTATTTTTGTTCGTTTGTTTGTTTCAGGACTCTTCCTACAGTGTTTTCAGGAATGAATAACTGAAGATTGTTCTTTAAAGGCAAGAGACTAAGAGAAATGCATAAAATAAGCCCAGACATATGGATGCTTCTGTGTAGCTTAGAGTTCATCTACTTATCTGTCAATGCCATGACTTCGGAGCTATTTGAATACAGTTCTTTAGAATGGAGCGGTACCCTAGGTGGGGAAGGGAAGTGGAGAAGGAGCCCTCCCTCACCTAGCATTGAGGCTGCTCAGTTATAAACCTTTGGGCTGTTATTCCTTTAATTCTGCTTTTGATAGCTTTTTACATTTCGTAACGTTCTGGTATTTTCTCACAGAATCCTTGATTGTTCAGGTATTTTCATCCATTTTATACCCTATAATTCACACTCTTCCAGGCATTTGGGGCATTCTTCTACAAAGCAGAGATGCCTGCCCTGTGGGGCTCATGGTTTTGTACACAACGTCCATAAACAAAAGTAACAGTTAAGTCACATAGTGAGGAGGTGATAGGTACTTTAGGAAAAGTAAAATGTACACTAAGGAGGATTTGGAGAGAGGGTTTGATTTCAAATAAGCTGGAACAGGTGGGCCTTCTGGAGGAGGTGCCAAGAAGCAGACCCTGGAAGGGAGCGTGGGAATTAACGAGGTGGACACCTAGGGGGAGAGTGGCAATTAGCCACCTGGACACCTAAGAGAATATTCCATTCAGAGGAAGTGGTGGATGCTGAAGTCGGGAGGGGGGGGTAGGCCTGTGGGCTTCCTGGAGGAGCAAGAAGACAGGTGCAGGTGCAACCAGTGAAGAGCTAAGTGTTGGGGGACCAGAGCCGGCTCCTCACAGTGTAACCACCCAGTGAAAAGGGCTTGACTTTTGAGTGAAATGAGAAGCAGCACTGTGCCAGAATCCGAGATCCGAAAGGATTGCTTGGATGTTCCCGTAGGAGAAGACAGTGACAGGGCAGAGACCTGCCAGAGGCTTCGAATTTGGCATCAGCACAGCAGATATGATGAGAGGTATTAGGATTGCACTGTGTGCATAGCATTTTGGGAATGTCTATTAGACATCCAAGTCGTGATACCATATTGGTGGCTGGATATATTCATATATATATGAATCTGAATTTCAGGAGCTTAAGACTTCAGACACAGTTACAGAACTTGTCAGTACATAAATGGTACAAGGCTATGAGACAGGATTAGATTACCAAGGCGTGAGTAAGCACAGAGAAGAGAACTCAAACCTGACCCCTTGACACTCAAGAAACCAGGGAAGAAAAGGAGAAACCACAGACGTGTTCCCAAGAAGGGAAACCTGTGAGGTAGGAGGAACTAACACCATGCGGATACAGTGCCCTGGAACCAGTGAAAACCACAGACATGTTCCCAAGAAGGGAAACCCGTGAGGTAGGAGGAACTAACACCGAGCGGATACAGTGCCCTGGAACCATGTCAAGGAGGAGGAGAAGGCATCCGTGGAAGGCTGCTGATAGGTCTGTAAGGGGGGAATGAAAGCTGATGGGGACTTAGCTCCCAATGGGGAGTCATTGGGACCATGGCGAGGGCCAAAACCCTGAGCAGTGTTTCATGTAAAATGGTGTGAAATCCCAGACCTTTATTTGGTCTTCTCCCTCTGGAAAGCATGACAGGATGATTTATTTCCTCAATGTGCTATTAATTAGTGTAGAAGACCCTGATCATCTTCCCAGCTGAAAGTTACACTTTTCTGCTCCTTTGAATTGGCTCCTGTAGTGATTCTAGATTTGTTTGTTTTGACTGAGGGGAAAAAGCATTGTCATCCTTGATTTCTTCAAGTTCTTTATCGTATTCGAATGAGAAGCTCTGAAACCATATTTCTAAGTTAGATGTATTCTCTTCCAGGGTCTTACCTAAAGATAGAGAGCAGACAAAAGAGCAGACCAGATTAATCTCCGTTTAATGTGCTGTGATATTTTAGTAATAAGATGCATTCACATTGAACAATGTGCCTGCTTTGACTAGGTATTCTTAGAACCTTAGTTTAGAGCCTCTCTATTTCTAAATGTGTTAGGCGGTGCACCACATCACCTGGTTCTTGGTACCACTGCCTACGTGCCATGACTGACGTGGAGAGGGACTCAGTGTGTGCCATTAATAGAAACTTGTGCTGGAAATAATAAACATGCCACTATCATCCTCTTACTGTAACATGATATAAATAACTGACCAAAGAAAATGCATTCCAGTGGAATTCAACTCCAACCTCGGAAGATGAGATTATGAAATTTGGTGATAATAAGTCCAATATCATAATTGCATTTGATGAGGAAATAATCATATGGAGACTTCCTGTCTGTGGGTGTACCTGTAGTATCAATCTCTTATTATGTGAAGATAACTTAGAATTTAGATGATAAATACACTATATTTTTATCCCTGTAAATGTTTTCTGGCTGCAGATGTGAGTTGACCAAAAATTCTAAGAAGAAACAAGAACAACAATGAACAGTTTTCACGGTCGGATAGATACAAAATGATTAGGTTGAGGACTGACATACCATAATTTTGGATTCCCGCTGACCCTGTGCTCAACAATATGTGTCCAACTGCTTCTTACGTATTCCACAGAATGGGAAAGCACTCTTCCATCTTTTGGAATTTGCTTTGCGTGCCTTCAGCGTGCTATCTGCATTTATGGATTTGCGAGCGTCAAACCCGCATGGCCTTAGGACTCAGTATGCAGAAATGTGTGTATGGCTACCAACGCAGAGGAGAATTTGACATTCACATGCTATCAGGTAACTTACCCCTGCCGCTGCAGGTGCACAACAGAGCAGTAAGGGAAGGTGCTGCCTCAGTGAGATCTTCCTGTGTCCATCTTCAGTGCATCTGGAAGAATTCTGATGCCCAATTATTCCAGGAATTGAGGCCCAGGAGTGGAAAACTTTAATTGTTTCTCTGAAGTGAGAAGCCACTTGAACAGTAGAATCAATTCCAAAGTAATTACTCTTCCTTAGGGTATCTCTTTAAAATTTATCTAGTGTTTGAAAAAATATATATATATAGTCCTTGAACTTCAAGTGGAATGTGTGAATTGAAGTTCAGAATCAAAAGAATGTCGTTTTCTCTAAGTAACGGCAGGTTACCTCCCTGGGAAAGCCGAACCACCATGAGAAGCAGAGTTATTTTCAGTTTTCACAGCTAATGTAGTAGGTGTATTAGTGTGGAACACACATCCTGGGTTGCGCCGCTGAGGAAGAAGTGGACGGAAGTGGGAGAGGCTCAATGAAAAGTTTATCTTTATATTTAATTCTCAGTGAAACAAGCTTTCATTTACTTGACTGGGGTTGCCTACAACTTTTAAATAAATCAATATTATGCACAGCTGTATGATGAAAGGGCTATGTGTGTTCACCAAAACCCAGTCTCATCTCCCAAAAACTCATATGGAGCCAACACTAATCATGAGCCTGAACGTCCTGGCAGATGCAAGAAAGGACACAAGCAGAAATCACTATTTCAGGAAATACCCATGTTGCAGTCAGGTTAAAGCACCCCCAGAAAGGAATATGTCCCATAAGTGCTGTGAAGAGAAACATTCAGAGGGAAATTAAGGTTTTTATGTTGGAGAATCACTGAGAAAGAGGGTTGGTTCTCTACCCACTGTTGACCAAACTCCTTAGACAGGGTGACAATAAAAATTCTAAGTAGCTCTGGGGAACCCAAGAACAAGGGTTACTTCTGTTTTTCCTGGGGAGATATCTGGGAAGATGGTAGAACCCCACTTTAGAAATTACCTGTGATTTATCCAGGCAGGTAGATCACAAATAGCCCCACAAATTGCCCCTTGCTGTCACAAGTGAGCCATAGAATGCTCCCTGTGTGACCTGGATAAGCGTGTATAGCATGAGTGAGCAGACAAGAGGCCTTGTGTGTAGACTCCAGTGATGGCCCAGCAGTGCCTGAGAGGGTCATTGGATGAAGGTCTCCAGGGAGGTCACGGAACACAGAGACTGGCCACAGGAAACCGGTGGTTGCTCCCACAAAGTCACGTCCATGGTGGTTGGGTGAGATGAAGCCCCTTAAAACCCACAGAATGGAGAACATCTCCAAACGTTATGACAACCTAGGGAATAAAGGTTCATTTCGATAGATACATCCAAAGCTATATCTTTGTACACATGAGTTTGTGATTTGAGATCTGTATTCATGATACACATTACAAGGAGGAAATAGAACACACTGTGTGAACATAACAGAAAAACCTATTTCTGATGACAGGATCCTTGACCATCTCTCTGATTAGTTGGTATTAAGTAAAAAAACCCAAAGGTAGAGAAAAACTAATCAGGTAAAGAGGAGAGGTGAAGAGTCTTCTCTGAAGAAGGTGCCACTGAGGGGACGGTGTGGAGCTGGGAGAAGGAAGAGGAGACTCAAGATGCGTACGTGCAGGGGTGGGAAACCCAACTGAGGGTGCAGGGCCACTGGAGGCCAGATCAGGCCACGTGTCCCAAAAACTGTAGCAGGCATCAGCTTCATCTGAAGTGAAATGGTGGAAAAGATCCCAGCAGGGAAGTGACATGCTCAGATGTATGTGTTAAGAATCCTCAACTGCTGTGTGACAGATTGGAATTCATACAAGAATGAAATCGGGGGAACCTGTCAAGAGGCTGATAAAATAGTGGCTTTGACATGACAGTGGTTTTGACCAGGACTCTCTGCTCAAGGTAGATTTTGGACTCGGTGATGCACTTAATGAAGAGATGCTTTTTGGCTTGAGCAACTGGGTGGGTGGGGAGGACTTCTCCTGTGATGGTGGGGTGGCAAGGCTGCAGGGACACGGAGGGAAGAGAGGCCGGGGCAGGAGAGCAAGGGTTCCTTCTGGATGACTTCAATTTGAGATGGCCAGGAACCAGGAGTAATTGAATACAGCAGGCAAGGATTGGATCTGTACCAGCGAGATAAGAATAGCAATGCCAACACTACTGAATATTCAAAATTTGCTTTTACGTGTATTCCTCTCCTTGGGTTGTGTTTGATTTGGAAACTTTCAGTGGTTATCTATGCAACTATGAAAACACTATTTTTCTGATATATTTTTCTATATATTAAAAATCAGCATGGCCCTAGAAATGTATTTATTTCATCATTTTGAAATGTGACTACATAATTCTCTTTCAATCCATTATGGATAACTTCATAGCTATGAAAACAAATATATCTAGGTTTTTTGTTTTTGTTTTCAGATTCTCAGGTGATAACTCTGTTGCTCTGATGAACTTTACCAGTAAAAGTTGAATCCATGTTTGAAAAGAACAGGGCTAGATAAATTAGTCATCTTAAATTAAGAGTGTTCCAGACAGTAAATCCACAGACCTTGGTTTCTAAATGTCATCCTCTAATGAATAGCACTTGTTTTTGGGGTTCCCTGGAGAAAGGACAGATTCTAAGGCTGGGACAGCAAATGCATAAAGTGGGCCATATATATGACTGGGGAACATGACAGAAGGAAAAGGGTGCCAACATGGAAGTGCTCCCAACTTGTCAAAGCTGGACCAATTTGAGCAAAAACAGGAACAGACAGAAACAGATTGAAATGTATTGGATTATAACACAAAGAATAAAATTTAAAAAAAAATGGATCCACACTCAGATAAATAAATGATTGAATCAATGAATGAATGAATGCAAAAAAATGAACAGAGAGAGAACAAGAAAGAAAAAGAAAGAAAGAAAATAGAAAGAAAGAAAGAAAGAAAAAAGAAAGAAGAAAGAAAGAAAGAAAGAAAGAAAGAAAGAAAGAAAGAAAGAAAGAAAGAAAGAAAGAAAGAAAGAAAGAAAGAAAGAAAGAAAGAAAGAAAGAAAGGAAGGAAGGAAGGAAGGAAGGAAGAAAGACTAATCTTCCTTACAGAATAACAGAGAGGAAGAGCAGATAACAGTTGGAACACCACAGTCATAACTTCCCTGGGCAAAATCTAGCATGAACGCTAACATCAGTGAGCAAAACTTTAAAGGGAAACTAGACATCTGCATGCACTCCAAGTATCTTCCCCACATATTTATCAATTACTGTGGTGGGTTATTTTTTTAAGATTTAATGATTTATTTGAGAAAGAGAGAGTACGTGTGCGTGCACGTGAGTGGGGGGAGGGGCAGAGGCAGAGGGAGAAAGAGAATCTTAAGCACGCTCCATGCTCAGTGGGGTGCCTGACTCAAGGCTCCATCTCACAACCCCAAGATCATGACCTGAGCCAAAATCAAGAGTCAGAGGCTCAACTGACTGAGCCACCCAGGTGCCCTAGTGTGGCAGTTTTAATACATGTCTGACCATAAATTCTTTGATACTTTTCCCTCCAAAAAGTGGAGCTTTCCTCCCCTCCCCTTGAACATGTGCTGTATTTAGTGACTCTCTGCTAAGGAACATACTTTGCAAAGAGAGAAGTAGTAACCTGGCAGGCACCATGTTAACCCAGCGGTCCATGTTAACATCACGGTATCATGGCGCTCTCATTTACCCTCCCGATAGGATTCATGGAAATGAACACATCACCTCTGAGTCATTCTTATCCCAAATCATAACCTCCATGCAACATCTAGGAGAAAGCATTAAATAAATCCACATTGAAGGATATTCTCCAAAACACCTGATGGGCACTCTTCGAAAGTGTCAAGGTCACGAAAATCATGGAAAGACCGAGAAATGTTATCGGTTAGGGCATTCTAAAGAGGCAGCATAACTAATGAAAAGTGGTACTCTGCTTGGGATCCTGGAACATAAAAAGGATGTTAGTGGAAAAACTGGGGGTATCCGAACAAAAGTCTACACTTCTGTGAAGGTTATTGTATCAATGTTAATTTCTTAATTCTGATAAATGTGCCGTGGTTATGTAAGTTGCTAACATCAGAAGACACTGGGAGAAGGGTACCCAGGAACTCGACTATTTTTGCAACTGTTTGGGAAATCTGAGATTATTTCGGAATAAAACTACCGAGATGAAAAGTGGTATTTGGAACTGGGATTTTTCTAGATTCTCACAGCTGAGCGGGTGAGTGGAAATAAGGTGTTGAAGGCTGTTGTTATAAAAAAAAAATTGTATATACCCTTTTTTTCTTCTTTTGTTAGCGTGGTTACGGTTCCTCACAATGACTTTTGGACACCTGAAGCGATAAGAACAAAAGTAACGTGTGTATGGGGCTCAGTTCCTACGTCTGTGCCGTGTGACTCTACATTAGCACATGCGCAGATGGTGTGGACTATAAGCTCTTCGTAAACGGGGACCTGCCAGTCTGGGCTAGATCCTCATCCAAGTCACTAACAGCTTTTGTTCTAATCCACCAAAAGGTGGTGAGAAATGCCTCTGAAATCATTATGAGAACGGAATTTCTAGGTCTTTCATCGGCAGCAAATTATCAGTCCCTTTCATTTTTCTCTGCTTCTCGGTAGCACTTGGCAGCCTAGCTTATTTCTCCTTCCTGGAATAGTCTTCTTGTTACTTCTTTTTGAGACCCCGCGGGTGCAGACACTTTCCCAGCTCATTGCACCTGCTCAGCTCTCCTTTCCCCTCCGCCTGACCCCTCCCTGGACTCTACTCCCCACCGCCCCAGGAAGTTCCCCTTGTCTTTTGCATTAAAGACCCATGTAAGTTCATGAAACCTAGTGTCTCCAAGCTACTGGACTCGAATATGTAACCGCATACTGACATTTCCACCTGCACCCAAACTTGATTTGTCCCAAAAGATAGCTTCCTTGGTTTTATGACCAAATATGGGCTGGTCCAGCTTCCCCATTTTGTTTAGAAAAATGCTCAAATACCTCTTTAGAGCATCTTTCTCTTTATACACCTCCAAATCACTCTCTCCTTACTCTTCACATTTATTCTGAGAGCTTATCACCACCTGCCATAACATATGTGTGTTCATTGTTCTTTTGTTGTTTCCCCTGTTGAAATATAAGTCTCATGAGGGCAGACGTTCTGTCTCATTCACCTCTTAAATTCCAGCATCTAGAACAATGTCTACAGCATAAGAGATATTCAAGAAATATTCGTTCAATGGATAAATGGAGATATAGGGCAATAAAAGTATGAATGAATCAATGGCTCAAAGTCCTCAACCCTTTTTGTTTGTTGGTTTGTTTTAACTTATAATAAGCATGACCTTTCTAACTCATAGGTATCTGTGTGCACTTGGGTGTACGGTGTTATGTTTGGGAGATCAGTCAGAGAATCAAGTCATGATTTGGTATATTTCTATGCCTAATGATCACATTCTTTAGAGTGCCCCAACTGGTGACATTTTTCTGGGGTCAACTTCATCAATGAGAAAATTTCCTTCCTCACTTTTTTCTGTAACATTATATCCTTCATGAAGCTTTTCTGATTCGGTCATATGTTATCATCACTATTTTAAGACCCAGTATACAATTGCACTTACTACTGAATTATAATTACTATAATCATTTGTTAATATTCCTATCTCCACAAACAGACTTCAAGTATTTTAATATCACAAACTATTTTATTTATATTTTTTATTGAGGATCCTAGCAGAATATCTATTACGTGTTGAATTGACCCAGTCCTTAAAGTACCTTTGTCTCTATTTTCCTAAGTGGGGAGACCCATGGCAAGGATTGTGTAGGATAATCCTCTGGTTCTGGGGGCAGGAAGTATTAGAATTTCTCCTAATATTTATTTTCAATATCATTATTTTAAAATGTTTATTTTGTATGCAATTTGTATAAAAATATATCTATCAGTAGTACACAGAGTTAATTCGTAATTTATAATGCATATGTTGACAGTGGTTGCTTGATTATTTTTTTCTGGTAGAAGTGTGAACATAATTGAAAGGTTTGGAAATGCTCCAATAGACTGGCTCAATGACCTTATATTGATCCCTCCAGCCTGTGCATGTGGGGTGGGGTCCCACCAGATATAATACCCACATCATAAGAACTGGACCCTGGCTGGCGTTGGCGGCAGATCTCATTCCTTTGTTCATCTTTCAGAATGCTTCTTTATTTCTCAGGGTGCCTGCTGACAAGCCCGTGAGACGTCTCATCTGTTTTGGTCACCATGTGCCCATGCCCTGCCAGTCATGATTTGTCCTGCTGTCTTCCCCAGAGCTGAGTATTGGGCCTCACTCTTGCTATCACTCAGGCTCACAGGCTCCAGGCACAGTGTTAATGTTGTTCTCAATGGACAGCAATTCAAAAGCCACGATCTCCGGGGAGTCAGATGGGTACTGGGTTCAGTATGGACATGGGGAGATAGACCCTGCTGCAGAGTCTGCCCAATATACATGCTCCACTCTCTCTTCATAACACCATCCAGCTTTAAAAGGGGGCAAGTGTGAACTTCTCTATTCCCTTGTAAGTAGATATGAATATATGTGACAAACGTTTAGCTAATTCAATGTAAGTGAAAGGATTGTTTAATGACACCAGAAAGGATGAGTTTAAAAGATGCTAAACCATATATGGCATGCCTCTTTTTGCCCTTTTTATTTCTCATCCCTAAAACTTGGAATACAGCTGTAATGGCTAGAAATCCAGCAGCCATCTTGTCCCATGAGTTGATCTGCAGGATAGAAACAAATTCTGGGATGGTTGAGTGGAACAACCATAGTCTGGTCCTGAATAAAAAATCGCCATACTAATCATGGATTGCTGATGTCTAGATTTATCTTACATGTGAGGTAAAAATTTATCTTGTATTTGGCCATATTATTGTATTTTATTTTTCTAATAAATGCAACAGAACCTAAGCCTCTTACTGGGTTTGAAAGGCACATCATGTACGTGCTCTCAAATACATCTTCATAAATCCAGTCCATTCAGCTTTTTGGTGTATCCTTCATTTCCTGCAGACCACTCAAGCTGCTTTCCTGCATTTGTCGCATCCTTCCCAGAAAGACACTCAGCTCCACAAAAACAAGCAATAATTAAAACATAGTGAGGTCTCATTTCATATGCTGCCAGGGATAGAGACAGAGACAGAGAAAGGAAAAAGAAGGAAGGATGGAAGGGAGGGAGGGAGGGAGGAAAAGAATCCAAAATGTATTTTACTAGCTGAGCCGAACACTTAGAGTGTGTGTGTCTTTGTGTGTGCATGTGTGTCTGTGTGTCTGTATGCATTAAAAATTCCATGTTTAGATAAAGAAAATGTTAGCAATTAAATTCAAAAAACATAGCAAGCAAACAAAATATACAGCAATGAGAGTTTTGTTAGTGTTGGCTTTGCTTTTTGGCTTTTCGTTTGGCTTGTCTGGTACCAGTTTGTACTTTAGGAGCTCTGCCTCCTCATGAAGTTTTTTACATCTTTGGACAGAGTATCAGCCAGGTCACTCCACTATAAATCAACCCTAGGTCTAGAGAAAATTAAGACGATGCTTGTTTTCCCCAGTAAGCAGGAGCTGCATTGAAGAGAAACAGATTTTTCTAGCTGCCATCCTTGGGCTCTTGTGTTCAATTTAGGGAAGTATTTATTTTTATTCCATCATATTCTGAAGACTATTGGTGACACAGATCCAGCCAGTGAATGAGAGGAAAGAAGGAAAGCCAGTTATCTTGATCATGCCACTGAATGTAAGGGAAGAGATGGAAGCCCATCTTGATAGTAACTGCGACAGGGTCTGGTGTGGTTGCCCTGCCAACGAGCTGGGGAAGCTGCTGTGCTGGAACGTGGAGTTGAGGCTGACTTTCACACTTCCAAAGTGTTAAAGCAGAAGTAGGCTTCAGAAATTTTTGAAAATGCCTCTCTTTAAAACACTGCAAGATTTAGACAGGAAGCTGAAAGCACCTCAATGTCCATCAATCGATGAGTATAATAACAAATTGTGGTATATCCATACAACGATAGCATATTTGCAATAAACAGGATGAAGGTCTGATTCCTATGACATGAGGAAACCACACAAATATTATGCTAAGTGATGGAGGCAAGACACGAGAAACCATAAATTGTATGACTCCGTTTATCTGCGGTGCCCAGGTAAGCCAGAGACAGGAGGTATATTTGGGGTGGTGTAGTGCTGACAGTGAGGAGAAATGGGAGTGATGCCAGAGAGGTATGGGGTTTCCTTTTTGGGGTGATGAAAATGAAAATCATTTGCATTGTTTTGATGGTTGTACTACTCTGTGAGTACACTAAAAAACACAGATTTGTATCTTTTTAAATAGGTACATTTTTATGGCATGTGAATTATTTCTGAATAAAGTTGTTAAAAATAGGGAAAAAGAGACAGGAGATATTTTTAAGTAAAGCAAGCTAACTCCTTAAAATAAAAGTCATTTTTCTTCCTCTAACAGAAATGAGCTGCCACTTATTTGTTGTTGGAAGCTTGTATCATAGGACTATAAAGCAATAATATAGGTGGCCACATACAACCATGTAAATTATGCAATGGGCTAAGTCCCTAGTTACAAGATGACGCAGCAAATCTTTTCCTATGGAACAGTAAGTCCATTTTAAAACAACACATTTATGCTTAATTTAATAAGAGTGTCTTTTTAGGGGATAAGTACCAAAAACCCAAGCTAACCTAAATGCGCACAATTCAGCACAAATGGAAATACATTTATGTAAGTTACATATGAATTATTCAGTGTTCAGACACCAATCTTATTTTGCATGAAATTACATTGATAGAGGCCACCTGATCCTGACACAAATTAAACATTTGCAGAGTCTGACCCTCTCTTTCATCCCTGCCCCGAACGGGGATGAGGGGATGACCTTCATTATACATAGTTCTTTCTATTTTTCGGAAAATGGCAGGTAATAAACCCTGCCTGAGGCTATTACTGTAAAGGACATCAACTGCATATCATTACGTGTATCTGCAGGATGCTCTTGTGGGCAAAGTGGGGAATAAAGAAAAGCCCCAAACACTTGCCCTCAAAGATCTTAACTTCTAGGCGGAAAGAAGTTACTGACCAATAAGACTTAAAGAACCATTAACGGGGGATGATGTCCACGTGGGTCTCCGAAGCAGCCTGATGTTTATTAGAACATCTGAAAAGATCCTGAAAACATACAAGAGGAATTAAGCGGGAAGATTCTGGCACTTCAACAGCTGAGAGAGGTCCTAGCTCTTTGTGTGTGTTCCGCCTGTAAATATCGAGATAGCCACTTCCTGGGCAATTGTGATTTCCCCTCCTCTCAGGGTATCTAGTTATCAGTACCAAATCTCCCCTCCGTCACCGGCTTTATAAAAAAATTCAGATGGGATTGCTGCTAATTTTCAGGAAAATGGATCCATACTGGCCGGTGAAAGGAACGAGGCCCCAGGGGCTGGTGCGGGTTGAAAACTGACAAGATGACACGTCGGGCACAGGATGCTTTCTCCCACATCTGTTTCCTCCCAGGGGCTTCAGATTGCAATGGGCAGGGGGCAGCATCTGCTCGAGATGCATGCTGGTGCAAGGGTAGCCCCGGGTCCTCAGAGCTTACCCGCAAAGTGATGCAAAGTGAAAACCCAAACACAGTTCAGAGGGATTTCCAGGGCCTGAGGCTGTGTAGACCCCCTTCGCCACACCACCCCACCCCGACTGCATGTGAGATCCTGGGTCACTCTTTTTGCTGGGCCCTAGTGATTCATGAATGTGGTGGTGAGCTGATCATTCTTATCAGTCTCTGAGAATGTGAAACAAACTCTTTTATGAGGAAGTTCAAGCCTCCCTTTACAGGAGTGAAAAATTAACATTCACGATTTGGAAATCAGGTAGCTAGAGTTTCTCAGCCTAGCGTTCATAGCTGGAGGTCCACGTCACTAAATGACCACCTGAGCAGGTGGACAAGAGCCAGAGCAGTGACTGCCTGGGAACAGAGGTGGTGTGCAGAAGCTGGGGAGAGAAATTGTCAAGAGTAGTAGCCACAGCATGCGTCTCCAGAGCCCAAGAAGCAAGCAGGAAAGTTACCCCTGCCCACCCACGCGTATAACCGTGTAAATGACCTAACATGCCAGGCATCTAGTCTCATGCCATGTAGCCCCTTATTAGATGAGTGACAGCTCTGAAGCCAGAAGACTTGTCTGCTGACTGTCCTAAACACACCCCAGGTTTGATTGCTTGTAATGTATGTTCACTGTTGAAGTACTCTTTGGAATTCTCTGCATTTGCAAAATCCTTTAAGGACCAACTCAATACATATTTATTGAATCCATTCTATATGCAAGATATTCACAGCATGTTGTAATGTGGATATATTCATGCCACTGTCAAAAATCTACTTACATTAACTTATAGGCACAAAGGAAATATAGTATAACTTTTCATATCCTACATTTGATGAGTCTCTCCTGTAAACCCCCCAATCTAAGTACTCCGATGGGTACTAGAGAAATTAAGACAGCCTCGCTGTCTCTTCTGATTTTAGCAGGTCCCTTTCCACAAGTCATTTCCAACTATTCTAAGATCCATTCATTTCCTTTCAGGGATGGTGTCAGTGAGATATCATGGCCCCCGAGTTAATTCTCAGTCTTTCAAAGTTCTGCCTTTTCCACCTTCTCCCCAAATGGGGTCCCAGTGAGAAAGTGGTGGTGTGTGCTCATGGCATGCAAGGTGGGGACCTCTTGCTGGTTTTGGGGCGGGTGCTGTCAGGATCCACCAAGCAGCTCCTCTGACACCTTTCCTGAGCTCTGTTGGCATCCTTCTACAAAGACCGTGACTGGGTCCGGATGCGGTCCTTCCTCCGATGTGGTCCCCGCCCCCTTATCTCCTGTAGATGATGACATGTGATTACAACTCTCATTTGATCTCTGGCCTGAAGTCAACCCTGAAGACTTTTCCTTCTTGTTTATTTTCTGCCCTCCACAGCTACCTGGTGTATCAGTTGAAGGCTTTTTGGAACTTTGGGATCCTTCCTGACCCACAGGGATTGATGCATTTTCTCTGTCCCGCCAGGTTCTGCCATCATGAAGGAAACACTGTTCCATCTACGTTGGTGCAAGGACTGCCTGGCATGGTGGTGCCTGCAAGATCCCTAAATGTGCAGTGGTCAATGGTCTTCCTCTATTTTCATATTTCCACTGAAACGACATATCTGCTGTGGTGGTTGTAAAGCCTGTCTATAGATTCTTTGACACCCCTTCCACAAAGAGTCGTTTTAACCTTCTTCCATTACATATGGGTCGTCCTTAGTAACACTTGTCTGATGAGCTGATACCTCACTTTTCACGTTCTCCTCTCTCTCTCTCTCTCCCTCCTTCAAAAATGAGCCTCTATGTAAGAAATCCAGCTAACATGAATTCATCCACATGGAGTTAGAGAGCAACGTGTGAGGGGCCTCCGCTATCTCCTTCCACCTGTTGGGGTCTTTGTGCCCCAGCACTGCCCTGTGAAGGGACGTGTGAGCCTGCCTTCCAGTGACTTTAGCCCCCACTTAGCGTTGACACAGCTGACACATCGGGGAGCAGAGCCTGCCCAAGCTGCAGATTCAAGCTCTGTTAAGGTACTGCATTTCTGGGTGATACATAACAAACCCATAGCACGTAACTCAGACCCTCACTCCCTTCCTGGAACTGAAGCTGGAGAGGGAAGGATAGGCTCTCTGTCTCAGCCCTACTTTTTCTTGATGAGTCTGCAGTCAGCCCTCTCCCAATCACCCCAAAGCTGAAGGTGTACGCTTTCTATCTCCTCCTCAAGTCTGATTGAGGTTTTTCCTTCTTCAAGTCTAAGATTAAATTATCAAAGTCTCCCTCTTGTTCCATTAAGTGGGAACTAAAGGACTATGGATGAATGTGGAACTTCCTTTCAACAAAGTTTGGCTCTCAAGACGGTTGTCTAGTGTAAGGTTCAAAGCAGTCTTCTTTGTGGCTCCGAGCTGATCTGTGGCTCTTTTGGTCAATACCATATTCTCTTTCCCTGGGATCTTCCAGCTCTTTGCTTAGCCAAGGAGAGAAAAGACAGCAAGGGAAGGCAACCTAAGGAGGAAATGGTGATGTGCCATTTCATCAGACCTAAAATAGTATCTGCATTAGACAAGGAAGCATAAAACATATTCCCTGTCCTTGAATAGCTTTTGAGTTATTTCTAGAAGTAAGAAACAAATACCAAAAAAAAAAAAAAAAAAAAACCCTACACTAAAAGCTCCTTGTATTGTTAGTTTCCAAATGAGAGATGCAGACAGTACTTGCATATTCAGTGAGTGAGATCATTCGGGATTGTAGCTACTAAAGATGGTTTCAGGGGGCAGGACTTGAAGTGGTTTCTAAAGACAGACAGGAAGGCAGGGTGGCAGAGTGGGAAGGGTGTCTGGGTATGGGAGGCATCATGGCGGGGATGTAGCATTGGGAAAGCAAGAAGTGTATGCACATGGCTGAAATTGAGAGAAGTGCCATGTGCATGTCCAGGGGACCACAGGACAGTTGGAGCAGTGAGTAGTAGTGGGTTGGATCAGCGGCTGAGGAATTCGAGCACTATTTTTGGGGGGTATAATTGGGATCCAGAAAAAGATTTTGAGCAGGGAAATGACATGATCTGAACAGTAATTTAGAAATATGATTCTGCCCATAGTATGTAAGATGAATTAGAGTGGTCAAAATGCTATGAGAATCCAAGAGAAGGAGACTATGTCACAATATATGTAAAGCTCTTAAGGCACAGTATGGCAGGTTGTAATTGTTCAATTCATATTAGTTGTAGTATCAATATTATCAATCTTTTTCTTCCCAAGATGAAGAGGGAAATCAATTCTTAAAGATAATGACAATGCATCTGGATTTGAAAGATCCAGAGTAGATAAAGATCCAAAGATAATGAGTAGACACCCTGAGTATTAGGAAAATAGAGTAGCAAGAAAAGAATGGATGCGACGGGCGCCTGGGTGGCTCAGTTGGTTAAGCGACTGCCTTCGGCTCAGGTCATGATCCTGGAGTCCTGGGATCGAGTCCCACATCGGGCTCCCTGCTCAGCGGGGAGTCTGCTTCTCCCTCTGACCCTCTTCCCTCTCGTGCTCTCTCTCTCTCATTCTCTCTCTCTCTCTCAAATAAATAAATAAAATCTTTAAAAAAAAAAAAAAAGAAAAGAATGGATGCGAGAAAGTGGAATGCCTTTTGAGAACCTATTTGGGAATCAGTCTGGTTAAAATATAGATTGAGAGTGCTCAAATTAAAAACTTTCTCTGGAGCCAAATCACCAGGTGTCTTCAATATTCTGAGAAATAAGTTGTATAATAATAATAGTAATAATAATAATAATAATAGCTTAATATATGCCATATATTATCCTAAACACTGAGTAAGGAGTATTGTTACACCCATATTACAAATGAAGGAATTCAGGCCAGTCACAAATCTAAAAGGTGGTATATTTAGGATTCAAACCTGGCTCTATCCGATTGCGTCTGTGTTTGAATTATTCTCTTCATATTACCTCAGGTTTTAGTAAGTCCAAAGGAAGCCAATAAAGACTTTAGAGCAGGAATGCAATGCAAATAGAACACTGAGTAAGGAAAATTCTGCTGGCTCTAGTGCCTTAGACAGACTGATTCGATGGAAATTAGAAGCTGGAGCCCAGCAAGGAGGGTGACTGCACCATTCTGTGCCAAGTTTCGAGGACCTGAACCAAGATGGGTATCATGGGATTAGAAATATGTCCAGGGTAGATACAAACAAGATATAAGAAATTGGAGGCAATGGTGATGTTCCAAAGCATGGTAAGATGTTGAGAATAATATTCAATAAAGGAAATACAAGAAGCAAATATGGATTATTAGTTTCTGGGAGGAACGGATGGAAGGCACAGGGACGGCAGTGACCTTGATTTTGAATGTGCCTTAGTTTAAGTGGTTACTTTTGGCAACATGGTGGAAATGTGTCAAAAGGGCTTTAAACAGATAGTCTGGAGCTCAAAAGGTAGGTGGGAACCAGAGAGTGATCTACACAGAGCCTTTGAAAATGGCTTGCAGCATTCAGGGCAAAGTGAAAATATGTAACGTCAGACTAATAAAATCAACACAAAATGGGTGACGTGAGCGATTTTCATAAATATTTCTCCAAATAACCCATCTTAGAAGTGATCATTCAGTGTGCTGATAATAGAACCAGGTAGTTTTCTAGATGTTGGTAAGAGGTCAGATGTTTTTTCTTATAAGAACATCTCAGTTCCAAATGCGACTAAATTAACATAAATCTGTGCTTTTGGCAATGAGAAGAGATCCTGCACAAGGAAGTATTATAATGATGAACACCCACTAGGTGATTGGTCGGAAACCCTGAGTTAGGGGATGGATCCTGAGGATTTGTCAGTATCACGCCAGTGCCGGCTGGCAGAAAAAAATTTTCTGATGCTAATGACTAGCCCTGATATCTAGATAAAAGTCACTGTAAAGTAGAGAAATGTGACTCATCTACGACAAAAGCTTGATGTTTCTCTTAAAAATCACTTAATATCTTTTCCCTTGGCTCTAATAGCAACCTCCCAGTCATTGTTTTGTTCTCAGTGCAGGACATGGGACTGTTGCTCGTCACTCAGCAATCAAAAATATCATGAATCCACAAGGAAGTTTTCTTCCTTGGGTTGTGCTTGTCTCTAGGAAATGGATAAAAACGAGGACAAGAAATGCATAACACAACAGGCCAGTTGCTAAACTTAGAATGACTACATCAAGAAGCAAATGCACTTTGAGGCAAATTTTTAAAACATATTTGGCCATTTTTCTTGTAGCTTTTTCCTGAAACGTAACATATACAACTATGAGTTAAATCTTTGTAGTACACAAGATTGTCAACTGGGTGAGGATGGGATGTATGGAGAGAGAGAGAGAGAGAGAGAGAGAGAGAAGGTAAATTTCATAACCTTGGGAAAGACCAGCACTATAAGGAGATGGAAATGGGTTTGGATCCATTAAAAGATAGAAAGAAAGAGAAACTAGAGAGCAGGGCAAGAATTCTCTCACATCCTAGCAACCGAAGCAACAAATCGTTTGTAGGTTAAGTGCTACAGAGGATAATGTTACATAAGGCAAACTAAAATTCATTGAGTTTGGTGAAAAAAATACCAGTTAAGAAAACCTTAAAGAGTGGTTGGGTAGAGGGTCAGAGACGTAAGCTGGATTTTAAAGGCATGTAAGCCTTTGAGGACATAAAGAACTGTGATGGTGGTCAATTGTTTTGCAGAAGTTGTATGTGTAGAATTAGGTAAAATCTGAGACAGTGCCTTGTGGCCATCGGGGGAGGACTCACAGGAGTGGGTGACGCGATGGGGGCGGCGTAGGTACACCCACAACTCAGCAAGGAAAGCTCAGGTTGATTCTTTTCCCCAGAGTGGATATACACATTGTTTTCCCAAATAGAAATTGTACTTTACAATTGATGCGGTTGTAGGAGATGTCCTTATTCTGGGAGAATGCTTCTTGAAACTGCATTTTTAAAAGTAGAGATCTATAAAATGTTATGACAACTTCTTGAACAAATGTCACATTTTGAATGTTCATAGCCAGTGTTCATATTTCCACAATCTTCCCCATGTCAGGATATTTTATTTTAGCAAATGCTGCATTGCAGGGAATGGAGTGATAAATGTCAGTTTCTTAACTGTATTAAATGGGATTCTCCAGGTACCTCTGTTGCTTTACAGATGGTAGTTTGAGTCATTAGCTAGGGCTTATCATGAAAGCACTGGATCCTTGGAGTGGCAGCTGAGAGTTTTACAAATAGCAGATCAATTCAAGTGCCTTTTCCTCAATCTTTGTTTTTCTTGGCAGCTCTGCATTACATGACATTCTCAATGACTCTCTCCTTCTTGAATACACTCTTCCCAAGAATTTTGCTTTCTCACTTGCTGACTTTATCTCTTCCCCTGAATCTGAATGCTCTTTTTTGTTCTTCTAAAATGGTTCCTTCCCCTTGCTTATCCCTGGGTGGAGATTTATTTCACCCTATTTTCTCTTTTCTCTCAAGATATTTTCCATCAATATCTCATCTAATCTGATATCTATCACATTTATATGACATGGTCTTATGCTTTATAAACACATTCTTTTCTTTTTTGTAGAGCTTTCCAAGTTTTATTGTAAAGTTCATCATCACCTCAACGTGTACGTGTATAAAACTCAAATATATTACCGAAAATGTAAGGAAAAAGCATAATGTATTTGACCATATAAAAATGTTAAAACAACCATGGTTCAACAATATCATAAACAAATGACAAATCAGGAAAATATTTTTATTAAAAATAATCAAAAAAGGATTTATTCTTAAGAGCCTCTTATAAACATATTTTCACTGGCACCCCAGTAAAAAAGAATGGATATGACCTCACAGTTTATGAAAGAAAAATATAAATGACATTAAACAAATAAAAATGATAAATATTCATAACCATTAGTAATAAAACACCATGTAAACTGAATGAAAAATATTTACTGCCATCAAATAAGCCAAGATGAATTAAGATTAATACTCAGTGTAATCAGAATTACAAAGGCACACCATTCTTTAATATAGAATACAAAATCGGGGGAATGTTTTCTAAAGAAAATATATATATCAAGAGACTTAAAAATATTTCTAATCATTTACATAGTATTTTCTATTTCTAGATTTCTACCCTAAGAATCAAGTCATATATTCACCCCAAGACTGAGATGTAGTGATTTTTTACTTCACTAACACTGCTATGATTATGCCACCCCCCGAAAGCAACATTCGCCATGATCACACTACAAAGGCTCAGTGGCCAAGCCTTGTTCACCGGCACTAATGTGGGCCATCTCATTGTCCGTCTCATGCTCACATACCCCATTTCTACAATAACTTTGCCTACTTTTAATTACACAAGGGACATAAACCTGCACTGTCTGGGCAAACGCATGGTAATTCTATCAACAATCCCAAATTATGCACAGGTATGTACTAATGTGGGTAGGTCCTCCATCTCTCTCCTAGCCCATGACGGAGCTGACCTGGGACAAAGATACTGCAGGAGCTTAACAGACAGAAGTAAAAGTGTCTAGACTCTTTAGAAATAAAGGGAATGACAATGAAAGTATATGCAAATGTCCAATTATCCCAGCTTATTCTGTTTTGGTGCCATAGTTTTGAAATACCAGGTCTCACACAGAGTCAAGGAAGAGTCCATGCAATCATTTTTGTCCACTGGGTTCCTTTACATGATCAACATGAAGCCTTGGTAGCCCCCGTCACTGGTTTATGGTCTATAGCATATTCGTCCAGTGGGTACGAGGCTCCACATTTCTCCTATTCCTTTGAAGCCAACCTTTGTTACACACGCATACATACACACACAAGCAGTATAAGCTTATGGTTAGAAAAGAAGCAGCTGGGCTCAAAGCAACAATTTTTGAATTCAAATCCCTTTACCTTAGGCAAAAAAATGGCAGATTGACTTTATTTCATGACCAGGTAATGACATGGTGCTTTCCTTAACACTTTCTTTTTTTTTAGAACTCACTTGTTGAATAGCAATGTTGTGTATTCCTTTGTCGTGATTTCAAATTCACTTGTTTTATAGCTGAAGTGAAGTTGTTTTGATCTGGGGGTGAGTTCATTTATATCGAGAAGGCTGTGTCAGGATGATGTGGTCAAAACTGTTGTGTCTCTGAGTGCTTATCCATAGGAACATATGAAGGAGTGACAATGAGTTAACGGACTTGTAAACCTTGAATACCAAGAATTTGTGAGGATTTACAAAGAGTCTTCAGTCTGGGCAAGGCTACTCCTTGCTGGCAGCAGTGAAAACCATGCAGAGACCCCTTGAAGGAGACCATCTTTCCTGCCAACACCAGCACTGTGGATCCCCGAGTCATGCTCTAGCCACGTGGGTCTTTGCTTTGCGATGGCAGCTGGTCGACCGCTCTTGGTTGGCAAAGCTGACTCTTTAGAGAACCGGCTCCCAGAAAGGGATACCTCAACTAAATTTGGATTTTATTTCTTTCAGGTCCCCTTTGCCTAGAACAGCAGTGTGATTAACCTATCGTCGGTTTGGAGTATGTTCTTTCTTTATTGGCTTATTAAGAGATGTGATTCTGGATGTTACTGGCTTGTGAAATACTATTATAAATTATAATGCCCACAGTGAACCTGTGTTAAATTAGTGGCAAAAATAATCTCAGTCTCTGGGCTAAGTTGCCATGAACAAAACAAATAACTACAAATAATGAGCTGAACTTGAAACTCTGCCTTCAAAATGAAACACAGTCTCTTGAAATTCTAGCAGCCTGGTCTGAAAGTCTGGTACGTTTCAGGTGGTCTAACTATGTGCTGCTGAAGCAGAGGACACAAAGAGGTCTTGATCTTGCCACGAAGCATCAGTCTGATGTCACATGCTGGAGAAAGTGCTCCTCTCTCTCTCTCTCTCTCTCAAAATTCTCAAAATACCACTGAGTTTTAGTTGCTGGCACACAGTATTGCTTCTGGCTAGCGTGATACCCTCTTGCCAAATAATGCTCTGGTGACTCTATCGGTTGGTAGCAGTGGATGCTGCTGTGATTTAAAAAAGTGTCCAGGATTTCCTGTTGTGGCATGGGAGATTATGTGGCATATGTCATTTGGAAAAAGCACTGCTAGAACAACATATTTCAGAACTGCTTCTCTCTTGGCAAGTCTAAAATAGATGTGTAGGAAATAGCAGATGATTCACGGACCACTTGGAATGTCGTCATAGGCATAAATGGAGTAAGAGCATACAACAGGTCATTGCATCCACCAGCAAGGATGGTGGCTGTAACTAGGCTACTCCTAGGTGAAATTCGATATAAAAATAGAATAAATTGAATTTACTTGGCAACTCCTCTCCAGATCTGTTGGGATCTATTTTCATTTTCTGCGAGTATTGGAATGGAATGGAGGTGGGGGCCGGGGGAACTCTAGCATTTTGTCCTAGAAAAAGTCAGCTCCTGAAGAGCATGGGATGAACTAAAAGGAGTGTACTAAATATCTGAGAACTAAATGTAATCCAAAGACTTACACATGTTTTCTTAATACTAGACATTCCTTTAGAACCTATTGGAAGCCACAGACTGTTTTGCAGATCAATGTATTGGGGGGACATTCTTTTTGCTTATGTATATTATGTGTCTATAATTACCTATCATATCATGTGTCATGTGTATGCATAGTTGCACATTATAGCATATGTGTTGTCTATGCAATTACATAGTATGTCATCCATGTAGCACAGGTAGAACCATCAAAGCCTGTCTCATCTCACAAACTCCCCAAGATTTGCTGTCACAATGACCTTGCCCTGCTGTTTTCCCTCCTAGGGTGCTCCTCTCTTTGATCTTCACACACGGCAGCTCTCCCTTACCTCATCTCAGCTGCCGTATCCGGACCACCGTGTTCAAGGCATTACGCTCTTGCTGCCTCCCTTGCCCTGCAACGTCTGCTTTATTCATAGCTCATACCCTGATTCCAGACGGTCTTACTTATGGATTTGATTTCCGTTTGATGCCCTTCTCCCCCATTTCTCCCAGGGAATGAAAGCTCCCTGAGAGTAAGCAGCCGATCTCACCGGGTAACCACAGTGCCGGGCAGCGGCAGACACTTAATAAATAAATGTTGACCTCATCGAAGGAAGTCTATTTATCAAGAACCGATTTCCCTCCAGGGAAAAATAACACGCAACGTAGGCTCTCACAGAGCCACAGTTATCATGTTGACAAGAAAAGTCTTCCTGTCACGGTAGCTGTTCATTCAAATGTGACATGCAGCACACTCCTGTCACTTTCTATTCACACCAGCCTGGGTGCCCAAAAGAACCACCAGCTGCTGGCAGGTCAGGGCTAAGGCTCGGCTCAGCAAATGTAACCAGAGTCTGAAGAGGTTTTCATTTGCTGTCATCAAATGGACTGCTTAACAATTGGATTCTTTGCAAACTTATTCTGCAGAGAAATATAAGTCACTGGTGAGCAGGTCATACACTATAATATAGGAGGACTATTTTTATTTCTTTTATGGCACGGTCACAGGTCTTTGAGATGTGCGCAAGTATTTACACTTATCCCAAAACTATGTTTGTCTTCAAGGAAATATAAACATTTAGGGAACATATCCTTATGGTTTGTCAGAGTTGCTGAGGTTCACAGTTCCTCGGAAAGGAAAGAGGATGCCCTGCCCCCCCTCCCTAGCTTGTGGCCCCTGCATTGTTTTCTCCTTGCAACTGGGTTTCATTAAGCACTGATCCTGATCATGATCTCTTCACCTAAATCAGGTAAACATTTCAGATACTTTTTCTTATGAATAGAAGGCTGCGTGACTGAACCTGAAATTTGAAATTTGAAATTTCAAGGCCAATATTGTTGTCCTAGTGAGAATGGTAAGAGTTAACAAATTTTCAGGTGCATCTTGATGCCAGGAGTTTACAAATATAACTTTGCTCCCTATCACAACCGTAAGTCTAAATAAGTTCCCTTTTCGATAGGAAAAATCAGGGTTCGTGGTCCTATGCGCAATGGGATTTCTTCTAACCTTTTCTCATGGGATAGTTTCTCATACTAAATATGAAACCAGGGTTGTGGGTTTTCTATTGCTTCTGAAGGGAATGAGAAGATAATCTACCCAAAGAATATGTGTTCACCTCCAGGAAAGGAGGCTCCTGGCAGGGGAAGTTGTCATGTGAATATCTATATATTGGGAGAGCTTACAGAATATTTGTTCCCCTCGTTTAATGTGTGGAAAAGCATCCATACAGATTGCTTTGCCCTATGGAGCAGAATCAGCTACCAGACACTTAATTAATTTTGTTTGTCATTTTATTGGCCACATTACATTACCTTACTGTGTTGTGACTTGTTAAATAGTCAGTTCTGCCATGTTATATGATCTGTATGGAGTCAGAGAAAATAAAATGCCCGCTTATATAAAAATAACAGAATGTGAGATCTTATTTTCAGGAACTACATACCTGGCATTTGAATACTCTTGAGGAATATGTCCTTTAGATAATATTCTATCTCACACCAGAAAAAAGAAATAAATTTGAGTTTGGAAAATATAAATTATATATATTAATAGAATACATCTGCCTGGATATTCTGATATGAGCCATTTATTTAAATACTTCTAACATGGAGTAAAATGTGATTTTTCTTTTTAAACAGTGGACATCAAACTTTAAAAATAAATTACCTGTTTGACTCAAAATAAAACTGCATATGTTTCTTTTTATTTGTACTTTGAAATAATTTGCCAGCACAAGGATATTGTCATCATTTACAGAGATAATTACTTTTTTCTCATCTTCTTTCTCTCCTTTCCCATGGAAATACACCAAGATAAATGCTGATCATTACTGACTTTATTTTCTGACATGACAGGGTTGACTAACGGTTTGAGATGTGGTTTCTTTTAAATGATTCCCTCATAGATTCATTTTGAATAGGGCCTCTCCATCCAACCCAGCTGGACTTTTGGAAGTTAAATATCTGAGTCTTTTGAGTCGAATAATTTTGTTTTCTTGCCCTCTCCAAACTTCTGACTCGTTTGCTGTTTTAAAATAAGTAGGACTGATAATTTTCCTGAAAATGTCTGCCATGTATTCTTTTATAAAATACTGTTATAAAATCAATTGACTTAAGGAAATAAAATGAAAAACCACAATGGAAAGAAAAATCATAATGTGCTGAAATAAGGACGTACACCAAGAGCGAACTGGCTTGTTTTGAAAAGAACCCCCCGTGGTCAGTTTTTCCAATTCTTCTCAGTTGCATTTCCAACATTCTAGGTTAAGAGAAGTGATAATGAAGAGGGCCGTTCTGGGCTATTTCCTCAGATCCCAGAGTAAGTACAGAGATGTAAGTGTATAAGCTGAAAGATTTTTTTGAAAGTAACTAAAGGCTATCACTTTGTAAAAATACCTTATGACCACAGGAGGCCACTGTGACTACAATTATGAATCCCTGTTAATAGCCTGCCTCGCAACATAATGTAAGCTTGCTGGTTAATCGACTGCTAGACTGCTCTTCCCCGGAGCTCCTAAAGCATTTGCTTATGTCTCTTGTATATTATTTCTCACACATGGTATCAAATACCTATCTACACAGACATCACATCCCCTGTATTGTAAGCCCTCATGTCTTGTTTATTTCCGCATTCCCAGTAAGGATATATGTTACCTGGTCCTCAGTCTACCTTAAAGGGAATGAATGAAGGAATGAATACGTGACTTATGAGTGGCCGATGGTAGGTTTTAAAAGTTAGCTTCATTTAGAGTCTGATTTAATAATTAGTGAAATGTTATCTAACATATCTGAGTACACTCTGGATCACACATATCACAGATTCCTTCCCATAGTAGGTAAAGTTTAAATGGCATTTAATTGAATTAAATTCTATCATTGACCACAACAGCAGGTTAGTAAAATAGATTAAAAAGGCAGTGAGTGCTATTAAATCCTCTCTGACATATTTGTACATATTATTGGGACCTATCAAAATTTGTTTCTCACAAAATTATTACATATAAAGCATTTTTAAAACCCTTACATTCTGTAGTGATAGACTGAGGTATTAGATTGTTAGTTTTAAAATCATAAAAATATACATTTGGTGTACATCTAAATCCATATTATTATTAGTTTTTAAGATTTATTTATTTATTTGAGAGAGAGAGAGTGGAGGGGCGGAGGGAGAGAAGCTTCAAGCAGACACCCTGCTGAGCGCCAAGCCAGACTTGGGGCTTGATCTCATATGAGATCATGACCTGAGCCAAAACCAAGAGTCAGACACTCAACTGACTGAGACACCCAGGCGCCCCTATTGTTAGTTTTAAAATCATAAAAATAAGGGCACCTGGGTGGCACAGTCAGTTAAACATCTGACTCTTGGTTTTAGCTCAGGGTGCGATCTCAGGGTTGTGAGGTCAAGTGTGCATCAGGCTCCAGGCTCAGTGCAGAACCTGCTTAAATTTCTCTCACCCTCTACTCCGCCCCACCCATGATGTCTCTCTCTCTCTAAAATAAATAACCTTTAAAAAATAAAATAAAATCATAAAAGTAAACATGCTGTGTACCTCTAAATGCAAACAATACACATAGTTTCCTCTTTCACTGTATTTCAAATTATTAAATTGTTTAGTGTTTTTGTTTTTTAAATTAATTTAACATTTTAACTCATAGTACTTTAAAGAGGAATCTGTAAGATGCCACAATAAAAGAAAATGTTCTCAAATATGTGCTGAAGTATTATCCTCTAAGTCTTCTTATAGACCTCTGTTTAGACACATTTACCTGCTAGGGTTCCTTGAGTTTTTAATCTATTAATTAAAAATAGTAAAGAAACAAACCTGGGAAAAATAAAACAAGATGAAATCAGAGAGAGAGAAAACTGTAAGAGACTCTTTAAAAAAAAAAACATTTTATTTATTTACTTGACAGAGACAAAGCGAGAGAAGGAACACAAGCAGGGGGAGTGGGAGAGGGAGAAGCAGGCTTCCCGTTGAGCAGGGAGCCCGATGCGGGGCTCGATCTCAGGACCCTGGGATCATGACCTGAGCCAAAGGCAGATACTTAACGACTGAGCCACCCAGGTGCCCCAGTAAGAGACTTAATCATAAGAAACAAACTGAGAAGGAGGGCACCTTCTGCGTGGAGCAGTGGGTGTTATGCACAAACAATGAATCATGGAACACTACATCAAGAACTAATGATGTAGGGGCGCCTGGGTGGCTCAGATGGTTAAGCGTCTGCCTTCAGCTCAGGTCATGATCCCAGGGTCCTGGGATCGAGTCCCGCGTCGGGCTCCCTGCTCCTTCGGAGCCTGCTTCTCCCTCTGCTTCTCTCTCTCTCTCTCTCTCCCCCCCTCTCTCTCTCCCCCCCTCTCTCTCTCCCTCTGTCTCTCATGAATAAATAAATAAAATCTTTAAAAAAAAAAAAAAAGAACTAATGATGTAATGTATGGTGATTAACATAACAATAAAAATTAAAAAAAAGAAACTGAGAATTGCTGGAGGGGACGGAGTGGGGGGATGGGGTAACTGGGTGATGGGCATTAAGGAGACCACATGAAGGAATGAGCACTGGGTGTTATACAAGACTGATGAATCACTGAACTCTACCTCTGAAACTAATAATACCCTATATGTTAATTAATTGAATTTAAACAAGAAAAAAGGAAACCCCCCAAAATAAAAAAATAAAAAGTTTCTAAATTAGAAATAGACCAAGATAGGGGCGCCTGGGTGGCTCAGTTGGTGAAGCGACTGCCTTCGGCTCAGGTCATGATCCTGGAGTCCCGGGATCGAGTCCCACATCGGGCTCCCTGCTCAGCAGGGGGTCTGCTTCTCCCTCTGACCCTCTTCCCTCTCGTGCTCTCTATCTCTCATTCTCTCTCTCTCAAATAAATAAATAAAATCTTAAAAAAGAAATAGACCAAGATATGGCGCCTGGGTGGCTCAGTTGGTTAAGCGACTGCCTTCGGCTCAGGTCACGATCCTGGAGTCCCAGGATCGAGTCCCGCATCGGGATCCCTGCTCGGCGGGGAGTCTGCTTCTCCCTCTGACCCTCTTCCCTCTCGTGCTCTCTATCTCTCATTCTCTCTCTCTCAAATAAATAAATAAAATCTTTAAAAACAAAAGAAATAGACCAAGATAATACTGGCGGGAGCAGAGTATATGACGCCAGAATGTGCCACATTGGCAAGTGGTTTATTTTGAGTTGAAGGCAATCAAGACCTAACATACCCCAGAAGAGGTTTTTAGGGTTTTTTGTCCCCTCTCCCTAATTGCCTCAAATATTTTACATAGGGAACCTGTCCCAGGAGGAGAGCTAATGCCAGGGATAAGTTTTACGTCAGAAAGATCCTATATCTGCATGACATGGCAAATATTTATTTACTACACATTTGCCCTTCCTGTCTTCCTGTGAATTGTCTTCCTCTTCTTTGAAGACCCTGACGCTTACCCCCTTTTACTTAGTAGCTCGTGATAACACATGAGCCCCAACTACCTGACTCTCCAGGAGCCTCAAATCTCTACAGTTGTTCTATATACAAAAATAAATTTGTATTGTTTTCCTTTTGTTAATCTGTCTTATGTTAGTTTAATTATTAGGCCTGCCGAAGAACCTAGAGGGGAGAAGACCAACGTTTTCCTCCCCAGCAACAGGATGATAGTAAAGAAACAATACTGGCAATAAGTCTAATTTTAATTCAGAAAGAAGGATTTTTTTGAACTTTTAAAAAATATTTTATTTATTTAGGTTAAAAGTTTATTTTATGATCATATTAAATTGGCATGGAGTTGTAAGAAATAACACAGAGAGATCTTGTGTACCCTTTGCCCAATACAATATCACAACTGGAATATTGACTTTCATACATCAAGAAACAGAACATTCCATCACCACAGGGGTCCCTCTTTTTTTTTTTAATTATGTTACGTTAATCACCATACATTACATCATTAGTTTTTGATGTAGTGTTCCATGATTCATTGTTTGCGTATAACACCCAGTGCTCTATTCAGTACGTGCCCTCTTTAATACCCATCACTAGGCTAACCCATCCCCCCACCCCCTCCCCTCTAGAAAGAAGGATTTTTGTACTATTAAAATCATCAATCATAGGATGATATTATTTCTTTAAAATACATATGTAATATTTGTAGGCTGCTGATTCAAACTGCATCCCTAGCACACTGTGTAATGCCTAAATTTGTGCAAGCTTGAACTGCATATCCTGAATGAATTTCAGATGGAAATTGGTAGCTCTATTGTTGGTGAGATATTTTGAGGAGATTTGGGATACGGCAAGAGTGCCAGGCTTGACGAGAGATGAATTTTGACAAACGATGGTCCTGAGATTCTAGTTCCATGACTTCTACCTCCAGATTTGCATAAATAAGAATAAGCAAGCAGGGACATGTCGCTGTGATTTTCCATCCCCAAATCTCTTTAGTAACACTGATGGAGAGGGAGGGAGAGTCGTACATCCCATGGCCTCACATATGTTTTCCACGTACACACTTCAGAAAGCGCTTTCCAGATTTGGAGTGGGTTTTGAAACAAGTCACTACACAAGTTCAGATTAACAAAAAAAATAGGAAAATATTTTTTTTAAATATGCACTAGTCTTTCCTATTGAATAACTATAGAATACTTTCATAATCTGTTCAGGTTCAGGGGTTGGTGGCCCCCAAATGTGCCAATTTGCCATACTGTTTTTTTTAAATTAAAATTACATAAAGAAACAGCCAGGGCAAAAAGGTCATTCTGACCCTCCTTTGTCCTCCTGGAAGTAGGAAATAAATCTCCTGTGTGAAAGTCATCCTCCTTGTACCAGGAAGTAAAGAGATACCTTTATCACCAGAGACAAGGAACTCAGGGCTGAGCAGGCTGAATAAACAGGCCTTGTTACTTCTCCACTAATATGCTACCCAAGTGCAAACTCCTTTGTCTTTTCAATTCTACACAAACATATTGTTTGTCTAAAAGACATAAAAACTGCTTCTTCTGGTCACTTCTTTGAGCCTCGTATTTTTTATGAGCTCTCATATATGCAAACTTAAATTTCGATTTCTCCATTAATCTGTTTCATGGCAATTTAATTATTAGATGAGCCAAAGGACTTAAGAGGGAAGAAGTAAAGTTTTCTTCCCCTCCTCTGGTTTCAATGTTGTAATTACAAACCTAAGAAAGCTGAATCAGGACCATATAATTTAAACCAAGACTTGGGATCAAAACAACATGGTAAATTCTTTTCAGGTTGCCTTTCTCCTTTTTTTCCGAAAGCTCAAGTGCCATAAATAACACCTGAGTTGATCTATTCCCATAAGAAGGTGGATATAGATTAGTGTAGAGCTTTCCAGTTGCTAGGAAACAGAAATGCCCATTAAAGAAAAAAAAAAAAAAACCGGTTTCTTCACTAAAGAAGTTTGCAAAGCATCTAATCTCCTTGTTAGTATGCTTGTGTCACAGAGGTCCTCCACAGGAAAGCATAATTTTACCGATTTCCTTTTAGAAAGGAACAAGTATCCTATTATTAGGTAGGTAACAATTTTTTGGAGTTACTATGAAGATTTTAGTCTTAAAGCAGAAACTGTTTCATAACTACTCTTACTTTTCTGTGCTTGAGAATTCAATGAGAACTATTTTCACACAGTAATGGTTTGTATTAATTTCAGAATAGGAGTGGATCTGTTATTATGTGTTTGAGCCGAGTAGAATAATTTTAGTGTAAGGCTGTTTGTGTTCTTCAGGTCCATGTGAAAGAACACAGCAAAAGAATTCAACAGATATTAAAGTGATTGCAGAGGAAAGAAGAGTTCATGCCATTGAAAGAATGCTGGACTCCAAATGAAAAGACTGCATTATTATCAGACCTGCCAACATGCTGAGCATCCTTGCATCAGTCAGTTAAATGTTGAATCTCAATTTTCATAGTTAAATGGTAGAAGTCTCGTGTGTGTGTGTGTGTGTGTGTGTGTGTGTGTGTGTGTGTGTGTGTTGGTTGGAACAGCAGGTGTTCATCCATTCTATAACCCCTTCCTTCTGCAATCATTCATTGAGAATTTACTATAACCAAGCACTATGCTAGGAAAATTCAGGTTATAAAAAATCCTTGACTTCAGAAAGTTCACAGCATAATGGAGGAGATAAACCAGAAGTAAGTAAGCCATTAAAATATTGGAATGCAACTGCAAAGCTAGGAGTAAGACTGAGACTAGTAACAATGTTTCACTTGGCTTATTGTGCACTGAATTGGTCCTCTCACCCACTTAAGCTCCCACTCCTCCTTTAAACCCCTAGTGCCTCTACCTAGATACCATGCCATAATTTATCCGGTGGTAAAAAAAAAAAAAATTAAAAAGTGGTCCCACTTTGGGATGTGGTCCTCTAGGGGATTAACAGTTTTATCAGGTATAAAATCATAGTGCATGAACCTATGATAATAGAATTCATACATTTCCAGTTTGTGGGATTAGACCCTTCCAGTATATCTGAAATTATATCATGTAAGACTTTATTTCCCTTTCCAAGCAATAGCCATTTGGATGCTAATTTTATAAACTTCGGGTTGATCTCTTGCTTAAGAGATAGGCGGTTTGCCTCAAATGGATTTCCAGTATCTCTGGAACCCATTATTAAAACGTGTGGGATCAGAAATATTTGGAGATATTTGGAGTTGATTATTCTAAATACGAAGGATGATGAAAGCACCTAGGCAATAATGATTTTGTTTCACAGCTTCCGTTCAGCTCATTATATACTATGACCCTAGTGGCATTTTATATGATCCTAGAGAAAAAGGAGGCAAGTTACTGGAGAAATATTGATACCATCTAGGCTTTGAGAGTCTCAACACAGAATTTGCAAACAATAATTTTTCTTGCTTCAATTTCTTTGAAATTGATCCAAATCAATAGTAATCAATAGGTCCACAATTAAAGTTAAATGCATTCTTCCTGCCTCATTTAGCATCTCTGCAATGTTTCTAGAAAACAATGTGATCTCTCCTCTTTCTTTTGCCTCCCTGCAGTCACCAGACCATTCTTCACTTAGTTTGTATTACTTTTTTTAAATTAACGAACTTCCTTTTTCTCATCGTTTTTGCTTTCTTTACCCTTTCTTTACTCTAATAGAAGATGTCAGCAAGGTCCTAATATTGTGTCTAATTTTTGGTATTTTAGTTTCTAGTACGTGATTGTAAGTTTTTGGTCATGCACACGTGTGTGTGTGTGTGTGTGTGTGTGTGTGTGTTTAATGCTGCCTCTGATTTTATAAAGCAAATCAGAGTGGAAAGATTAGCTGGCACTTCATATTCTGCTAATTGGTTGGCATAGTTAACACATTTAAGCACTTACTGATTTGTTTTGTTATTAATTGGTAATGAGGAATTGATTTCGTTATACTAAAGTGGATAGCCAATGGATTGTTGCCTAAATTTGCTGGACTTTATAAGCTATGTGTATAAATATAGTAGATGGTTGAATGGTCCTCACCCCTCTGAGGGCACCTGGAGCAGCATAGTTTCATGAGGCAAATGCAGTCGTTTTCTTGGTCTAAGAGGCACATTAATGAGGTCAGGGTCCCAGATTCAATTCCAGTTCAATTAGCCTTGCCCCATTCCATTGCCATGGGCTGAATTTTTAAGTACAGATGCCCATCCAACAAATAAATCCCTGCACAGACCAAAGGGGAAATAATGAGAATGTGTGGATAGGTCCATAAAAATTCATCACAAGTTAGGGGGGAAAATTATTTTATCAAACAGTGGCTAGAAAATGATTGCATAGTGAACACATTGGCTGATTGCCAGTGCCAAGAGGATATTTGAGGGTGCTACATAGGTGTCTCAGGAGAGCAAGGGCCTGTTCACAAATGCAGAAGATCACAGGCCTGTGCAGGCCCTTGTCAATGAAGGACTCTGTTCTAGATGCTGTCAATGCTGTTGACATGGATCTTTGGCTCTCAGGCCTTTCAACAATTACCTTGACTGCAGAGAGCACCCCTCTACCCAACCGGAGAGATCTTACCCTTGTGTGGGGCAGCGCGGATTCAATAACTGATTATTTATTGAGAGGGAATGAGAGAGAAAGGCATGGCCATCTCAGGTCAAATCTGGACACTTGAAGGGACAGTCGAACTCCTGAGCATCTGGTTGTGGTGGTCCTGGATGACAGCTCTCTTTTTCCCTCTGTCCAATTATGTTTTCCTCCCATCCTTCCCACAGGTAGAGATCCTGAGGGTACCCTTTAATACCCATCCTATGTCCTATACGCCCATACGGCGATAACCTCCTGGGAAGACTGACTGTGGCAAAGACATTTGTATTTGCCATCTAACGTCAGGACGAATTTCAATATTTGCAGCTCCTGGCATAAAATGAACATGCGGGACACCTTCTTTAAAAAGTATTAATAATTTCAAGATGGCAAGGCTGGGCATTAAACCAAGTGTGGGGTCTTCTAAGTTCAGGGCCTGTGTGATGACACAGGTTGTACCCACGCCCAGGCAATGAGCCCTATTTAAGTAGAAATGACTGTTTTCGTCAAGGTTGTAGAGAATATAAAATCATACTTTGGAGGATTTACTGGGACAAATGATATAAAGATACCAAGATCATAGTTTTCGAACCATGCAAATAGATTCCTGGTAATAAATAATAGACTGTAGGCATTTTACAGAATAATTTGACAAGAAACACAATGTCATTAATTTCAGTGAAAAACTAGACTAGCAATAGCTGAAGCTATAAATATATGTGGACCAGAATGACTTTCATTTAAAATTTTGACCTTTGGAAACTTATAGCACATTAGAGTGAAATCACTTATATTTCTAGAAAGGCTCTGATCTTATTATGCACACCAACATGCCAATAATCACTAATATGTATAAGGGATTGTCCCACGTGTTTTGCCCACATTCATACATTAGCTGTTATCCCAGCCCCCACCCAGCCCCATATTGAACATTGTCATTCCGGTTTTATGGTTGAGACCACTGAGGCAGGGAAAGGAATGCAAAGTCATGCAGGTCACATGGAGCAGAGTGTGACCAGTGGGAATCTTGCTCCAGCTTCCCATTCAAATACTACACCATAAGAAGATGAAAAATAGTTCGCAATATTTAACTTGAGCAGTAACAAAAGAAGATAATCTACATTGGAATTGTCTGGAGACAGTTCTCTGAGATTTGCCTTGCTAAAGATTAATCCAACATATTAAAAAGAAAGATTTATTTAATTATTTGAGAGAGAGAGCACATGAGCAGGAAGGGCAGAGGGAGAGGGAGAGAGAATCTGAAGCAGACTCTGTGCTGAGCATGGGGCCTGACATGGTGGGGCTTGATCTCAAGGCCCTGAGATCATTACCTGAGCTGAAACCAAGAGTCAGAGACTTAACCGACTGAGCCACCCAGGTGCCCCAAGATTAATCCAACTTCTAGTGGAAAGAGATTGGAGATGAATAGACAACCTATAGTGTTGTATTAATATGTTTCGAGTTTATGGATACTTGCCTACATTCACTCACAATTCCAAGTATGTTGAAGATTGGACAGAAAATTAACAAACTCCATAAGGTTGCGTTCCACAGGGAAGATTCATTCCCTCTCAATTCCCTCTTTTGTTATCAATATAGAGTCTGAAGACAAAACATCCTCCTGTTGGCCTATGGCCCCATTGGATCTTTAGAGATAATTCCTGAGACAACAATTGACAATCACAATCAAGATGTCAATGTCTGAAATTATGGGCAAAACTAGGAAACACAGTTCCCTTTTGGAATAGTATTTGGCCAAGGCATAATCCTATCAGGGCCTGCCAAGCAGCAACATCTCCCTACAAAAATAATAATAAACAATACATCACTACCACAAATAAAAACAACATTATGAAATTCTTGTATAAATATAAAACATTTTCTGATCATTTTCTTAAAAAAAAACCAAACTCCTAAAGGACTATTCTATAGTTTGTGCTATACTACATTTGCTTAAAAAAATGCAAAATAGTATCCAGAAAGTATTTATTTATCCACTCTATTATTGATTGACATTTGGGTAGATTTTAGCTTGGGTTTATTAGTGCTGCAGTGGGTGTTCTTATACACAATTTTTTGATGACTATGGGTATGAATATTCTGTATTTTTCCACAATGGAATACTCTACAACATTGAGAATAAGTCAACTCCATCTGTGTGCAACAAAGTGGCTAAATCTTGCAAAAACAATGTCAAGTGGAAGCAGTCAGACACAAATCAGTATACACTGTATGAGTTGATTCCATTGTAAAGTTTAAACATGGACTAGATGATTGAGTCGTGTTAGAAGCCAACATTTGGAGGGAGATGACGAGCCCTCCTCATGTTCAGATGGAGCCACACGGAACTGGAGACCTGAGGAGGCAACCAGAGGAAAACTGTAATTCAGTCTCAGGCCTTTCTGAGGGCCAGTGGTCTTCAAAGCAGAGACTCCCCATTTGCTGATTTGTCCTCCGTCTGTCTTCCCCTGCATCATGAGCCTGACTTCTTTTTCACATACTGAGGATTGATGATTAGCTTTCGCATGAGTTTATAGCTAAGAAAATTTTTATTTGATATCACTAAAATAGCTCCCAACTTGAGGCATATCTGAAATTCTACCAATCCCTATATTAACAGGTGATCTTTCCTTTGGTGTATGACATTATGCCCTACTGATGAAAAACCCTTCAGGAGTAGTAACAAATTACAACCTCTCTGGACACAGATAGTGCTTATTCTTCTTTGTAAGCACAATGCTTTGTGTGTGCCTTCTATCGGTTTTGACAAAAAAAGAGTAAAAAAAAATAAGTATTTGCTGAATGTGAGAGAAATCCTCAGTCATTTCATGCTGAATGAAGTCTTCAAGATTCTTTCCTCAGAGGTCTTTTCTATCAGAGAGACACCAGAGGGAGGTCTTTTTGGTCACTGGACCATAAAGATGGAAAGTCATGGTAGGCTGGGGAGCTGAGATAAATGACAATGAAGGCTAAAATGTGAAAATAATTTGTGCTTTCTGTGCCACTTTGCTGAGGAATAGGCTGGATCTTGATGCATCCACAATCACAGTAAAACAAAATATTTAGCAGTAAGTCCGAGAGACAAAGAAACCTATAATTATTGTACCACTTTCTGACTCATTTATTTATGAATCTATTCATTTATTAAAGAGGTAACCAGTCAGTTAGCACTGTGTTGGCAATAACTGATACAAGAATGAGCAGAAAACAGTTACGGTCCATGTAGTCCCAGAGTGTAAATATCCAAGTAAAGAGAATTTAAGGAAATACACAAATAATAATAAAACTTCAGCAGTGGTAAATGCAAAGAAGGAAAGAAACCTGAGTTTATGAGAATATATAAAGGGACATCTGGTCCAATCTAGAGAATCAAAAACAGAAAGTAAAAAGATCAGAGATCTGACCTATTGGTTGGACTTAACAGTAGGAAGACATTAAAATGTCGTGAAACATTTTTAGGCAGAATAGACTGATGTGCAAAAGCCCTGAGACAGGAAGAACCATGGCACATTGAAGGAGCTTAAAATGTTCACCACGCAGTTCAAAATTGGCTGCACCGAGGGCAGAGGACTGTTTCTGACACCCCCTGCAGGATACACGAGGGACTTTTGTCTTTGTTCTAAGAGAAATGGGAAAATTTTTAGATTTATTTTAGATTTATGTTCTTAAAAGAGTACAGATTATAGTTGATCAAGAGTGGATGCAAGAAAAGGAGGAAAAACACCTAAGAAGCATTTGGATTTTTAATATATTTATAAGCAAAATAAGCAGAATTTGGTTGGATAAAGGAAATAAAAGAGAGTAAGTAGGTAATGACAACTTTTAGGTTATATAAAATATGTAATTATAATAAAATATATAATAATTATACAACAATATAATTATATTTTATCTAATTATAATATAAAGAAATAAAGAAAATGACAGTATTTGAAGTTAATAAGAAACTCTTGGTTCAGTTTTTATCATATTGATTGTGAAATGCTTTGGCAGCTCCCAAAGGAAGGTGTCAATGTATTCACAGTCATTATAAAATCACTAGCCACTTAAGCTATTGCAATGGATTAATACACTTAGTTCATTACACTGAATATTAGATCCTAGAACATATGATGGATATTCGTGGAATAGCTCAGCTGACCAGGGGTTATCGACTGAAAAATATTATGAAATATTCAAGAACGCAAAAACAGAGAGAGTAGCATAATACATTCTCAAACACTCATTAACCAGATACAACAATTTTCAAGATTTTGCCAAATTTGTTTCATCTCTTTATTTTTAAAATTTTACTTGCTGAAACATTTTCAATGTAATTTACATCATTTATTATACGTCTTCTAAATATATGCCACTATCATGTCTACTGCAAATAACACAACTAATGCAATGAAAATTATAAAAGTATCATTTTTAATATAATGATAATTTTTATGCACATCTAATACCAAATTAACAATAAATTTTCACAGTTTAAAATGTCTCTTTTTAGAATGCTCTATTTGAATGAGGATTCAAAGGCCACACCTTGCTTTTTAAAAACTATTATTAGTATGTCTCTTTAATCTCATTTATTGATAGCAATTCACTCTCTCTACCCATGGCTTTTCTTTTCATTTTTCAGTCATGCCATTAATGTGCTGCATAAATTGAATTGCCCAATAAAATATCTTGTATTCTGGACTTATCAGCTTGGTTTCTTGGGAACATTCAGCTTGTTCTAATACTTGCATTTTACTTATAATTTCAAGTTAGTTTTCAAGGATTGATAAGGTTCAACATTTTGGCAAGAATATTTTATAGGTGGTGTGATGAGCTTCACTTTAAATTATATCAGAATGTAGTATCAGTGTCCGTGCTTAGTGGTACTTGGGTTGTGTTTTGTGAGTTCAAGTGGCGACAGGTGACAGGCTGATTCCTTCCATGTAAAGCCCAGTATCAACTTTTCATTTAATTTTTGGGCTGGACTTTACATGACTGAATTTTTATTATGTGTTAAAAAATGGCCATTTCCTAATTTTATCATTCCTGTCACATATAATAGGCAGAATTCCTCTGGAAAGTACTTTCTTCAAATAAACTGTATCTATTTGGATATCATAAAATATAGTTTATACAGAAAAGGCTTAATTGTTTCCTTCATCAATCTAGTTTTTAGAGGAAGATGTGATATGCTTATTTCCAGTGGTGCCCCAAATGCGGTTATTGCTGCTGCCCTGGTGGATTTCTCTCTGTGACTGTCTAATCTAAATGCATTTGGGTTTTTATTATGTAATATATTTCAACAAATTACATGGTCTCTTTTGGTATATAATTCTCACAATTTTAGCCAATGAGTGCATCATCATGTTGGCTTCCTTGTCCTTTGGGACTACCACCTGTGTGTTTCCTACACTACACCTGGGATTGACCACTTCTCTGAGGATCCCTAGTTATTTACAGTGGCAAATGGCATTTAGAAACCATTTTCTGGGTGCAGGAGGTGCTCATCACTCTTTCACTGACATTGCTTCTAGGCTTTCCTGAGGACAGAGTTAAGATATGCATATTTTTAGAAATTAAAAGAAATCAAGATTTCATTAATCTATTTCCAATCCAAGTTAAGCACTATCAGATTCTTAAGTAACTTCTCTGATTTTTATATCAGTGTACTTTCTCATACACACACAAAAAATAGAACTTACTGTCATTATTGGATTGCCTTATCCTCATTTAGCCCCAGAAAATAGTTTCAAAATAATCTTAAACTATTACTATTTATACTAAAAAAAAATGAAGTCTAATTTTAAAATTAGGTTTAAGTGTTTTTTTGTTATTTTTGTTGTTGTTGTTGTTTTCTATTCATTGTTTGTATACATACCATTGTGGATTCCCACATTACTTAAAATGATTCTTTTCTAACTATGTTTATTTCTACAACCTAAAAAGTAGGTTTACTTTTTATTCTGAGATACTGCTTTTCTTTCATTTAATTTCATTTTTAAATATGTGAACCATTTAAATTTTTCAAAGTTACAGTATAATAAGATCTATGCAGGAATATTGTTTTCTTCTCTCTCCTCTCCACTTTCTTTCCTACTATGACTTGTAGGTAATAGTTTTTGTTTGTTCTTATAGTGTTTCTTTTCATAAATGTAACCAAATGCAGATAACTATTTTCCCACCCCCTTTATTATATACACATATAATTTTGCAAACCTAAGTGTTGAAAGGAGTAAGACAAATATAATATAACTAAAAAATTGTTTTCTAAGAAGATGAAGAGAAATGGCAATCATTGAAAAGATATGAAGCATGCTACATCATACTGGGAAAAGATTCATAGAGATTACCTTTAAAGTTATTGACGTAATAAAAACACCAACTATAGGATTACATGTTTGTTGCTGCTGCATAATACAGTACCACTAAGTAGAGGACCAAACCTGGCACTTTCCTCAGGACAGCCCAGTTTATGTGTATGTCTATTTGGGATGAAAACAAACATAGTCACCCTTATAAGCAACCTGAGTTTGCCTTTGAATCATGGGTAGGGCTTGCTTGAACTAGTTCCATGAATAGACCAGGGTATTTGGAAAAGAATGATGTATGGGAGACTTGTGAGATTAAATATATAGATATAGATATATGTGTGTGTGTGTGTGTACATCTATGCATGTATATATATATAAATCTAAGTTGGAGCAATATTGTAAATTTACTTAAATATCACATACAAAAATTAGGATAACCCACTAATTAAAAATTTTTCACAGTTTCCCATTAACTGTTGGAAAATAGCATAAACAAAGATATATTTTAGGAGCAATAATCTAGTGGTTCTCCTTAGTATGGGTGTGAAGAGGTAAATCAGTATTTTGTAATCATAATCCATGTATCAGCTGATGGAGACACAGGTGCATGTCTGGGATAGCTGCAAAGAAACTTTTTGCTTCAGGAACAAGGAAGGTCTCAATTTAGAGAGAAGAGGAAAGAAATGTGACTGTTGAACCCTCCAGAGCTTCTCTCCCAACCTGAATTACTCTTAGAGTTAGTTGGACAGAGGCTTGTGACAAAGTGCTAAATACATAACGTAGATGTAACACAGCTGGGTGTTGTTTTTCAGGTTCTAGATCAGCCTGTCAACCCTCTGACATTCAGACTCCTGGCAGTTACTTTCCAGCAGAATTTGAAATAATTTCTTTAGATGAGTTAAAAAAATATGCTTCCCAAATCATCACCATATCCTTAACAAAGGGTGCTAAAAATCTGTCTGATAATAACATTTCACAGACAGATTCACCAAAGCACCTTTGCTTTCTTGATAATTCTCAAGCTGGAAAAGCCATTTTTGTTTTCTTGACCTTTTCTCAAACTTACTTTTCTAAGGCCGCTTCCAATTACCGTCTGCCCCCACAGTGGTTTAATACCAGCCTCTTTTGGTATTTGATCACTTTTTAGTAAAGTTTCCTTTTCCCTATGTCTAAATAGTATTCAATGTAAAAACAAATTATAATATTGTAAGGTGCACTGCACATTGTCAGCCAATTTGCCAACACAGTTACATGTAAAATTATGTAAGAAAATCATAAACTATTTCACCAAATTAAGCATTCGTGATAATATTGTGGCCTATCAAAGGTGGTTATGTATATGTATGAGACAATTTAAGAGATCATTTCCATCAGGGTATTGTCATAGGGAGTGAACATCTCAAAGAAGGGGGCGAAAACTTGGGGTTCCGTAAAGCAAGGGAATTAGAGAGTAGCGATGGGTCTTATGTCAGAATATCTGAGGATGCTGTGGTCCTTTGTAATTAGTCATTTTACTGAACAGGAAAGGATGGGGGGATTTCTTAACCATCACTCTTTTCTGGGAGTACAAGGCTCCAATAAAGTTCAACATCATCTGTCCCCACTTTTGTCCAAAATGAATCACTGAACAACAGAGAGCATGTCAGACAGTCCCTGAGTGGGGCAAAGAGTTTAAGAAATAGTCTTTCTCCAAGGCTCTTGTTGGGGATCAGAGGTGAACCATCTGTTGGGGAGTGGTAGTAACGGTCAGGTGTTTTCTTAGTCCTGGGGATCAGGTATTTAGGTAAAAGAGAGATTCCTAAAATGAAAAGCAGAAATAGTTATTAAAAGGTTGTACTAAAGGAAAGAACTAGGAGTTGAACGGTGAGAGAAACCAGTCCAGGACATCCCATGAGGCTGGGGTAGAAAAGTATTTGATAGCAGCATTTGAGTTTCTGAAGCTCTCAAACTCCTCATGACGGTGTCCACCATCTTACTCACTGTGTAAGTAACTACTTACCTGCTGGTAAGTCAGTACAGCTGGGAACCTGTAAACCAGATTCCAGTTTTCTAAGAAGGCTTTCTAAGTGTTGGTTCCAAAAAGTTACCCTAGTTCCTTAAAATTGTCTGGTTGCATCTGATTAAATGATCGTCATTCTAAAATATTACATTCCAGAAAAATCCTTGGTTGCATAACCAATTATGTTCTTGTAAGAAAGAAGGACATGCAAATAACTATATTATATAATGTGAAACTTTACAAATAATAATATTTATTAGAATAAAAATATCCAAAAATGTTTCAGAAGCATCTGAAAGAGTGAGGCAGGGAGAAAAATATAAAAAATGTTTCATATTTTTTACAAGAGCAGTCTACTAAATTGTTTTGAATTTATAGCTTCAAAGAAAAAAATAGGGTCACTTATATATCCATAAAAATAGAAAATCAAAACATCAATAGTACTAATAGTACTAAATAGTACTAAATAGTACTAAAAAACCCCACAATCATCCCTTAATCGGTTCATTTAATCCTATGTAACTAATTCTTGTTGCGCTCAATGTCAGGTTAAGAGGTCCATGAAGCCATTCACTTCTTCACTACAGTTCTGGAATTTCTGATTCAGCCCACTGCTAGGGTCTTCAACTTTTATAAATGAGAAGTCAGGTGTAGTTTAATACTATTAGGCACAATAGTGTGCCTCTCACACACTCTCTCTCAAATAAATAAATACATCTTTAAAAATTTATTCTAGAAAAATTTTGGAAGGTTTTTCACTGCTGAGGGTCGGCCAGGAATTTTCAGATTGAAAAATAAGTCATGGGAAGGGGAGAAAGATTCCAAAACATGAAAGATTTATTCTCTTAGAATATATGAGAAAAAAAAACAGAACTGGATCTTGCATTTCAGAAGACAACTCGATAGAATACTCCGCCTTTGAGAGGGGGCCTAAATCTCATTTCTTTCTGGAAGTATAAATTAAATTGTATCACTTGTTACATTGTAAAAATTCACTAGACATCATGAAATAAGTAAATTTGCTTTACTGGGTCACTTTGTATGGACAATCATCAAAAACAAAATAAGATGAAACAAAAAGCACTTAACATACGCGTTGTGCAGTACAAACGTGTATTTAAATATAGCTAATACAAAAATGAAAATTCACTTTATATCTTCTAATCTGCATTTTAAAAGATTTTTTTCACGTCCCTTGAGTTGTTAACTGACAAACAGAAAGGCTATCTGATTTATATCTGTAGTCAAAATAGTCAGACTCAAGCCAAAATACATGTATTATTCTTACAGCAAGAGATATCCTTATAATACATAGCTATGGGAATTTGGAGTCACTATTAGCATAAACTTATTTCAAATCCAGAGTAGATATATTTTTCTGAAACAAATTACATTAGCTTGATAAATGCATATTTTAGCTATCAAGAAAAATTAGCCAACTCTACAGAAAGAATGAATTTAATAACATATATTTAACTATGTAGCAATTTGTCAAAGTTATAAAAGTACTTTATATTTAATTTCATATTTAATCAGTGATTTGTTTTTTTCAGTTGACAACCTAGAATTTTACTTAGGCTACAAATTAAAAAAATTTGTAATAGCAAAGTTTGCTTTTTTCTTTATTATTATTAATAATAAAAAAAACACACAGTTTACCATCTTATCCCCTCTAGCAACCACCAGCAATCTGTTCTCTGTATCTATAAGCCTTTTTTTCTTTCCTTTTTTTTTTTTTTTTTAGATTTCACATATAAGAGAGACTGTGAGATTGTATGTTATTTGTCTTTCTCTGTCTGATTTAGTTCACTTAACATAATGCCCTGGAGGTCTATCCATGTTATCACAAATGGCAAAATTTCATTCCTTTTTATGACTGAGTAACATCCCATCGCATATATATACCACATCTTCTTTATCCGTTTATTCGTCAGTGGACAGTTAGATTGCTTGCATAACTTGGCTATTGTGAATGACATTGCAAGGATCACGGGGGCGGGGCACATTTTCCACTTAGTCTTTCCATTTATTTGTATCTGCTTCAATTTCTTTCAACAGTGTCTAATAGTTTTTAGAGTACAGGTCTTTCACCTCATTTAAATTTATTCCTAGGAAATTTATCCTTTGGGTGCAATTGTAAATAGAATTGTTGTTGTTGTTTTTTTAACTTCTTTCCCCGATTGTTTAATATTAGTGCAGAGAAACACAACAGACTTTTGTGTATTGATTTTGTATCCTACAACTTTACTGAATTTGTGTCTTAGTTCTCACAGTTATTTTTTTATGGAGTCTTTATGACTTTTTATACATAAAATCATGTCATCTGAAAATAGTGATCTCTTTCTTTTCAATGTGGATGACTTTTATTTCGAATATGCCTAATGGATGTGGCTCAGAATTCCAATAAATATGTTGAATAAAAGTGGTGAAAATGGGCATCTTTGTCTTGCTTCTGATCCTAGAGGAAAGGCTCTCAGCTTTCTACCATTCAGTACAATGTTAGTTGTTAGCTTGTCATGTATAGACTTTATAATATTGAAGTATGGTTTCTCTATACCCAGTTTGTTGAGAAAAAATGGATTTTGAATTTTGTCAAATGTCTTTTCCGCATCTATTGAGATGATCATGTGATTTTTATTTTTCATTTTGTTAATGTGGCATATCACACGGACTGATCTGCAGATGTGGAATCATCCTTGCATCTCTGGAATAAATCTCACTGGATCATGGTGTATGTTCCTTTTAATGTATTGTTGAATTCAGTTTGCTAATTTTTTGTTGAGGATTTTACATCTATGTTAATCGGGAATATTGGCCCGAAATGTTCTTTTTCTTGTTGCATTCCTGTCTGGTTTTGGTATCAGGGGGATGCTGGCCTTATAAAATATAAGTTTGGAAGAGTTCCCTTCTTATCTATTTTTTGGAAGAGTTTGAGAAAGATTAATATTAATTCTTTTTTGAATATTTGGTGGAATTCACTCATGAAACTGTCTGACCCTGGACTTTTTTTGTTGGAGCGTTTTTGATTACTGATTCAATATTCCTATCAGTAGTCAATCTATTCAGATTTTCTATCTCTTCATGATTCAGTCTTGGTGGGTTGTATGTTTATAGGAATTTATCTATTTCTACGTGTTGTCCGATTTACTGGTGTATGATTGTTAACAGTAGTCTTCTGATCTTTTTGTTCCTACAGTGTCCGTTGTAACATATCTTTCATTTGTGATTTTATTTATTTGAGTCCTCTGCCTTTTTTTCTTGGCGAGTCTAACTAAAGTTTTGTCAAAGAACCGTATCTTAGTTTAAATGAACTTCTCTATTGTATTTTTCGTCTCCATTTCATTTATTTCAGTGTTAATGTTTATTTCCTTCCTTCTGCTAACTTGGAGCTTCATTTGTTCTTCCCGCCCCCCCCCCACTTCCTTGAGCTATCAACTTAGGCGGTTTATTTGATTCTTTCATTATGTTTGAGGCTGGCATTAATCAATATGACCTTCTTTCTTAGAACCGCTTTTGCAAATTGGACAATCTAGAGCTTTACAAAGGCTACATTTTAATGTCAATTGTTTGAGTATGGTGGATATGGTTTATAAATAGTGTACATTTTAAAATAAATCTTTGGCTCTTTCAGATCAGACATGTAATTTTCAAACCACCAAACCCAATGGACTGAGTCTTTCCACTTTCCACATAATGTGTTCTCTAATGAAGTCTTAATGCGCACACACACACACACACACACACACACACACACACACACACACACACACACACAAACCCAACCAAACCAAAACAAAACAAAAGGTTTATTTGGCCATCCTAATGTATTCAGTGAAAGAAGAAATAAAACCTCAAACCTCAGAATGAATAGCATTACCTGGTAAGTTCTAACAATCATCCTCATGTTTAGATACTGTGTTAAATTAATTCTTAGATATTTAGGTGATATATATGTATAGAGACCACAGAAATCATTTAAATGTGTTATTTGTTTTCATTTTAAGATTTATTTTATTTTAGGACACCTGGGTGGCTCAGTCATTAAGCGTCTGCCTTCGGCTCAGGTCATGATCCCAGGGTCCTGGGATCGAGCCCCACATCGGGCTCCCTGCTCGGCGGGAAGCCTGCTTCTCCCTCTCCCACTCCCCCTGCTTGTGTTCCCGCTCTCGCTGTCAAATAAATAAATAAAATCTTAAAAAAAGAAAAGATTTATTTTATTTTAATTGATTTATTTATGCTAAAGTTCATAAATAACTTTTAAGCTAAATACATCTTGTCATTTGTTTATAAAGTTGCCACTCATGTCTGAAGGTAATGGGCATCCTTTTCCAGTAAGACTCATTGCAGTTGGCTTAGGTGAACGTTCCTGAGCAGCATCCCATTGTGCGGCCAACTGTAAAAACAAGATTGTGGAGACCATTTAGAAATCTCTTTGACAGAAAGTAACAGAAGAAATCATATCTCACAAAGAGATTTCAAAGTACTTCCTTGGGCTAGAGGGATATATTGTCTTAGAAGACATTTTGTATATAAATTGCATTTACCACAAGACACTAAAAAGAAAGACAATACTATAAATTTGAAGGGCAGCACTGTATAATAAATCTGACACTTCACCTCTGGAGTCAACAAGCTTGGGATATACAAGTCTTTCAAAGAAATGGACGGGCAGTGGCTTGAGGAAAACATTTACATAAATGTGTAATTTATGTAATTATACATGTTCAAATAAGTAATTTTAGACATTCTGAACAAGCTGACTATTTCCTCCCCTCTGCCACTTCATCTTCTTTTGTGCTCACCCACTTACAAACACCCTCCTCCGTTATTCTGTGTTAGGTACTTGTGACTACTTGATGCTTCTACAAAAGCTTGCATTCGTAGGGCATGCCACATAAAAGTGTAAATAGAATTTTTTTTTAATGAGATAGCAGGATAAACTTTCAACTAGGATATATAAAAACAAAGTCCCTGTGGCCAGTAAAACCTTAAAATATGTTGCTGAGTAGTAACTACGTGCCAGGTCTTAGGCAAGACACTTGGGGTGCATACAGCATAAATGGTATCTTTCAATTCAATGACATCATTATGGAGTCGCTGTAATGAGAGACGCGCTGGGTGGGGTGTTGTGGCCCAACAAAGAGAGAAGACGAAGAGCCTTTGTAAAGGAGCTTGTTGAATTACAGGTTGAATTGTGTCCCCCACCCAAACTCATATGAGGTGGTCTTCACCTGCAGCACCTCAGAAGGTGACCATATTTGGAGATAGGGCCTCGGTCGATAGTTAGAATAAGGTCATGCTGGAGTAGGCTGGGTCCTAATCCAATATGACTGTCTCTGTGAAAAGGAGAAATGTGAACACAGAGGCACATCATAGGATCATGAAGGCAGAGATTGGGGTTAAGTAGCAGAAGTTAAGGGATGCTAACGATTGTCAGCAAACCATCAGAAGTCAGAACAGAGGATTGCAGACCCTCCCTCTGAAGGAATCAATCCAGCTGACACCTCAATTGTCGACCTGTAGCCTACTGATCTGTAGGAAAATCTATTTCTGTTACTTCAGCCGCCCTGTTTGGGGCCCTTTGTTGAGGCAGCCCCAGCAAACTCATACAGAGTTCATTCTGGGGGGAACGAGATACAAACACCCATACGTGAACTACAAAGCAAGAATACAAATCATGAGAGAAGAGAAAGCAGAGTCAAATGAGGCTTTAAAGTTCTGGGTGGGGGTAGGTGGGTGTTGCAGACCAGAAAAATCTCCACAGAAAAGGGTAACACTTAAACTAAGCCTGAGGGGCGCCTGGGTGGCTCAGTTGGTTAAGCGACTGCCTTCGGCTCAGGTCATGATCCTGGAGTCACGGGATCGAGTCCCGCATCGGGCTCCCTGCTCAGCGGGGAGTCTGCTTCTCCCTCTGACCCTCCCCCCTCTCATGCTCTCTATCTCTCATTCTCTCTCTCAAATAAATAAATAAAATCTTTAAAAGAAATAAAAAAAATAAACTAAGCCTGAGTGCCGTTGACAGAATCAGGGCAGGTGAGGCAGGATGTGTGTAGTGTGGAGGGGAGGTTTCTGAGGATAGTAAGACATCAAGCAGAGAAAAATAGAAAAAAGTGCACATCTCCACTGAAGGAGGGAAGGCCCCAAAGGAAAACGGGGCCATTCTGCAAATGTCTTTGAATGTCAGGCTGAGGAGTTCACCTTTAGTTTGGCGACAGTGGACCTTTGATGTTCTATGAATATACACACAAGCACAAACACATAAACTGGTGTACGCATGCACAGACACACACCTGTATAAACAAGCTCTGATTCTTTAAATCAGACTTAACTACCAACGGATTTTTCTCAGTAGACAAGACTTTACGCCCCAGTGGAGAGAAATACACAAAAATAGATTCATGGATACTTGATATGATTTCAAGACGGCATTGGGGAAGGCTGGTCATGGTGGGGAGAGCCAAGTGGCTCCTACTTCAGTTTGCTGAGGTGTCAAGTGAGCCTTGGATGAAACTCAGCCGAGGGGGGGTCATCACACCCAGCAGAGACTCTCAGTGAACTCGCACGTCCCCAAGGAATGACGGTAAGAGGGTCAGTGAGGTGGGAAGCAGAGGTGGAAGGCCAGCCCCAGGACAGAACAAGAGAAAACCATTCCTGAATGGCGGAATGGCATAGAGAAAAGGGGTGGTAGCTTCGTACACCAGCTGGTGATGAGGATTGTCAGGTATTGGGAAGACATTCAAGAAGTCCGCGCACTGGGGCGCCTGGGTGGCTCAGTCAGTTAAGCGACCAACTCTTGATTTCGGCTCAGGTCATGATGTCAGGGTTGTGAGGTCAAGCTCCTCATGTTTCTCTCCCTCTCCCTCTGCCTCTCTCTCTCTCTCTCTCCCCCCATCTCTAACAATAAATAAAATAAAATAAAATAAAATAAATCCATATACCCCACATTTGTTCAGGAAAGGGATGAAGTCTTCATCTGGCTTAAAGGAAATGATAAGGAGTGACAGGTTGTACATCTGGATATGGCATATAGGAGCCTCTCCTATTAAATTGGTCCATGAAATATAAAGAAACATCGCTATTTTACAGCTTCTCTTAGTTTGAAGTAGAGACTAAGGAAGATGGTTTTCTCTAACACTTTGCTCTGGCAAAGCACCAGCCCCCGTATCCTAAACCACAGAAGTGTACTGTCGCATGGTTCTGGAGGCTAGAAGTCTGAGATCGGCTCCTTCTGAGGCCTTGCTCCTTGGCTCATAGATGGCTGTGTCCTCACATGGTCTTCCATCTGCACCTGTGACCTAATCAACAATTCTTACAAGGACAGCAGTCATATTGGAGTAGAGCCCACCCATGTGGCCTCCTGTTACCTTAATCACCTCCTTAAAATCTTCTCTCCAAATCGATGTGTAGTTGTGTTCTAGGGTCCCGGGAGTTAAGACATCAACACATGAATTTGCGGGGGGACACAATTCAGCCTGTAACATTTCCTACTGATGAAAGTGCATCAGTGTTCGAGTAGTTTAAAAAAGTCATCTTTCCTTTTAGGCCTGTGCTTGGGCATGGAACCTTCTCTCCCTCCTTCCTGTTGCTTCCAGTTAGCCCCCCACCTCTGCCCCAGGCCCGTGTGAGCAAAGCCTCCTTGCAGTGCTTGTTGTGATGCACGAGGCCCCTTACACAGGCGTGGGGGTGAGGGTCATGTCCTTTCTTCAGGTACACGAGCTCGTCTGACTCACTTTCTGCTCACTGACAGCGTTAATCAGGACCCTAGAGAAGTGTGAGACCCTCAAGACAGGGACCTGTAAGGGAGGGTCCGTGTGACCCCAGCTGCAGCCTGGTTCCTGGTGCCTTGCTTCCCTAGAGAAGAGGGGGGCTGATGGGTGAGGGCTCCAAAGGGAACAGTGGTGCGTGGGGTCCCCAGAGTGGGGGCAGAGAGGAGAAAACATATAAAAGGAGGACAGGAACTGCTGGTTCTTTTATTCTCCCTGCATTCAACTCCCCAAGAGCATAGAAATCTGAGGTTAACATAGGGATTTATACCGTGTTTCAAAAGATATGAAGGAAAAGAAAGGCTTCTTAGGAAGGATTTCTCTTTCCAAGATTTGCTTACAAGGAACAAAGCAGTTGCCTGATGAAAAGTACTGTGGGAACTGTTATTATAAATTCACCAAGAATAATTCTAAGATATTTTTATACCGTCATACAAGCCTCAAAGAGAGAGGAAAAAATTACAGATGTATAGATGTCTCATTTTGGCAAAAATAGTCAGATAAGAGGTTGTAAGCCTGTTGAAAGAGTTCAGGGGATATGCTTTCAAATATGCCTGTACTAAATGCTATTCTCTTCGGAAATAAAGTAGCTGCCAAGAAGGTATTGATTAGACTACAGTAGTCGTGGTGAGAGAAAAAGCTTGCGGTATGTTTCAACGCTCCCAATAACAGTGACAGCCTGATTAGGAATGAGGGAATTCAAAAACTCAACCCAGAGGGAGATAAGGGACTCAGTCACCTGCTCAGACATTTAAATCAACACATCGAGCCAGCCACTACGGGCACTGGTTTGGCTACCATCTCGTTTTGGTGACACACGTGGAACGTCACGAGATGAAGAGGGATCCGTGCAGATGTCAGAAAGGAAGCTGGGGCCAGATGTTTGGTAGGATGGTCTAGAAGCGAGGAGAAAGACAGCCTTTAGACTCCTCTCGTTTGGTTCTGGCTTGAGGAACCAGGAAGCAGCCAAAGCTGGTCCTACAGAAGAAAGGAAACGCTTGCTACTCTTTCTCCTTAGAAAAGATGCTCATTACCTGCTGAATGAGAAATGCACACGTGTGCACTTCCAAATGAGGGAGCTAGGTCTCCGTGGCTTCTAACCCCCGACACCCCATGGGGCTGGCATCAGCTTGCCAGGGCCACCATCACGAACGACCACAGACTGGGGCTCAAACAGCAGAAATCTGTCTCTCAGCCTGGAGTCTGGGAGTCTGGAATCAAGGGTAATCCGAGTTGGTTCTTTCTGAGAGCTGTGAAGGAGGGATCTGCTCCGAGCCTTACTCCTGGGCTTCTCTTCTTGTTCATGTGGCATTCTCCCTGTGTAAGTGCCTCTGTCCATTTTCCCATCTTTATAAAAATACCAGTCATGTTGGATTAAGGCCCAATATGGGATTAATGACCTTATTTTAATGTGGTCACCTCTGTAAAGATTTCCAAATAAGGTCACATTCTAAGGGTTAGGATTTCAATCTGTGAATTTGGGGTGGGAGAAACCATTCAACCCGTATCAGGGAGACATGATGTGTGCTTCAAAGAACAAAGTCCATTCCCTCATCTTTGGAGCCTACCAATTTCTGCCTCACCGCTTTTGACGTCCTGCGTAATGGTTGTTATAAACCACCCTACAAGCCAGGCCCCGTTGATGCCACAGAGCGCTGCCCCAGCCTCACCGAGGCAACCAGCAGTCTGCTGTGGGCAGTTTTTCCAGCTGCTGAGTTTCTCCTATGCTTAAATAGTAAGTCACTTGTACTCACCACAAAATAGACTAAGAGAAGCATTGCCCTGTGATTTCAATATTTCGGAGAGATTTTAGATGTTAGACTCATGTATGAATACAACGGACCTGAGCTAAGGGAAGGTGTGTGTGCTCAGAATCCTCACTTCTGGCATATTCCACAGGCCCCTCAGCCATGCCCAAATATGTCCATATCCCTCAGGCTCACAGGGGTGTGTTTGCAGGTGACTACTACACCCCCCAAAGAAAAAGGGAAGAAATTATATATTAATATATGATACATTAACATAATATATATGAAATATATAAGAAATTGTATCTTCTGGGTGCCTGGGTGGCTCAGATGGTTAAGCGTCTGCCTTTGGCTCAGGTCGTGATCCCAGGGTCCTGGGATCGAGTCCCACATCGGGCTCCCTGCTCCTTGGGGGCCTGCTTCTCTCTCTGTCTCTCATGAATAAATAAATAAAATCTTTAAAAAAAAAGAAATTGTATCTTCTATAAATCAATATCATACTCTATAATTAATCTGTTTTGCATTCATGGATAAGAAAATACATAGAATTGGTAACAGTGGCTTTTGAGGGCTATCGTGTTGAAATGGTGAAATGATGACGGAAATATTGACCAATGGAAGTATTAAGATTGGATTGGATTGAAAAGAATACAAGAGAAAGCCTGTTTAAGGATGTCTTGCGAATGTTCAAAGCTTTCACATCAGGGAAGAATCTCAAGGACCTAGTGGGAAAAATGAGAGTGGACATCGTTTGAGAACAGACTGGAGCCACACGGACTGCATAGCCGGGTGCTTTAAAAGTTAATCCAAAGAGACTTGGGACTGTGATCTTCTTCAAACATATTTAACCCATAGGCAGGCTTTTTCTGTGCCACGGCAGCATTTAGGCAAGCAACAAACTACTCCGTGTGCCCGGATGTGTAGACGAGGCGGAGATAAAAGTAACCCTGAAAAGCAGACGAGGAAGTTGAGGCTGTGAGGTGTCTCTTTAAGGAGACTTTGCCTTTTGGTTTTCCTGGTAGTGACTCAGATAAAGGGGAAACACTGTAAGTCAGGAAACTCTTTAACTAGTGCCGATGAGTTCTTGTCCCACTCACACATAACAGGGATTTGACGTAGCCCCAGACATATGTCTAGTCGATGTCTTCAAGGGACCCTTGGAAAACATTCCTTAAATTCCTGTTATATCTGACTCTTCTTTATTGTCAATAAGCAATGGCATCATTTGCACAGAGTAAAAAAAAAAAAAAAATACAGAAGTTAGAAAAATCTATTAATGAAAACATTATTTCGGGGCACCTGGGTGGCTCAGTCGTTGAGCGTCTGCCTTCGGCTCAGGTCATGATCCCAGGGTCCTGGGATCGAGTCCCGCATCAAGTTCCCTGCTCAGTGGGGAGCCTGCTTCTCCCTCTCCCACTCCCCCTGCTTGTGTTCCCTCTCTCGCTGTGTCTCTCTCTGTCAAATAAATAAATAAAATCTTTAAAAAAAAAAAGAAAACATTATTTCATGTTTCAAACTATTTATTGTATTATCTCCATGCATTTAGTATGAGAAGTGGAGAGAAATTCGTAGAAGCCAGTTGGGTTCAATTTCCAGACTTGCTTGGCATTGTTAACAGGTCAGTAATTAACTTCTGCCTTGCGTTAAAAACAAATCATGAGGCGTCTACTAAGAGGGGATGGTGAAGAGTGAAGAGTGTGCAGATCCATTAAACAGGAGGTTGCCTGCGTTTCTGCACCAGCTTCAAATGTCTCTTCATAGCCCAAGAAAAGATGTGCCTCTGGGGAAGTGGGTAAAGTAAGCATATTTTGCTTGACTATGAATTCATTTCAATTAGAAACTTATTTTGAGAGAGGAAGAAGGAAACTTTGTTAATTTGTCATGAAAGTTAGGGTCAAGTGTTTAGTTATGACAAGGACTAATTACATACAAAACGGGGCAATATATTCTTCTAGAAATTTGTTCTAATCTGCCCTCTCTTTCATGGCAGGCTTTGGTCAAAAGGAATAGCATTTTAGCCTTCTATTATAATGAAGTGCATGCCACTCATCCTGGTGTGGCTGGACCAGAAAAGATCTCTAAGAAAAGCATATGACTGATAAACTGTGTGTCCTCTAAAACCATGTATTCTACCTTAAAAAGCTAGCTACTCGGTTAGATAGGCAGGTAGATAAAGAGTTTGCACTATGCAAGTTAAATCGAATTTAAAAAGTGATTAGGGTACTGTTTACATTACCCTAGAACGTAACCTCACTGGTCCTAATTCTATTGGAAATAATGAAGAAACGATGGAAGACATTTGCCCAAACAAGCAGGGGAATAAAACTGTGGTTTAATAAAAGCAGGAGAATCATCTGTGAACGTTTCAGAAAACAGATTTTTTAGACTGATTCAACAGGTCTGCGATGGGTTCAATATCTGTAAGTGTAATAATGTCCCCACAAGGTGACACCACGCCAGTGGGCCTTGAACCATACTTTGAGGAAGAGTAGTTCAGTGTAAATCACGGATTCTCAAATTTGGTTGTACACTTTGAGAAGTCCTGTCTCCTAGTCCCCATCTTCAAGACACTGTTGTACTTGGTATGGGATGTAAACCTGGGAATCAGGGTATTTAAAGGACACTCTGTCATTCCACATGCAGAGAAGTTGGAAACTACTGGTGTGAATAACATTCTAATTTTTAGAAAATAACAAGGATTATTTCTCAGAGAAAGTGAGTTCCAGAGGCTATATTTTTCCAATTGACAGCTGAGTCATTACAATACTTTCAAGTAATTATTTCATGTGTGTTCTCTGTTTGGGGTTTCTCATTGAAATATATTAAGTAAACTATAATGGAATTTTGGTTTTATTGGTTTATTTCCTTTGATGATGCAGGGGGTAGATGATTTGGGATGAGAAGTCTTAGCTGGTAAAATATGTCAAAGAGAATGTCTAGAAGTCAAGCATTCACACAGGTGACTGGTGCAAGGATTTAAGGGGAGGGATGGCAGCCTCAAGGAAAAGAAAAGAAATGGTATAATTTTAATTACCAAAAGTCCATTATCCTAAACCAGGCAAGAACAGAAAAATAGTAAAATATGAATGCGTGGATTAGCATTTTAAGGGAATCTTTGAAAGCTCTGAATGATTCAAGAATATACAGTGACTACTTTTCACATATTGATCCGCAGTAGGCTGGCTATTTAGTGATTTAGATTGTGAATCCTTTGTTAGAAAAAAATATCACTTACTGAATTAAAACCTGAAAAATGCAGAGGTCTGAGTAAAAATTCCGATGACCTTAGTTTTTTTCCAGGGCTAATGGCTCCCTGCCATTGAAGAGATATTTTATTATTTATAGATATTGGAGATTTAAATGAGAAAGGTTTTTACACAATCTAAATACAAATTATAAAGTATGTCACAAGGAGAGGGAAAATGTAAATAATTAAAGGAAAAACAGGGCAGGGGAAAGAAATGAAACTAATTTACTGAGATTCTCCCTTGTGGCATGAAATATGTATATGTACTCCCATTTAATGCTCTCAGGAAGCCTGGGCGGTGGACTTTATGATGCTGGTTTTAAAGGTGGTATGATCACTCAGGTGACCTTGCTAGTGGCAGTAAGTGGCAGTTCTCCTTGGCCCCACCACGCTGCAAAGGGGCAAAATATAAAGGTGTGTGTGCTAGTCAGTGTTCAACCAGAGAAACAGAACCAGAATATATATATTAAGAGAGTCATTGCAAGGAAGCCGTTTATGTGACTAGGAGGCGAGGTTGGCAGGTTCAAAACCCTCAGGGCCAGCTAATTGGGAAGTTAACAGGCTGGAAACTCTAGCAGGTGCTAAAACTGCAGCCCACAGGCAGAAAATCTTCTGGGAAACCTCAGCTCGCTCCTTAGGCTCTTTCCGCTGACTGGATGAGGCCCACCCAGATTATTTAGAATAATCTCCTTTACCTAAAGTCAAGCGATTATGGGCTTTCAATAGATTTACAAAATGCCTTCACGGCAACACCTAGTTTACTGAGGGATTGACCCGAGTATGTGCCTTACGGAGTTCCTCCTGTCGTCCCCTCTCCTCCTTAACCCCCCATTTGCCTCCCATATCAGCCCAACTCCTACTTACCCCATCATAACTAACTCCCTTTTCCTCTCGACTTTCACAGACACCTGCCTCACACATCCCACAGCTCAGGATCACGTTTATAATCTTTCTTCCTTCTCTTTAAATCATTTTAGTGGCTCAATTTATCATCCTAAATAATTAACATATTGTCTACCAACGTATTGTATACCCACCAATATTACCAACATTTAATTAAGTTTACCTAATTTATTCCAGTGGGAAGTCCGGGTTTCTGCGCAATGCTGGAGAAAAATGCGGGGCCACGAGTGTTCAGGCAGCAATACGTGGCAGAGGGGTATAGCCTCCGGCCAGCGCCGGAGCAGCTCAGGTCCCTCCCGGGTGCAGCCAAGGCCACGCCCCCTCCGGACAGCTCCCCCAGCCTCCGCCCTTCAGGTCACGCCCCATCTCCCCCAGGAGAAACTGATCCCTGGAGAAACTTCTCCAGGGGAAACTGAGCCCTGAGCTCTGAAACCCCCGTCTCTCAGCGCCTTTCTTGCCATGTCTCCGGGCGTCCGAGCGGTTGAGGGCAAACCCTTATTTTTTTTGGGGGGGGGGGCAAACCCTTATTCTTGCCCTTGACCCTCCTCCCTCAGATTGCTTCGACGAGGGACTCGATTATCAGTCCCTCTTTCTTTCTCCAGGGTCGTTAGCCATTTATTTTGTTTGTTTCTTTCTTTTCCTACGGGCTCTTTGTCACAGCCTTATAAATATGGGCCCTGGTGTGGACGTCCCGTGTGAACCTCACGAAGTTTATTTTGCCATATGTGATTATCCAATCTGAATAATGAGCAAATAATACACTTCTGGAAAAAATACAAAACTATGTCCACGGAAGTGAAATGTTCCAATCTAAATTAAAACAAGATATATGATAAAAGATCATATTATTTATACACACATATATTTAAAATTTTTAAGTTAGCATTCTTGTCTGGATTTGCATTAGTACAATCATGGATCAATATTATGACGTCCTTCTATTCAGCTCCATAAACTTTTCTGTTGGGAAGTCTTATGGCTATTCCTGTCCAATCATACCTTTTAAATGATTTTTTTAAATAATTAATTAGATTTAGAGAAAGAATATCTTGTTTTAGTGAATGACATTTCAAGAAGTAAATTCAGAAAAAACATACTTCATAAAAAAAAAATTAAGACTTGAGAGTGACGGAGAAGTCAGTAGTACTACCAGAGTAAACTCCCTGATAGCTTCGAAGTTTAAATAAAAGTTATGCAAAGCAGTCATTGCATTGATAGTGATTCTGATAGGTGTGCTGGACTTTTTTTCTTTTCACATTGTAGCATTCATCATGTATCATTTCAAATTACTGAGGTTAGAGTAAGATTTGTAAACAAGACAGTAACTGTACTTAGTGTTTTAAAATTTATACCTAGCTGTGTAATCGGTTTATCAAGTACATGATAAAAATTTATCTTAATCCCCTTTTCCTAAAAACTTTGCTGAAGATAAAATACCTATCTCCCTGGTTTCTGTCATACTGATGATTCGATTCAGCAAACACATCCTTTCAGCTAAAAATTGGCCAAATATATCAAGGAGCTATCAGACACAGCAGCGGCTCTTTGTCTTTGGCAATGCCACAAAGAGTTATAAATGTTCAAGCAGGATTCCCTAGAGAAATAGTATGAATTAAACAGGATAAATATGACAAACACGGTGATCTATTGGAATATTATTTACAGGCTTGCTATTTTATTTTATTTTATTATTTATTTTATTTTATTTTATTTTATTTTATTTTTTCTTCCTGACTTGTTTTTGCAGCTGCTTAGCCAATTAGAAATGAGAAGGCTCGGCCTTAAATATCATTATTCACCTGAAGGAATCAATGATTTATTACCCTACGGTAGGCTACCTGACTGGATAATAAGTTTGCAAGAATATTTACAGCATTTCATGTACTCCATTATCATGAGCATCCAGTCCTAAATCAAAATCTATATACCAATACCATATTTCAATAGCCAGGGATTTTTGTCATTTATGTGATTTCTTAAAAAGAAAATTCAGTTAATATTACAGTCAGTTCTACCCAAATGCAATTTCATTTCTTTGTTAATGATACATTAATTTCAGATGCATTTTCCTATTCATTTGCCATGACCAGTACTATTGCAACTTTGAAGGGACAGGGGCCCCGGATGGCCCATGGCCCTCACCTTCAGAGATCTCACAATGACTTCTTTTTTTTTTTTTTTAAAGATTTTATTTATTTATTTGACAGAGAGAGACACAGCGAGAGAGGGAACACAAGCAGGGGGAGTGGGAGAGGGAGAAGCAGGCTTCCCGCCAAGCAGGGAGCCCGATGCAGGTCTCGATCCCGGGACCCTGGGATCATGACCTGAGCCGAAGGCAGACACTTAACAACTGAGCCACCCAGGCGCCCCTCACAATGGGGCGCTACTTATTTCCACTACTCCTTCCTTTCTCATCCATGGCTTCCCAGATCATTGGATCATATCTTGTCTCTCCTTCTTGACCTGAAATTCATGTCTCAAGTCCTTGTGTCTTAAATACAAAACTATTCTGCGGGACTCACCAATAGCATGCTAATTGCTAAATGTTCACTTTCAATCCTTATTTTATGATACCTCTGTGCCTTGTTTTTGCTTTTTACCCAGTTACTTATTCTACATTAACTCCTGAAGCTGTGTCACCCACACCTGTGATGAGTTTTGCCACTACCTGCACCTGCTAAACTCAGTAACTCTGTCCTCACTCTTAACCCTCCCCCAGCCGCACTGCAGGTGGATGATGTGTGTAAAATGAAAACCTGACCAGAGCAGCTCTAACAGTCCCAGGGCTGCCTACCGCGTGCCAGATGAAGTTCGCCAGCTCCTAACGAGCATGCTTTTCCACTAGCCAAGCCACTGTGATCTACTTCTGCCCATGTTTCAATCTCATCTCTTCCCACTGTTTCTTACTGTGTGTCATTTACAGATTGCGTTCTGGCTTTAGCGAAGTGCCTGAGACTCTCTAACACACGATTCTGGGCTTTCACAGCTTCCTCTCTGCTTTCTGTCTGCCTGGGAACTGCTTCCCTTCCCCTTCCTTGACATAATGAAGTCCACTGTGAGTCTTCAAAGATCCAATCAGATGTACCTGCCCCCCAAAATAGACCCCCCCCAATCCCATAGGACCCTCTGCTCACCTCTCTTGGCACGACCACAGAGCACTGAAAACTTCCTGTGGAAGTCTGCCTTCCCCACTAGTATGGGAGGTTCTTGACCTCAGACATGGAGTCTCTTCAGCCTTTTGCCAGAGCTTGCTTAGCACAAAACATAGTAGAAACTCAAAGTAGAAAATGTTTTGGCACCAGATGAAGGTGGTGTTTGCATGATATTGTCAATGTCCCAAATTAATGCCACTGAATTATTCACTTTAAAATGGTTCATTTTATGGTGTGTGAATTTCACCTCAATAAAAAAGAAAAACTAAAGCCCACATTTGTCTAACTGTGCATTCAAAACATTTAGATTCAGTGGATGAATAAAATTTAAATTCAGAAGGACACTGAAGCGTTTTCGAGGTCAGAATCAACTGATGGTGTGGGGAATGTTGCAGAATACGCATAACCTCCTCACACTTGTTTGAATCTCCGAAGACCCTAATAACAGACTCCCTTGCAAATCTCAGCTCTAAGTGATAAGATGGGAAATTTCCTATGTGAATTTGTTTATTAGGGTGAGGTAATGTAGCAAATTACTAAGCCACCTATTTGCTTCACAGCTAAATGAACCAACTTACATAACAGCCATTTATAAACTCTAAAGTCCTGTTCAAATCCGGAACAATCTTTATCATGATTGTCATAAGAATATCAGGAAAGGCCAAACACCGTCCTAGCTAATACTCAGGGATTCTGAACATCACATTAGCTGACATATACACTTGCAGGAAAGACGTAATCCGTTATAGTTATCAGATGCTTTGTTATTTCAGAAGCAGCTCAGTATAGTGGTGAGAATGCAAGAGTTGAAATCAAGAGACAGAGCAACACTTTCTTTTTGACTCTAGACTGTAACTGTATTACACATGCTCCATTGAGCCTTAGCTTCTTCATAGAGTTACTATGTTCTGTATTATGGTCAATGGTTTTGTAAAATGTGAAGCACTATTCAAATGCAAATAATCATTGTCATTGAGGTCAAACAGAAAGAGTAGCCTCTATCATCAGCAAATACACAAAAATTATGGGATGTTAAAAATATAAACAGAAACTAGAAATAGGAGAGAGAAAAAACTTTCCTAACTAACTTCGTCTTTTTTATCAGCTGTGTTCACGGTTAAATATTTTAAATTCACGTTTCTTTTGGCTACAGAAAAATTTGAGCATCCACATAAAGAGAATCAAATGTAACTAATAATTGCCCTTGTCTTTCCTTTCCTTTAAATTTTGTTTTATTGTGGTAAGAACCTTAATTCACTTTTTAGATGAGCAAAGTGAGGGGTGATTTACGTCTTTTGTTACCATTAAGTGAACAGTGAAGCAAATCAATGTACTTTAGCTTCCATAAGGAACTACATTTAAAAGATTTTATTTTTCTCTCATATTTTCTTTCTATGTGGAAAATAGTGTCACTTCATGCCAGACTGATTCAGGGAATGCTTCTACAAATTTTAAAAATAAACAGAAAAATAAATTAAAGCTATATTTTTGAATCCATGTAACTTTTTTAAACCTCCATAACATATGCGTTATGTGTTATTTGAATGCTGATGGTATTCTACTGTCATTTCCATATTAAAAATGCTGAGCTTTGTATCTATTTTTGTGCCTTTTCACACATTGCAACTGGATAGTATGTTCACATAGATATTTGGCAGCGATAGTTTGAACATCTGAAAACTTCGACCTCTTACTTAGAGTTATAGTCCTCTGCTAGCGCAAGGAAAAAGAAAAAAGAAAAAAAAAAACTAGCATTGAAATACCATTCCAATTTGAAATCTCAGAAATAACACCCCCAAAGACCTGCTTCACTTATTCTATGTTGGAGAACTCTCTTAGATAGTTAATGTCTATTTATATGGTAATTGCTCCCCAATATATGTCTACTTCTCCTTTCAGCTGGATTCCATCTTCACCTAATAACATCAGTCACTAACGTAGTGTGTGAGGACAAATGATCTTCATGAATAGGGTTGAACGGATCAATAAAATGTTCAAGTATGGCTCAAGCTGAATGCTTAACAGTTCATGAATTAAAATGAGATGAGAGAATACTTGTGAGTAGTAGGTCATTCCTTTTCTTTCCATGATTCTTTGGGAAGACTGGCCTCTCATTTGGTGGTAATATTTCCTCTGCTCTGCCCTCTGCCAGCCCCAGACGATCTCCTGGTGCCATCTGGGAACTTTCGGAAATAACCGTAAAGAAATTCGCAGCAATTTCCCCCACCTCTAGTACACTGAACTCAAATGATCCACCCGCATCCTATATTAAATTGAAGAAGAACAAGAAGAACAATAGGGTGTTGAGAAAGACCTGTCTAAGGAGGAGCTATTTGAACTGAGGCCTGAATGAGGATGTAACAGTGGATACGTGGGGAAAGGTTTCTGGGAACAAGGAACGTGCGATCCAAGGCCTTAAGTCAGGAACTGGCATTTTGGGTGAACAATCAGAGGCCCCGAGTGCCTGGAGACCAGTAGTGGGAAGGTATCAGATCAGTGAGCTTGGTAGGGCGGAGCCATAAACATTGGGCCCTGTGGGGCATGGTAACAAGCCTATGAAGAAGTTTCATTAAACAAATAAGAAAATATGTCCCAAGTGCCTTGCAGAGTATCCTGCACAGGCAAGAGCTTCATAAATGTGGAGATGAATGGCTTCAGCCCTGACTGTACAATGTACAGCTCAGGACCCTGCAGCCCTGACTCGGGGAGTTTATAAATCTTTTTTTTTCTTCAAGATTTTATTTATTTATTTGACAGAGAGACACAGGGAGAGAGGGAACCCAAGCAGGGGGAGTGGGAGAGGGAGAAGCAGGCCTCCTGCGGAGCAGGGAGCCCGATGCGGGGCTCGATCCCAGGACCCTGGGACCATGACCCGAGCCGAAGGCCGACCCTTAAGGACTGAGCCACCCAGGCGCCCCTCGGGGAGTTTTTAAAAGGGTTCCAGTCCCTCCCTCAGAGATGAAAATGGACAAGGGTCCGAGGGGCTGGGATAAGATTCTGACTTTCAGGCAAGGCTAAGAAGTACTTTTGTTAGATTTCATCATAACAGTCAATGATGAGAACATTGACTTGGTTACTTTATAGCCAGGTCCTCTCAGAATTCTGGCCGCTTCCATCTTCTGAGACTCTTGGAATATCAAAAAAAGAACAAATACTAAAATAGGGTTGTAAGTCTTATGATACCTAATTTGCAAAACGAACGTTTGTAAGCTAAAGAAACCAAAAAACTAAACTTTCATTGTCTCCATGATACTTAGGAAAAATGAAATATATTGGTGTCTCCCTTGGTGAAGAGAACTGCCCGCACCGCCCTCAAGGCAGAGCCAGAGAGGCTGGGAGTTATGTTTGCAAGGCAGGTGGTGGTGGGGGGTGAGTGAGAGGGAAGGGGGCCTCAGCCCTGGGCAAACCAATGAGCAGCTGCTTTTGTTTAAGAAGAGATGCCCCAAAGCTGCAGGTGGAGTTCAGGCAGACTGGGTCCCCCAGGGAATTGTCCCCCCTCCCTCCCTCCCCTCTTTCCCAGGGTTTAGCTTATGGGATGCTTAGGGAAAAAAGCCTGGCAATTATGGGTTGATCATATGTGGTGCTATCAAATGCATGCTTGTGCCCCCCCCCCACACACATACCCTGTTCATATGTCAAAACCTAGTCTCCAACGTGATGGTATTTGGAGGTGGGACTTTGGGGAGGTCATTAAGTTTGGGGGAGATCAGGGGGGCAGAGCCTCCATGATGGGATTGGTGCCCCTATCTGAAGGAACATGAGAGCCTAGGACTTTTTTTTTCTCTCCACCATCTGAATCCATAGCTATGCCATCTATGAACCAGGAAGTGGTTCTCACCAGGCACCTAATCTGCTGGCATCTTGATCTTGGACTTGCGGCCTCCAGAACTGTGAGAAATAAATATTTGTTGTTTAAGCCACCCAAATTACGGTATTTCTGTTATAGCAGCCTGAACCTAAGACATAGGGTATGAGAGAAAGCATGCCTCCCCAGGGCTTTGGGGGGTCTTCATCAGGTCAAAATTCACCCCTGTGCTCCAGATTCAGTCTCTGCCCAGGAAACTTCCACTGTGCCCGGCCCCAAATACCCACAGATTCCTGCTCTGTTCCCACATGGAGAAGGCTGGGCCACATCACAGAGTGAACCTCAGCAGAGGCTACAGGACCTGCGTGGGGATCAGTCCCCGCTCACTGAGTGTAGCTCACCCGAAAACTTTTAAAGATTTAGACACAGAATACAAATGTAGTTGTAGGTCCAAATTAGGCATTCCAACACCAAGTGAGATTATGGTCTTTTCCTTAACAACTAATTATCATCTACCCCTAGACCTCATTTTAAATGTTTATGCTGAGGATGCCGTACACAGGTCTTCTCCAGTGTTTTGATTTTCCAATGGGCTTTCCACTAGACTCGAGGCTCTGCTCTTTAGCTGGTCCTGGACATGACACACACACATCACAAGCATTTGCTGAAAAACACCGGGCAACTCTTTAACTCAGGACTCGGTGCTCAGTGTTGGTGAAGCTCAAGACACAGTTTCTCTCCTGGACCTCGTTCCCAGGCCCCGGGTAAAGCTGTTCTGCGTCTCTGGCTTCCAAACACTGTGAACTAGCTAGTGTTTTTCTGACATCTGAATGGACAAGTCTCAGAGTGGGGAAGCACATCGCAGTGAGTGATGTCATCTTCCTCTCAAACTCCACGCTGTCCCTCCGTGTGTTACCCTCCCCCAAGGTAACGCAACCCCTACTTTTGTCTGCAAATCGAATCATTCATTCACTCCTATTAATCTCTTATATCTTTTCTATGACGCATTTTTACGCTTTCTCTTAAATCACGTATGCAAATATTTTAGATTATCCTGTGTCTTTTGGAAAACTTTATGTCACTGTACTTGCCTAAAGTTTTATTAAGTTGGTCAACTCAGTTAAACAGGTCTTTTTTTTTAATCTTCTAAATGATTCCTATTTTGCTTTATGTGCAAGTTCATATCTTGCCATTTTTTCTTAATCTCTAAACTGCTTTAAGTTATTTGGAAGTAGGAGAGAAATATATCCTTCCCTCCCCCCAATTTTTATTTAAATTCTAGTTAACATATAATTTAATATTGTTTTCAAGAGTAGAATTTAGTGATTCATCCATCACTTACATATAACACCTGGTGCTCATCCTAACAAGTGCCCTTGAGAGAAATACATACTAAATAAATACTGAAATAATGAAATAATTTCAAAGCAAAATTTTTTGATGTTGAACTGGTATCCATTATCCTTGTTCTTTCCAAAATAAAAAATCAAATACATTTACAATTCTTTAATACTAGTCAAGCCTCATATAAGGTCAGCCACGCTTTATTAAATAAGATGGGCTTGCAGTGTCCACAATAGCCAAACTATGAAAAGAGCCCAGATACCCATCGACTAATGAATGGATAAAGAAGAAGTGGTACACAAATACAATGGAATATTACGCAGCCATCAAAAAACAAAATCTTGCCATTTGCAACGACATGGATGGAACTAGAGAGCATTATGCTGAGCGAAATAAGTCAATCTGAGAAAAACAGTTGTTATCATATGATCTCACTGATATGTGAGTAAGAAAACAGAGGATCATAGGGGAAGAGAGGAAAAAATAAAACAAGACAAAGCCAGAGAGGGAGACAAACCATAAGAGACTCTTAGTCATAGGAAACAAACTGAGGGTTGCTGGAGGGAAGAGGAGTGGAGGAAGCGGTAACTGAGTGATGGGCATTAAGGAGGGCATGTGATGTAATGAGCACTGGGTGTTATATAAGGCTGATGAATCACAGACCTGTACCTCTGAAAGCAATAATACATTATATGTTAATGAATTGAATTTAAATTAAAAAAAGTTTAAATTAAAAAAAGAGATGTTCTTACACAGAATCACACATAAAACAAGTTTGTGTTTTGATCAGTTGACAAAAATGATAGCCAGAGGCTCACATGAACCCAGGACAAATGGTTCTGTATTTTCAAATTCAGTCTCTGTGGTGACTTTATAGAACATAAGTACCAAGAAAAATGAGAATCAAGTGTACCTACAAATATGTCCAACAAAAGATGCACAGAATGTCAGAAAACTTTAAAACAACATTAAGGAATTTAAACTAGGTTTAATAATTTGAGATACATACCATGCTCATGTATGATAAGACTCAACACAACAAAAAATGTCAGCTCATCACAAATTATCTATATAGGTAATAAAATCTCCATAAAAATAACGTTTTAGATGGAATTTGACAAGATGTTTCCAAAATTTACATGGAAATGCAAAGATCCAAAAATAGACAAAGCACTCTTGAAGGACAAGACTGTAGGAGGACTTAACTGCCATAAAAGAAAAAAAAAAAAGCAAATTCTGAAGCATATGTTCTGGTGCAAGGGTAGACAAAGAGAGCAGGGGAAATTGCCTCTAAAGTGGCGCAGACATGTATGGAGCCTGGATTTATGGCATAAATGGCACATCAGAGCCCTGGGAGGACACGTGGTCCTTCCATAAATGGTGTGGGGACAAAAGAACATTCTCAAAGACAAAAAATAAAGAACTTGAACCCTGTGCATTTCATTCACGAAGAAATGATTCCACAGTGATTATGAATATAAACACAAGACACACACATACACACAAACATGAACTAACTAAACAAGCAAATATATAAATTTAATTAGATTAATAGAATATCTCCATAATATAAAAACAGAAAAATATTAAGCACGATACAAAAAATACTCACCATAGAGGAAAATATTACAAACTGAATGGCATTAAAGGTAAGATTTCTTGTTCACCAAATTTCGGCATTAAAAGAGTAAAAATGATATTATTTGCAACACATATAATCACAAAGGGCTATTTCCAGAATATATGGAAAAATTATTCATTTCAATAGGAAGGACAGGAAACCCATGAGAAAATGAGCTAAGAATCCAAGCAAGCATGAGCAAAAATAACAAGATGTAAAGAGGGTTATTCAAATGATTTCAATGGTCAGTATACATGTGGAAAGATACTTAATCTTATTAGTGACCAGTGAAGCATCAATTAAACAACAAAATTCCCTGCCCATCCACAAGAATGGCTAAAATTCCAACCACCAGGAGATGGCATAAATGGGGGACCACAGAAATGCTCATATATTGATGGTGGAAGTTGAAATTGTTATATTCTTTGCAGAAAAAATAAAATATTGAAAAGTTCAAGATGCTAGTGCCCTATGACTAAGCAATTCATTCCTCAACATATACTGTTTTTTTTTTTTTTAAGTTATTCTAACACACGTTAAAACAGTTAGGAACTTTCTTCAAGACTGCTGCAATAAGGTTATTGAAATATGGATGATCAGACTCAACTCCCAATTACAGGAAAAACAGCTGGGGATTGAGAGCCACCTAGCAGAGTGGGGGTCAATAATGGAAAATGACTAAGGGGGGACATCAAGTGTCGGTGATTCTTGCTAAAGACAGACCAAAAACTCAGACATCAAATGTGGGGGATGATAAGTTCACTAGATATCAAGGGTGATCTGTTTGTGAAAGTTGGGGAATTCTAGCTAAATTGATTAGCAGGATTCTTGCTAAGACTCAGCTAGGCAGACCAAAGATGGGGGCTGGGGATCAAGGTTGAAGTCCAGTTCAGAAGACAGCAGAGGAGCCTGATGAAAGTCTGATGTACCTCTGAAACAAATAATGCATTATATGTTAAAAAAGAAAAAAGAAGAAGGAGAAGAAGAAGGAGAAGAAGAAGAAGAAGAAGAAGAAGAAGAAGAAGAAGAAGAAGAAGAAGAAAAAGAAGAAGAAGAGGAGGATAGCAGGAAAGGAAAAATGAAGGGGGGGAATCGGAGGGAGAGATGAACCATGAGAGACTATGGACTCTGAGAAACACACTGAGGGTTCTAGAGGGGAGGGGGGTGGGGAGATGGGTTAGCCTGGTGACGGGTATTAAAGAGGGCACGTTCTGCGTGGAGCACTGGGTGTTATACGCAAACTGTGAATCATGGAACACTACATCAAATACTAATGATGTAATGTATGGTGATTGACATAACATAATAAAATAAAAAAAATGTAAAAAAAAAAGAGAGAAGAGACTCTTGGGATGCCTGGGTGGCTTAGTTGGTTACGCGGCTGCCTTCGGCTCAGGTCATGATCCCAGGGTCCTGGGATCTAGTCCTGCATCAGGCTCCTTGCTCAGCAGGGAGCCCGTTTCTCCCTCTGCCTGCCATTCCCTCTGCTTGTGCTCTCTTTCTCTCTGACAAATAAATAAAATCTTAAAAAAAAAAAAAACTAAAAAAAAAAGAAGAAGAAGAGAGTCTTTGTTAACGTCCAACCCAGACCGATGCATATGTGTGTTAGGAGAGACATGCACGTGAACGTTTATAGCATTATTATTCATCATTTCCCAAATGGCAAAACAATCTAAATGTCAATCAACAATAGCAGAATAAATAAGTGAGGGTAGGACATACAATGTAGTACTTTACAACGTCGAAATGAATGACCTATAGTTAGACAAAACACCTAAATGAATCTCAAAAGCATGTTTAATGTTAGCAAATAAGGGCAAGTTAAAAAAAATCCGTGTGTATGAGTCCATTTATATAAAATATAAAAGCAGGCAAAGCTATATTGTAGTGTTTAGAGATGTACACTTAGGTAGTAAAAAGAAAAGCAATGCATTGACATAACACTCAGGTAAGTGGTTACTTTTTGGAACTAGGAAGGAGGTTGTGATAGAAACAAATGCTGGTTTCCTCCTGATTTACAGTCTTTGCTCTACATGGTGGTTACTTGTGTTCACTCTGCAGTAGTTCCATATGCCGAATCATCTTCGCTAAGGCACTTTTCTGAAGGAGTTTATGTTTCTTATTAAAACGTTTTAAAACCTATCCAAATGTATTTGTAAGCATTTAAAAAAGTATAATCTTTAAAATCGAGCTTTCTAAGGCTTTTAGTAGTCATTTGCCATATAAAAATTAGAGATATTCTCTCTCTTTTTTTTTTAAAGATTTTCTTTTTTTTTGAGAGAGCGAGAACGAGCATGCTCAAGCGGGGGTAGGACAGAGTTGGGAGAAGCAGACTCCTCGCTGAGTGCAGAGACCAGATGCGGGGCTTGATCATGACCTGAGCCGAAACTAAGAGTTGGTCACCTAACCAACTGAGGCACCCAGGTGCCCCAAATTAGAGATGTTCTGAATTACAGTGTTACCCATATCTATTTTTTCCTACTTTTCCCTATGTATCTATTACACTGCAATTTTTAGTTTTGGGGGTGTTTTGTTATGTTTTGTTAAGTAAGCTTCACTTCCAACATGAGGTTTGAATTCCTGACTCTGAGATCAAGAGTCCCATGCTCTACTGAGTGAGCCAGCCAGGAAACCCCCTTACACTACACTTTTTAAATAGGTGGGTTGTGCTGTTACAATTGTACTACCTTTTGAAGAAGGGGACTAAAACCCCAGGTTTCATATTTCTAGCCAGGATTATTAATCATTGACTTACTGCAATTCCAAAATATTTTCATTCTCACCTACATTCTTCTTCCCCCAAATTCAATACTGACTTTGTTAAATCTTGTGAGACAAACGTAGTATGACAAGAAATCTTTATTTCGATCAATTCCGTGGTTCTGGAAGGGCCTTGAAAATAAATGGGTAGACTTTTTTCTGATTGCTAGTTTCTAGGATGTGCCTACATTCTGCCAAGATCAATGATACCTTGTATTTTTGAAACTGGGAATTGCTAGCCATATTCTTTGACCTAGTGATACCAAAAGCTCTCCTGAAAACATTACCTCACATAAATAGATCCATTTTAGTTAAAGGGGGTTATATGTATATTTTCTCCTAATGGATACCATTATTATGCTTTTGGGAAATGCAAACATTGATGGGAATTCTTGTCCAGATCAGAATGGCTTATCCTTCAAATTCCAGAGAAGACTTTATCATCTTCTTTAGGAATAGTTCCTAAGAGTAAGAAGGCAGGCATGTTACTCTGTGACCCCAGCCGTCCAGTTAGTGGTCTGAACCATTGTCCTAATTCTGTCACTCAAAAACAGTACAGATATCTACCAAGGGCAAGCATTACAGTAGGTTTGGGGCATAAAGATGAAGAGGATAAAAATTCATAAGAATCCATTTGAAATAGGAGCGTGGTGACCGAGAGCCCTCAATTCAGGAGAGATAACATTACAGTTAATAGTGAGGTTTGACCTTCCAACCACTTCAGGAAGGTGAGAGTTGAAAGTGCATTTAGGAAGAAGAAAAAAAAAAAAGTTGAGCCCCATCATGATTTTTATTTGTACTTTTATGTATTACAATGAAGTACAGTTTAGGCGAAGCACATTTTCCTTCAACCTCCACCACTATTGCATTTTCCAGGCAGACAGCACATTAAATAATTTTTATAGGACAGAGTTATGAAAAATGCATTTGTTCTTCACTACAGTGTAGTAAATACCACAAACTCTAATAGCTCGATAATAAGGCTTCTGAAAATTAAAAACACAATAGAGTTTAAATGGAAAACATTACAAAAGGAAGCTAAAATGGAAGGTTTCTCAAAAACAAACTTCACAAGCATGCTTAATAGAAGAAGGAGGGGGACAGAAGTATTCCGATAAATAGGAAGGATCATCTTCAAGCGTGTAGAATGTTCTCAACGCTTCTTTCATACCTCATGGGATGACTTCAAACCATGCTCTTTTTAGTTGTTCTGGGTCTCTATTATCTCAATGTAAGTGGACAATATTTTGTGTATATGCATCATGTTATCCTTGAACAAAATTTAAATGTCTTTAAAAGCTTGGTGGTAAATCCTTTGCAAATATTTGTAAAGAGTAAATGAATCCCTGGTTTGAAAGGCTACCCAGGAATTTCACACTGGGCTGAAACCATTTCATAGCTTAAGGTATTTGAGAAATACCAACATGCTAATTTTATAATGTATGGTGGAATTATTTAGATATTGGATATTAATGCAATTGTTTTTCTTTATTGCTGAGGCTAGTACTTAAATGGGAGTTTTTATTGTGGTAAAGAGAAGTCACCATAAACTTATTAATGATTTAGACTTTACTTTTCCTCAGGTGTTATTGTTTGTTTAGGTGAAGGCATGTTGATACCCTATATAATAAAAATAGACAGAAGAAGAATGGCACGTTAACAAAGACTCTCTTCTTCTTCTTCTTCTTTTTATTGTAGACAATAAAGTACAATGATACACTGATAAGTTTCTCTCCTTAGCTTTGCACTTTTAAAATACATGGTTTTTATGATTATAAAACTAATTTGTGGCAATTGTTATCTTTTTTAAAAGATAAAGTATATATATATAAGAAAACAAAATGTTCTAGAGATTACAATTGCTAATATATTAATATGTTTCTTTTTATTCTTTCATATATATTTAAATAAGTTTATGTAATATTGAAACTGCATGTTTTTCAGCCAATATTTTATTATGAACAATTGCATTGCCATTAACATTATTAATGTAATCTCTAATGACTGTATTTTTTATGGATTTAGCAAAATATTCTAAAGCAAATTCTATTGTTTCCATTTTTAAATTTTTACATAGAATTCTTAGATGAAAATAATTCTACACACGTTATACTCATTTTTTAAAAGTAATGCTCTGATAATTTTCTAGATATGGAGTTATTGAGATAGCAAAGATAGGTATCTTTAAAATTCTTGAAATATTTTTCTGAGTAATTTTCTAAAATCTTAAAAGTTCCTTTAGGAAAAAAAAAATGCAATATTTCTTTCCTCAGATCCCTGTACAGGATCTGGCACAGAATTGGTACTTAATAAAGATAATTTTAGAGCCTAACTTACTGATATTGTTTGAGAAATGGACCCATTTTGTAGTCTTGCCAGAAATGCTGGAAAATGCTATTGTCATAGCATTGAAGATACCCATTGTCAAACATTTCTAAATTTTTTTTTTTTTAAGTAGGCTCCATGCCTAATGTGGAGCCCAGTGCAGGGCTTGAACTCATGACCCCGAGAACAAGATCTGAGTTGAGATCAAGAGTCAGATGCTTAGCCAACTAAGCAATCCAGGCACCCCAAAATATTTCTAAATTTTAAAATTAGTATTTTGTCATTTCATTTTGTGTAACCTTTGCTTAACAGTGAGAGTGAACATCTTTGTGTGTTTGTTATCTACTCGTGTTTTTGTTGTGACATATGCCACTGTACATTGGGAAAATATTGGCAAAAGTTTGAGGGAACAAGCTGTGGCCTGCATTCGGTGCACCTTTTGGCCCAATATTGCAAAATGAAGCTGCCTTACACATTCTGAGCAAAGCTTCCATGCTCCCTTAGCCATGCTTCTCTCTCCTAATCTGATGCACTACTCGGGGCTTGCATTCTGGAAGAAAATGGGGTACAAAGTTCTTATTAGTAAGCCATGCATTTAAGGGCATGGAGGGAATTACAGACTCCAGAAGTTGTGTATCAAATAAGGATTGCGTCAACTCCTTAGTTCATCTCAGCTTTAGTTTAAGTTCTAGTTTTAAGTTAACAATTTTTTATGTGCTTTGCTTTCTAGCATTTGTACAGCTCCAGGTTTAGAGAGCTGACCCTTGAATAGCACAGGTTCAAATGGTGTGGGTCAACTTACATATGGAATTTTTAGAGTACAGGTCTATAAATATATTTTCTTTTCCTTATGATTTTCTGAACATTTTTTTCTCTAGCTTACTTTATTATAGGAATACACTACATAATACACATAACATTCAAAATATGTGTTAATCAACCATTTACATTATCTCCTCCAATGATCTTGCCATGCACCATGCTTAGATCGCACACCCCACAACCACTGCCTGGCTTGTTCATTCCCCGCCCCCTCACCCCGCAAACGAGGACCTCTGTTATGTCAGCATCACACAACACACTCCCAACAAACCACTCCCTGGTCCCTTTGGCAGCTGGCTCCAAGCATCTTTCAACTTCACCAGGTCCTGAATCTTTTTGTCATATGTCCTCAATGACCCCCACTTTCCTGACCTACCTAGCTTAAGCCTTAGGATTACTCAGTATAATCACTTCTGTGCCACACTCTCAACTTTTTCACTCTCACTCTTCCTCACTGGCCTTTAATGATTTCTGGCAACCAGGTCTACTTTTCTATCTCATGTACCCCCCCCATTCTCTTCTTCTCTCTCCCCAAACCCCAAGCACCACTTTCTCATTTTTATTCTTGGCTTTCTATTCACTGAGGAAATCAAGCTTCAGAATAGAATCTTGCAAACTCCCACTACCACATCTATTCACTTTCCGGCATCTGCACCCACATACTTTGCGTTCCTGCTGTTCACATAGATGAACAAACCATGATCCCATCTTAAGGCTGTCCCCTCCATCTGTGCACTATATTCCATCACCTCCCACGCACAGAGGGCTATACTTCAGTAATCCCCGGCTTTTGACATAATCACTTAATTAATGTTGTTATTGGACTCACCTCCGACCCCCCCCACACCAGCTACCACCACATTTGTTTGCTCCCTTGCTAGCAAAACTCCTCAAAAGGAGTATCTAAACTATAAAACTCCTGGGAAATAACACGGGAGGAAGTCCAGATGACTTTGGTTGGGTGGTGATTTTCTCAATACTACACCGAAAGCATAATCAATGAAACTTTATTAAAATTAAAAACTTCCGCTGTGAAAGACTGTCAAGAGAATGAGAAGAGAAGCCACAGACTGGGAGAAAATACTTGCAAAAGACACAGATGATTAAGGACCGTTATCCAAAATATACAAAGAACTCAGAACTCAACAGTAAGAAAACAAACTGATTTAAAAACAGGCAAAATACCTGAACAGATACCTCACTGATAAAGATACACAGACGGCAAATAGAATATGAAAAGATGCTCCACATCAAATGTCAACGGGAAATGCAAATTAAAACAACAACGAGTTACCACTTCACTTCACACCAGTTAAGATGGTGAAAATCCACAGCACTGACAGAAGCAAATGCTGACAAGGGTGAGGAGCAACAGGAACGCTCATTCGTTGCTGGTGGGAGAGGAAAATGGGACAGTCAGTTTGGAAGACAGTTTGGCTGCTGCTCACAAAACTAAATATGCTGTTACCATATGACCCAGCCATCATGCGTCTTGGTACTTCTCCAAGGAATTGAAAACATACGTCCACACAAAAAACCAGCACATGGCTGTTTATAGCAACTTTATTCATACTTCCCAAAATTTGGAAGTAACCAAGATGTCCTTCAGTAGGTGAACAGATAAATAATCATGGTGTACTCAGAAAATGGAATATTACTCATCACTAAAAAGGAATGAGCTACGAAGCCATGAAAAAACATGGCAGAACATTAAACGCAGGTTCCTAAGTGAAAGAAGTCAATATGAAAAGGCCAAATATGGTATGATTCCAACTATATGACATCTTGGAAAAGGCAAAACTATAGAGGCAGTAAAAGGATCAGTGGTTGCCAGGGCTTGAGGAGAGGGAGGGATGAATAGACAGAGCACAGAGAAATTTTCAGGCAGCATTACTGTTCTATATGATACTCATACTCTTTTGCTTAATATTTCCTTGCTAATAATAAATCAGGTTTAAGTTTTAGGAGTTCATATTTCATTTGTGACAAACACATCCTTGTCCCCCACGGCCCCAACCCCCAACCCCCCGCACCCCCGGCAGCAAATGTTCTCCCAAATAATTCGGGTTTCTTGCTAGATACCAGCACCAAACTTTGATTACAGTTTCGGACTGCCCTTGCAACAATGTAGGGGCATCTGAGCAGCTTTTAACAATTGAATCTGAGTAGAATGATGTGCATGCCTCTTTGCTTTCATCTTCCAATGATTTACTGAAGACAAGTGTGGCAACTTTGTTGAAGATCACAAAGCCACAAAATAGAAGCCTGAGTCTTTGAATTACCTCTTGCTGGGAAAGCTTCCTTGTTGACCAAGACCATCTGTTTCAGACTTCATATGAGAGAAAAATAAACATTTTTCGTTCTGAATCAGGCATTTGGGGGTTTCTTTCTTGGAGCAGCTGGTATTGCCCCAACTAATATGTCATTCTCTAATAAAATCAAATGTCTTTTGTTGACTATGAATGATGAATCTAGCTTTCTGTGGAAGTCTTTACATTAAAACTTATTTTCATATAATATTGTAAGTAAAAAAAACCCGGAATACGTTAAAAACTATCCATATTTTTGTATGCACTAAGCTGTATAACTGTCAGATCAGTCTTCCCTATTCCTTCACATGCCTTCATTCAGAAAATTTATTTTTCATATATAAGGAAAAATAGTAATGTAATGTATGTTTGTGTTTTATAACAAATGTATAAAATTTGTTAAATTCAAAAACCTCAGGTAATATTCTAATAACCAAATGCTTTTTAAAATGAGATTTATTAGGTTTATCTCATTAAAAACAGTAAAGCTCTTCTAATTCAAGTCATCATCAGTTCATTGATTACTTCTGTGAACAAATTTGGCAATCACTCAGGAAGCAGGATAGATGAATTTAAAAACTCCGCAAGATTCACACAATGGTCAGAAATACTTTTCCTAACGCAATGCTAAATGATTTTTCAACTTTGTGATTCTTCTAATTATACTTTAAAATATTCCACTAGTCATCTCTTGCTGCATCATGACTTTGAAATGCCAAAGCCACTGTCCTAAAAATATACTTATATTTGTGCATAAAACTATTTTTTTAATGATCCTGTGAGATAGACCCTCAGTTCTTATATATGAGCAAGTCTCAGTTGAGCAATGACCAAGGGTTTCAGATAGTGCAGAATATGGGCTGGGGGCACTGCTGAATTTTCTGCCTTGAGATAGCATCCCGTGGTCTATTCAGCAATATTTGCACAAAATTCACCAGGATACAATTTAGGGAACAACCTTTAGTGTTAAGATTAGCAAGTCCTGTCACTTCTTTGTGTGATCAAATAAAATGAGGGATTTCTTTTCCACGATTTGGAAGGTAGTTCCTGGCTTTGATATTTTGTGGTCCTGTTACTCTTACATTAAATTAATAAGGTATTTAAAAAGTACTTTCAGCTCTTGCAATTAAGAGACCAAAATTGTCTTTTGTATTTGTCAGTTTTCTTGTGTGTTTTTTTTTTCTCTTTGCATGTTACAGGAAGAATCCATGTGCTTGACATTCTGCTGTAATACCCTTAGATCTGTCCTGATATTTCTTTGTGTATAACTGAATACGCTGTTAGAATTTATGGTTTAATTTGCTGTCTTCTTATGTGGAATCTTCACAAAAAGGGGTGGAATCGAGTTTTTGATGTGCCCTCTCTTGTCAGAACCAAGCCTTACAAGGTTAGAATACACACACCTAATTGCCAATGTGTCAATTTCTCCGCTCATTTTCTAACCTTGTAACTTCTTCCACTGCACTTAAGGGGGTGTTTTTAATTTACACGTTTCACCAATTTCTCCATTTTTCCCACCACTTTTGTCTCTTCCATGGCTACCACCTTCTAGGCAGCTTTCTCCTGCACCCACATTGTGTTCTGATTTCTCTCACATTTCTAGGGTTTGTTACTAATCAGCTTTCCTATGTCCCTGTTTTCTGCCAATGAACGATTTCCTTAATTTTTTAAAATTTTATTTTATTATGTTATGTTAATCACCATACATTACATCATTAGTTTTGGATGTAGTGTTCCACTATTCACTGTTTGTATATAACACCTGTGCTCCCCCTCCAGTTCCCCCCCTTCATTTTTCCCTTCCTACTTTTTTTTTTTTAACATATAATGTATTATTTGTTTCGGAGGTACAGTCTTACACAATTCACAGTGCTCACCATAGCACATGCCCTCCCCAATGTCCATCACCCAGCCACCCCATCCCTCCCATCCCCCACCACTCCAGCAACCTTCAGTTTGTTTCCTAAGATTAAGAATTCCTCATATCAGTGAGGTCATATGATACATGTCTTTCTCTGATTGACTTATTTCACTTAGCATAACACCCTCCAGTTCCATCCACGTCATTGCAAATGGCAAGATTTTGTTTTTTGATGGCTGCATAATATTCCATTATATATATATATATATATATATATATATATATATATATATATATACCACATCTTCTTTATCCATTCATCTGTCGATGGACATCTTGGCTCTTTCCATAGTTTGGCTATTGTGGACACTGTTGCTAAAAACATTGGGGTGCATGTACCCCTTCAGATCACTACATTTGATTCTTTGGGGTAAATGCCCAGTAGTGCAATTGCTGGGTCATAGGGTAGCTCTATTTTCAACTTTTTGAGGAACCTCCATACTGTTTTCCAGAGTGGCTGCCCCAGCTTGCATTCCCACCAACAGTGTAGGAGGGTTCCCCTTTCTCCGCATCCTTGCCAATGATTGCCTTAATTTTGATGGAAGAACTACATCATGCTTTCTTTAAGCTTAGTACAACTGATGTGTGTTCCTGTGTTCAATGTTCTGTCATGTTCATGTGTTAAGGCTTCCTTGTTAAAATCTGTGCTGAAAAACTGGTTCTGAAGTATTGATAAACAAGGTCCTTGAAAACATGCTTTAGTTTTGGTGTATGTTAAGAAATGAGAGAAACAGGGTGCCTGGGTGGCTCAGTCAGTTAAGCGACTGCCTTCGGCTCAGGTCATGATCCTGGAGACCCAGGATCGAGTCCCGCATCAGGCTCCCTGCTCAGTGGGGAGTCTACTTCTCCCTCTGACCTTCCTCCCTCTCATGCTCTCTCTCTACCATTCTCTCTCTCTCTCTCTCAATAAATAAATTAAAAAAAATCTTAAAAAAAGAGAGAAAACTTCTAAAAAAAAAGAAATTAGAGAAACAGCTGGTATCATATATATGATAGATATATATTTTCTAATTTCTTTTTCTTAAATTTTTTTAAAGATTTTATTTATTTATTTGAGAGAAAGAGAGAATGAGAGATAGAGAGCACGAGAAGGAAGAGGGTCAGAGGGAGAAGCAGACTCCCCGCCGAGCAGGGAGCCCGATGTGGGACTCGATCCCGGGACTCCAGGATCATGACCCGAGCTGAAGGCAGTCGCTTAACCAACTGAGCCACCCAGGCACCCCTATATTTTCTAATTTCTTAAAAAATATATAATGTATAGACACATATACAGTCAAGCCTCACTATTGATGGATTCCATATTTGTGAATTCACCCACTTGCCATAATTTATTTGTAACCCCAAATCAATACTCAGGCTCAGTCATTTGGACATGCCCAGAGCAGACACTTGCAGTTACCACTCCCAGCTGAGGCTGGTCCAGGCGGTGCTCTGCCCGCCTGTCTCAGCTCCCATGCTCTCACTGAGTCTCCCTTTTACAGCTTATTTTCTGCCATGTTCTTCTATGGCTTTGTGGGTTGTTGTATTTTTTTTGTTTTGTTTTGTTTTGTTTTGTTTTGTGATTTCACTATTTAAAATGGCCCCCAAGAGTAGTGCTGTTCTGTTAAACGATAAACTGAGGCATATTAAAAATGTTAAGGATTTACCTGAGCAAAACTGGCTTCGAATCAGGCAGCAGCAATCTGGAAGTGGTTAGGAACTCCCCACCGCCAGGAGACCAAGCAGACAAAGAGAGACGGTAGAAGCAGTCAGGAAATTATTGATTGGCTAGAGCTTAAAGCCTCGCTGGCTGTGTGTGATTAGTTATCCTTAGTGTTTCAATTTTGTAAACTTGAGGCATTTATAGGCTTAGATTTTGGCTTGCTCAGGTAGGCTACATGGCATGAGAGCCACATCCATCTAATGACCTCCTTGATTAATTAATTTAACAGTTCCTGACTCAAGAAGGCTGTGATGTACCTTGTGGAGAAAATACGTGTGTTCGGTTCGCTTCCTTCAGCCATGAGTTACAGTGCTGTTGGCCTCGAGTTCAATGCTGATGAATCAACAGTATCTATTGAATAGCAGAATCCTGGAGAGACTGTCAGCAGGCTGCTGAATTTCTCCCTTTCTAAACTACGTATCTGAATGACACTCACTTTTCTTCATGTATTTAAGGCAAAACAATTTATTGCAACAGATTGATTCCAGAAGCAGGTATAAGAATCTAACTGTCTTCTATTAAACCATTAAAAAGTTTCATAAAACTATAAACCTATTCCATTCTCACTAAGTAATTTTTTTTTGTTTGGGTAAACATAGTTAATTTTGTTAAAATTATGTGTATGTTATCAGTTTATTTGTTATATTATTCATATTGACATTTACTAGGTTGTTATTTTTCAGTATAATAAGAATTGTCCTGATACAGTGAACATTGATAAATACAACCAGTGGTATGCCGGCCATCTGATTTGCTGGGAAAAAAAAAAAACAAACGTGGTGATGCTGATTGAGGTTTGCCAATTTCCTTCTGGTAAATACTCCAGGGCTGTGATGACAAACATCTAATAACAAGTTCTCTGAGAGAAATTCCAACATAAATGTCTACATTTACGAGTGAAACAATAAATCTCTGAATTGGTACTTCAGTCCTTCATAAGAATGGCTCTTAGGCTGAATAATATCTTTTTAATACTAGAAGATTATATCCTCAGTTTTTTTCCACAGAATTGACACACAGTAAACTTAATCTTCATTATTAATATGTTCTTAAATCAACAAAGCAACACATCAAACCTTGTTTTGTAGCATTTGCCAATCGCTGTGGTGTAAATATTCCTGCCTCAGCCAGTTTCAAGTGACCTAGCATCACCCAATAGAGAGCCATGAAGAGGTGCATAATATAGCACAACAGGACATAATATTTCTACTTTACAGAGAGACCAGACATAACCTAAAAAAAATAGGTAATAGAAAAATATAGTAAAATTCATTAATTTTGTTTGTAATATAAATTATTTGTAAGTTTATGGATTTTAATTTTTAGTCATGAATCATTTTGAAGACTGGCTTGCAATTTTTTTGAAAATTTACCAATCATTCTCACCAGCCGGCTCCACCACATTACTGAAAGACTACCTCTATGGGCATTTTCAAGCTACTAAGGATGCTTACCAAATGCAAATTTGGGAGTAAATGCTCAAAATCAGTTCTGGAGAGTCTGTTGGCCAGTTCTAGCACATCACTGGACATCACCCTCATAAACAGCAACTCTTTGAGGGTCTCCCATATTTTTAGGAGGGTTAGAGGTTCCAAGACCAAACTTTGAGAACTGCTGACTTAGTGCTTAGTGAATTAATTGGTTTTGAAGCCTGGAGCCAGTGTGCGGATTGATAATGATCCTGGAGAGAGTCCCAGGGGTTCAGAACGTAATTTCATTAAACACAGATGTCATACTTCTAGGATAACAGTCTTTGACAGAGAGGTGAGAACTCAAAAAAAAAAAAAAAAAGTGATGAGAAGTGAAATAAAATGTTCTGAGTGAGAACAGGAGTAGAACCAAGTTTGTTGAAAAAATAGAAGTGAGATGAGTCCTATTAATCTTGGTAATGTTACTATAGTCCTTCATTTCTATATGAAAATGTTTGCTTCTTAGGTTGATTTTAACTTGTACGGAAGATAAACATGAATGCAGACTATAATTGCAATGTGTAATTACAACTGCGTTCTAAAATCTTGTTACAAGCTAGGCGTTTTGATCTGCTAAACATTTTGAGACGATTGAAAGGCAAAATGGGTCTAAACTAAGCCCGAAGACTAGAGGGAGCCAAGCTGCATGATAGACGTTGGAGTTCTGAGGGTAATATCCAGGAGGAAGAGCCTGGAAAAAGAAAGGCAGGAGGGAGGAAGACACCTGGTCCCAAAGACTTGGGTCTGCGTGGAATGAAGCATAAGGTTTGGAGACATTCAATATGAAGTTGCCTTGTTCATGTCCCCTTCCGCTCCTCCGTATCCCGCTTCACAGCCCTTGCACGCCGGTGTGTGTGTGTGAGCGTGCGCGTGTCCTCGCACGTGCTTCTGCAGGTGTAGAGATTCTGCAGGAAGTCAGATTGCCTGAGGCTGGGAACTCAGATAACAGCCGTGAGATGACTCATAATTGAAATAACAAGTCCACAGAGGCAAGAATTTGAAATAAGAAAAGAAAGAAAGAAAGAAAGAAAGAAAGAAAGAAAGAAAGAAAGAAAGAAAGAAAGAAAGAAAGAAAGAAAGAAAGAAAGGAAAGAATTTGGACTAAGAGGTGACTGCTAGAATATAAACTTCTAAAGAACTCACAGGAATTTTAGGAAGAGCTTCGAACTTCCATTGAATATGGAATGGATTTTTGGAGGGAATTCATTTTTTGATTTCCAAACCACACTTTTGACATCTCTTATGTCTTAGTCTGTTGAGGCTGCTACCGTACCATAGACAGGCTTACATACAATACACATTTATTTCTCACAGTTCTGGAAACTGGAAGTCCAGGATCAGGGATCTGGAACATTCTATGTTCAGTGAGGGCTTCGGGGTTTATAGATGGTTCCTTCTTGCTTTGTCTTTACAGGGTGTAGGGGGCTAGGGAGCTCTGTGGGGGTCTCTTCTATAGGGCACTAATCCCACTTGTGAGGCCCTGCCCTCACAACGAATCACCTCCCAAAGGTCCCACCTCTGAATACCATCATGTTGGGCGTTAGCATTTCAACATATGAATTGAGTGGGGACACAAATATTCAGGCCATGGCACCTCCATTTAGGGGCATTTTCTATTCATCTATCAGGGCTTATAAAAATAATGCAAATATTAATGGCTCATTAAATTGGTCTGGTTTGATGAAACTAACCATTCAATAGATTCCTTTTAATTTAATTGTAAAAATTTAATCTGTGCTTATCGTACCTTTTAGATCTGCCCTTTTGTAATGTAAATCTGGATTTTACTCAATTGTAGTTTAATTTCTGGATTCCCGGTAACATGTTTATTACATTCTAAAGCAACATGTAGGAATGCGTGTGTTTGTGGAGATACAGGTCTATGTATGTTATTGAAATCTATGCACCTGTTGTAAGATTGCTGATTTTTAATGTGAGGCTTCTCTAAATATTAAGACAAAAGCCTTGCAATGGTATGACTTACACTATTTGTGAACCACTTGCCAAAATAGAGAAGGAATTCTAAGTCCAATGTCCTAGAAGCAACTTGCTTTCAATTTCCTGTAGTTTAAAACTAGCAACTGCCAGCAGGTATCACCAAGCACATTTCAACTGTCAGACAGTATCAGAGAGATAAATAAAATCACTAAGGTAACCGGCTTCTAAAAACCCTGTGACTCATGAAGGCATTTTCTCATAATGTCAAACCTAAATTATGCTTGGAAGACTGAAATTTTAAACTGCATCCTTAAAAGTAGGATTCATTTTCCACTATTGTCTGTTTCCAAAGGCTCTAAATATGCATTCAGCATTTGTGATATATTGGTTTCTTCTAAAACTCAAAATAAAAGCAAAACAAAATAGATAAATTTTTCTTTGCTCTTTATTTTTGTATCAAACCTAGTCAAAGAGCGGTGCCTTAACGTGTCAGTCAAATTAGGTCACATGAGTTCCTGCCACGTTAATAAAATAAGAGATATATTGAGAAAGTGTGATGAAATGGGACATTTGGCCCCGGGCAGAGCAAACATTGTAGCTAATCTCAAATGTTTTCTTTTTCTGACTATAGTGTTGCATTCCTAAGCCTGAGATATACTCCATGCCCTTTGCAACCATTTCTCAATTATATTTTGCCCCTGCATGTCCCACATTGCCAGCTTCTCTCCCAGCTAGGCTACTCACACACAGTATCAATCCTCACCCATCTGACCCATATACTCACTTTACCTGATACATAGCTGGCTTCAGATAGCTGTCGTCTGTTGTAAATGAAGTCCCAGACTTGTGCATTGCTGACTACTCCCTCAAGGGTAGTAGCAGGGACATAAAACAAGAAATGCACTTGTAGATACAGTGCTGTGAGTTACCTCTGCTTGTAATCGGTTATCACAGGTCATATCCCAGGCGATTGTGTAACCTGACAATGGTTCTGTGTCTCAGCACTGCAGACCGCCTGCCAAAGTGGGAAAAAATACAGCTAAGACACCTTTTATTTTCCCCAAACTGATGTGTAATAATAGTTCTTATGGGCCTCCAGAGCATTTTAAGATTAATGTCTGTGTACCTTTGTGTTAATGCACAAGTTAATTGCTGCATGGACAGAGGGGAGACTATGAATGAAACAGGCGATTTGTTATACTTCCCATCTCCAACTGACAGAAAAGAAGGTTCCTTTTAAATGTTTTTATCTGTCCTGGACTGCTGAGAGGTAATACACATGTTGGTGATGGTCTGATTATTTTTTGCAGCTTTCTGAAGCTTGCCAATTGCAAAATTACTCCTGATGCAAGTTAATAAATAATGTATGCACTGTTAATAGATCCAAAATCTTAAGTTCCTGTTAGAGAGAGAAATTGTGCCAAATAATCAGAGAAGTGTTATATTAAATTAGAGCGGGTAGGAGGCTCTAGAGTGAGAAAAGAGAGAGAGGAAGAAAACCAAAGATGTGTTTACATCACGGACGCTACTTTCACTTTAAGAACGAAAAGTAATAAATTTTAAGTTATCAGAAAATTTTGTTCCAAGCCTTGAATATTTTTATATAACGTTGTCTTTTATTTCCCTTCTGGTTTGAAAATTAGCTTTTCATATTCTCCGTAACTTTATGAAAGTTAATTTCAAATACCTGGGGTTTGGCTCTGTTTGTGTCCTGGAAGTGACTTCTAGTTTAGTGTATTTTTAACCACCATTATATATATTACAATTAATTTATATCATATATTTACATATATCTCTATGTGTCTTTCATCTCAATAACACACATTTCACAATATTATATGCAATCACTCTTTGTGTTTTATTTTTTAAACTCTCACAATATCAACCTTCATGTATGCATACATTTCTACATACAGGGATCAGCAAACTTCTCCTATAAAGGACTAGATAGTAAATATTTTAGGCTTGGAACCATATTGCCTCTGTCACAACATTCAACTTTGCTGCTTTGATGAAATCGGAGGACAACTCATAAATAGATCAGGGTGACTGTGTTTTGGTCCTTGGGTCATAGTCTGCCAGCCCCTATCCTAAGGAAAACTTAATCCAAACCAAAGTGTATTCCAAATTTTTCCTATAATCCCAAAGGTCATTGTAACATTTTTTTTTAAGACTTTGGGCATTCTCCTTTGGCTGAAAAAGTATGTAACATATTAGACTTTAGAGGCATGAAGGCAGCCCAGTTTTCTTCATGGATTCAGATGGATTGCTCATGTACCAAAAGGCCAGATGGAGACCCTCATCCATCTGCATGGGTGGTAGATCTCCAGGCAGGTCTGTATTTGAGTGCAGGAGGGGACCCAGCCGCCCAGCACCTATCCTTTGTAAAGCAGGAAGGGCAGGCAGAAGGGCAGCTGGATGTGTGTGCCCTAAACCCTTCTGCTTCTGGAGAGCAATAGTTTTGTGAGGTCCTGCCAGTAAGCAGCATATAGAACCGTGAACAATGGGAGCCAGGTAGAATAAGCACCCTTCTCTGCCCGTTTCCTGTTCAATGAGCTCCTTCCTGGGTTCAGAGTGAAGAATTGACACTATTATCTCCATGGAGAAAAGGATCAAAGTGATAGATATTTGATCAATGAGTATATAAAAAATTAACAAATGTCAGTGAGGAGCATGCCTTTGACCGGCCACAAAATCAAGTGCTTTGTATCTTTCTTTTAACCACTTTTCAATGCACTTTGTTTGATTTCAGCAACCCCAAGAGACTGCATTTCAAAATGACTTTTTATCTCCTATACCATATGAAGTGCCCTTTGAAAGTCTAAACAAAATAATGTCACCTGTGTCTGTGTCACCTAGCTTTGCATTATCCTCGGAAAAGTCAAACGGATCTGCTCCCATTGGATGCCATTTTGAATCCAGGCTGGTGGCCAGTGATAAAAGGTGCTTTTTACAAATCACTTTTCCAACACACACCCAACCCTACATTGACCAGCACATTTTATCCACTTGTCTTTCATGTTATCCTCTGCTGTGATTATCAAGGAAGAATTTGCTTATTTGAATATTCAATGGAATTATATTTTATATTAAAATGAAAGAAAACCGTAAACACATGAGCACTATCAAATCCAAAATGGCACCCTCTGGGTCTGTGGTCTGAGCAGGCCTCTCTCTGCTTCTCAAACTTGTTGAATGCTCATTTCACGCAGGGCCATCAGGTTGCAGGGAAATCACCCTTCTAATCTGTGAAAAGTGAACTTGCAAACTGCCGGGAACGTTGGTTATTGTCCCGTGGCAGATTGTGTTACAGATTAGACAAAATGTCTACTGTGCATAGCTGCGGGGGCACCCAGTGCAGTCACATCAAAGACACTCACCTTTGCTAGATCAGGGAGTACGGCTGGGCTGGGCTGTGACACATTGCTTCAGATTGCACTTTATATTTTTTAAAAATTTCTGATGATGTTTTCAAACTTTGTAGGTATATACAAAAACATGAGAAAATATTTATAAGCTTACCTATCAACTAACTTCCGATGCCGGAGTGCCCTGTGGTTTTCACATCTGTTCTTTGCTCCAATGCAGGCCTCTCCTCTGGTCCTCCTCCAGACAGCTGTCTGGTGGCAGTGTAGGGGTAGGAATGTGATATGACGGACTGCGGGAGTAAAAAAGGCAGAATCCTCCCACATTCCCCCTTAAGACATTTGTAAATTTGGAAAGGGCTCAAGGTCACCCTCAGGTTCAATGATTCACTAGAAGGACTCACAGAACTTGGTAAAGCTGTATATCCATATTTACAGTTCATGGATACCTATTACCACCAGCAGATGGAAAAAGTGCATAGGGCAGGATCAGGAGAGACCATGTGTGGAGACTCCCGTTGTGCTCCCTCAGTGGAGTGCACCGGTGTTTATGTGTCCTAGCGAGGATGTCTGACAATCCTCATGGAGGACTGCCAACTGGGAACACTCACCTACCCCATGGTGTCCAGAGATTTTATTGGGGGTTGGTCCCATGGACATGACTGACCACCTGTGTGACTAACCTTAGGCTCTTGTCCCTCCAGAGGTCAAGCTGACACCACATGGCCCAAGGCTGCTACCGGAAAGCACACTGTTAGTGTAAATCTTCTCTATGCGGGTTCTGCAAGGTGTAGGCATCCGGCATTCCTTAGGGAAGTCCCGGATGTCAACTTCTTTGTCACTCTGCTCATCAAGGTACTGTTCACTGACATATTTCAGGCAACCGATTCCTTTTTCCCTCTCTCAGCTCTTAAATAGCCAATCAGCTTGATTATTCTTCTTCCTACATTCTGACTCTTGTTCTTACTTGTTTTGTCATGTTCATTTGAGTTGAATTTATTTTATAAGAAAAATCAAAGGTGTTACATTTAAGGATCAAATTAAAATTAGGGCAAAATAGATTGGCATGCACTGTGTTTATCATATTTTTGTATGTTTATATTTTAAACAAGGACAAGTGCTGCTTTAGAAATGCTGCAGGAGAAAAATCTTGTAGTAGATTTCAAAGCACTGATACGTGGGGGTATAGAAAATAGTGTATTTTCCTTCTTCAATAGAGCTTTAGAAGTCAATCTAAGACGGACAAAAACATTTTCAGTTTCTAGGAGTGCTGTTTGAAAACAGGCATCTGTGTATAATTTGGCTCTTTTCTCTCATACCCTTAACTATTGCTTTGCTGGAAAGATTCTTTTCTGACCCTGTTTTCGTTCCACGTCCTTCATCCTGGCTCTGCTTCGTGAGCTCGTGGGCATCACAGACACTCAGAATCTTGTCTGTCTGTCATTTGCTTTTGGTTGGTTTGTTTTTCACTTTTCTTATATTTTTTTCTTATATTTAGACTATTTTATAGTCTAAAGGAAAGCCTAAATTTTCCTCCAGTGTTACAAGCAAACTGTCTCAATAGTAATAGTAATAGTAATAGTAATAGTAATAGTAATAATAGTAATAGTAATAATAGTAATAGTAATAGTAATAGTAATAATAGTAATAGTAATAGTAATAGTAATAATAGTAATAGTAATAGTAATAGTAATAATAGTAATAGTAATAATAGTAATAGTAATAGTAAAAGTAATAATAGTAATAGTAATAGTAATAGTAATAATAGTAATAGTAATAGTAATAGTAATAGTAGTAGTAATAGTAGTAGTAATAGTAGTAGTAGTAGTAATAGTCTTCTCTGTCCCAACAGAAATGGAGGGTGACAAGGACTGGTTTAGTGCTGGGGACTTACAACCTCTTCCTCACCCCACACCCAGTGAATGGGTCTTTAAATCAGGTATGTGGAATTTTCTTTTCCTTTCTTTCTTTTTCTTTCTTTTCTTTCTTTTCTTTTCTTTCTTTCTTTCTTTCTTTCTTTCTTTCTTTCTTTCTTTCTTTCTTCTTTCTTTCTTTCTTCTTTCTTTCTTTCTTTCTTTCTTTCTTTCTTTCTTTCTTTCTTTCTTCTTTCTTTCTTTCTTTCTTCTTTCTTTCTTTCTTTCTTTCTTTCTTTCTTTCTTTCTTTCTTTCTTTCTTTCTTTCTTTCTTTCTTTCTTTCTTTCTTTCTTTCTTTCTTTCTTCTTTCTTTCCCTCCCTCCCTTCCTTCCTTCCTTCCTCCCTTCCTTCCTTCCTTCCTTCCTTCCTTCCTTCCTTCCTTCCTTCCTTTCTAAGATGATGAATAGTAATGATTACGAATTGAAACTCCCACGCATGTGGTAGAACATTCACAGAGGTACAGCTGGAAAACTGATTGTAGTAAGGCCAGATCTGGTATTTGCTAGACAGGTTAGTCTCCCTAAATGTTTTCTTTTCCCTTTTTGTCTGCATCATTACAACTGGCATAAAAATTCCACGTGTAGGGGCGCCTGGGTGGCTCAGTAGGTTAAGTGTCCACTTCTTGATTTCAGCTCAGATCATGATCTCAGGGTTGTTAAATCGAGCCCCACATCGGCTCCAAGCTCAGTGGGGAGTCTGCTTGAGATTCTCTCCTTCTGCCCCTCCCCACTGCTTGTGCTATCTCTCTCAAATAAATAAGTAAATCTTTTTTAAAAATTCCACATTTATTAACTTGTTGAAAAGAGCAAACTGGGCAGCACATGTGTCCCAGCCAGTGGGTCCTGGGCTACCCTGCAATAAGCCACAACCCCCAAACTGTAGTAACTTATAACACGCAGGCTTATTTCCTTAAATGACTTCTTAAAACTGCCCATGATAAATTAAATAGAAATGTAAAATGTGGTTCCAGATTTTGTAAAATATTGTATTTATATATTACACTATTTATACATGCATACAATATATTTATACCTCCTCCATTATGACCCACATCTGTACACACACACACAAATGTTCATGACGTTTGTGCCTGACATTTGTTAATAATAGAGTTTATTTTTTTTTCTCCAGAACTAGCTAGTTTCCTGCAACTGCACACATGAACCAACAACACAATAAAAAGTTTGGGACACACCAGGAAGTGGTTGTGTGGCATCCATGGTGGCCTCTAATGGGGCATCTTCAGAGAAAAGTATCTCCTCATTTTAAACACAGCATTTTCCTACTTAATAATAGAGGGTTAATGGATGTAAATGCCCCTTTTGCCCTTTATTTTTTCTTGTTTGAATCAAAATTAAGGAGGAATAGGGGTTGCAGTGGTGAGAGATGAATCCTCATAATTTTTCCCTTTTATAATTTAACTTTTATTCCATGCTCTGCCTGGTATTTCAGCTTAGGAAAATTCAGATATTATAGTTCACATTTTGTCACTGAATTCCCTATTATTTTTTCTTTGAGGGCATTTAATTTTGCTTAGTTGGCGAATTATCTAAGCTCCAAAGTTCTTAATGGCAATTTTTACTTTTAACACACTCAGTTAATGGGAACAACTTTTTAACATGAACCACTTCTAAGAAGTAATTCTAAATTTCATCACTCAATTCCGTCACTTGAAAGTTGGAAGGAAAAGGAAAAATGTCCCCAGTTAAAGGAACTTTAGAAATCGTTATCCTCAAATTCTTTTTTTTTTCATATTCTTTATTGCTTTCATTTTTGGCAGAAGTCCAAAAGGCTCTCAAAAGAGTTTATTTTGCACTTTAAAATTATTCTTGTCACTTTCTTTTGAATATCCACTAGGTAAATCAGGTGTAATAGATTTCAAATTTTATAATACATTTCAAAATGACGGCTTTCATCACAGTCAAACCAAAATAAGAAGAGTGTAATGAAAACAACAAATATTAATAGTCTCATGGTTTTCACTTCCTTTACATTATTAGTCCTGTTATACTCCAAGGATTATGAAGAATAAATTATAGAAGAGATTATGTGATTAGTTATTAATTCCTTCCCTGCAGGATTGAGAACCAAAGGATGCTATAATATTTCTTCATTACAGAGATAGGCGCTTCCCCAGTGACATAATCAGTTTGCACTGAGGCATGGTAATGAGGGATAAGCAGAAAGCTGAAAAGTGGATCTGACAGTTGTCTTCAAATCTCGTTTTAGCCAAATGTTTCAAATTTCCCCCAGTCCAGACCTTTTATTAGAGTTTATAACATCAATCAGAATTATTAGTGTGATTTTGGGGGGTTAATTTACATATTTTTGGTTGGCTTTCTAGGCTTGAATTATAGGCTGCAACCCTATTCTGCCTGCATGTTTCCACTGTAACTCAAATCCCATGGCCTAGATTAGAAAGTTTTCACACACTTGGATCTTATATCCACCAGGTGGTAACTTAGCTGTTGTTACTGAAATTATCCAAACATAAAGATTTATCTGAGCTTTATATCGCTAAAACATATTTTCTTTTCATTTATCTATTAAAATTACATTTTTATTGCTTGAGCCTTCCCTAAAACACACACACAAGATTGAAGATTGGTAGTCCACTTACAACAGCTTGTTTGTTCTGATCCCTTATTATTTTTCTTGGGCTAGCTTTCTTATTTGCCCTTGATGCCTATAAAAGGAAGTTGGTAGCTTCTTCTGTCACTTGCTTCTTTCAATTTTGAACCCCTTGAGGGAAGTGGGGGGACCCTACACTGGCCCTGACATCCATGCTGGTTTTTTCTAAATGAAAACGTCAATTATAGAGAATGAGCACCAGGATACACTTTCCCCTCTCTGTCCTCCTGAGTGAGTCCCCCATTTCTGCTCCTGTAGAGAGAATCTCTAGAACCCAATCTGTTCTCCTCACTGTCGCTTTTCACTTATGTCAGAAAATAATACATTAAGAAAATATATTTCATGTCTTTTAATAAAAATAAAGTCCAAAGTTATATAGTCACATGGCTGTAAATTACAACACACCGCAGCACACAGGATTACATAAAATGAATACCAGCTTCTTGTCTACATCATCCTAGTGCCCGTAGTAATTACTTAAAACAATTTTTGTTTTTTTCCCTTTCTCCCCTACTATTTCCCAAAGTTTAAATAAGGTGATTTTATGTCAAATCATAAATTTTTCAGCTTTATTCAATGTCTGCTTATTTCCAGGCTAAAAGATGAGGCTTTAGCTCAAGGACAGTAGCCTCTTTTATTTAGGAAAGATATTATTTTTATTTATTTATTTTTTAAAAAGATTTTTCATCTAGGGGCGCCTGGGTGGCTCAGTCGTTGGGCGTCTGCCTTCGGCTCGGGTCGTGATGCGGGGTCCTGGGATCGAGCCCCGCATGGGGCTCTCTGCTCCGTGGGAAGCCTGCTTCTCCCTCTCCCTCTCCCCCTGCTTGTGTTCCCTCTCTCGCTGTGTCTTTCCTCTGTCAAATAAATAAAATTAAAAAAAAAGATTTCTCATCTATTCATTTGAGTAAGAGAAAGAGCGAGTGAGCACAAGCAGGGGGAGCAGCAGAGGGGGAGGGAGAAGCAGGGATCCTGATGTGGGGCTTGATCCCAGGACTCTGTGATCATGACCTGAGCTGAAGGCAGAGACTTGCCCGACTGAGCCACCCAGGTGCCCCGAAAGATATTATTTTTAATCATATTATTAATTGTCTTTCTATTTGCACATCATGCACTCTTTTCCCATAATTTCAGTGAGCATCACAGCATCTTTCATGAAAACTGAGAACATAGTGTCACTGGCTCTCTCCAACATCTTATGAGTGCTCCCTCTCGTTTTTCTTTGCCAAATGGTTAGCATCATATCATAAAAAAGTTATTTCAAACCATGCTTTTAAGTAAGGAATGTGCTGAATTTTTTTATACATTTTGAAAAGAAATAAAAAATTTAGATTATTATATGATGATCTCATGTAAATCTTTTTCTTCTATTAAAAAAAAAATCCCTCTCTCTGACAGACATGTTAAGAAGCAGTGAAATTCAGAAAACACTGGAAGAACATGATCGACAAAGGGAACTCAGAGGTTATAAGAACACAGGGACTCGATAACAAGCCGCCCCCCCCCCCCCCCCCCCGCAAAAAGGGTCAGGTGAACTTTCATGTTGTCAAAGGTGAGTCAAGGTTAAGACAATTTATTTATTTGACAAAGTAAAGAGCTATACTAATATCAACCTCTATGACTAACAGATGCTTTATATACACAGTGTTCCTCACATAATGTCTTGTTATGAATGTCATGTCTGAAAAACCTCAGTATTGTTGCACTGAGGTTTAGTTGATCAATTCTTTTTTCCTGTTTCTATGAAAGCCATGCCGCACCGCTATATGGGGATAGAGACCCAAACGTCAGTCCTGTCCTGTGAAGATGGATAGAGGTTCGTGGAGATGTGCACTTGAAGGGCACGTGAAGGACAGATCTTCCAGTTCTGAAGACTTTGTGAAGTTTTCGGTCTGCCCATTCTGCTGTCTTATACTCAATTCTATTTCAGACCTCTCAGAAATACAAGTGGTAACAAATGCAGGCAGAGTAGTAGAGCGTGTCCATCTTCCCAAATACAAGAATGTCTCCTGGGCCAGGCTACACAAATCTGAAACCTCTTTAAACCAGAACTAAAACCAAACCAAACAAAAAACCCCGCACCACCACTAACAAAATCATTATCTCTTCAATCTAATTTTCCTGCATGAGTTCATAAATAATGTCAGAATTTTTATTTTTTTTAACTTATTTAAGTCATTTTGCCCATTAGGAATTTCTAAAAGTACACATGAAGACATATGATAAAATTACCTAAAATTGCTATTTAATGAGCAGCTGAATCCATTTATCAATATACAAATATAAGTAGAACTCCCAACAGGTAAAAAGGTGTGTTAGATGTGTTGATAGCAAGACAAAAAAAGTCATGGTACTTCTTTGCAAAAAATTAACAGTCTGTGAGTGGGCAAGATATTTAATACAAGTAATGCTAATGCAGGACTCACCATAAGCACCGTAAGAGAAATGTGAACAAGATGATATGTATACAACCCTGTATCTTTTTAGGGAGTTATTTAATACATAGAAACAAATTAGGGAATATATTAGTAACAGTCTAACATTTCAAAACCATTCTGTGCAGAACATCTTAAATAACATTATGAATTAAACCAAAACTTAATCTAATTCCTAATATTCACTGAAAGCTTCCTAAAGGCATATAGAGGATTTGAAAAAATTAAGAAAAAAAAAAAACAAAGCCAAAAATCCTCTCTGTCAAGTAAGGCAATTCATGTTCTACTATTTTTCATGATACAAACTTTTTTGTTTCAGTGTTTTTGTAAGCTAGTAAAAAATATATATACTTGTTTAAGGTTCAGAGTCTAGGTCATTTACTATGAGTATCCCTTTACGAATGAAAGTACCTGTCTCTTTTTTCAAAGCCCACCTTCCCCAGGACCCCATACAACAGTGCCAGCTCTCAAACATTTCTCTATCCTCTGGCTTCTCAGCACTGACAGAAAGTCAGCACTTTCCTGAATTTTTGCATTTGGACTCATTAATGTGTCTTCCTTACCTTCCTACGTGGTTAGAGTTTCCTCTGGAGAAATGATAATACAATATAGTCTGTGCCTCAGCTATATTAGAAATTTAACAAATGCTTATGCTTATTGGAAATGATGAGGCTCCTGAAAGGAAATCCATATACTTCCTTATAGATTATCATGAGAAATCAGACCGATGATTTATCAAACATAAATCTAGTCAACCTGGCAAGGGATAAATTTTGTTTTACATTTTACGTATTTTAAAGTTAATTTTTAACTTACAAGTACTCTGACGATGAGTAAATAAAGCCCAAGCTTCATACAAAGGAAAATATTTTGATGACACAACCAGGAGAATGCTTGCTTTTGTTTATGTCTATAGGGTTTCTATGTCTATCAGTTCTTAGCTGATCCAAATACTGATCTCACTGCCCCTCTGTCTTTGCTGCTAGGAACCAAAACACGTCTGGATTCAGGAAACAAAGGGCTACTATACATTTTCCAAAAAAACACTGTGAAACTTTCAACCCTGGGTAAGAATTTACCCGGTGATATGCACACGAACTGAAACCCCATCATGACATTTATGGAGTAATAACTCCTGATAGAACAATCTTACACTGGGTGATAAACTGTGCCTTCATCTCAATTAAAAATGCATTTAGAGAGCTGTTTCTCCTGTTTCCTCAATTGTCCTTAAGTTGTCCTGCCAAAATTGAGCTTTCAGAAAAGCAGAAAATAGAGTTTTGTGTAAGATTTTAACACACAGCGATTTCTTTCTGAAATAGTGTGTATAGAATATAAGGGGACAAACTTGAGAAAATGGCTTCCTCAGGCGATAATGGAACAGAACTGTGGTATAGTCACACCACCAGACCCAGTATTGGCCGCCATGTGTACTGTATGACCACCAGAGCATTTTCTCATGTGAGTTTAATCCATTATTAATATACATCTCCATAGTGTGGGAGAGTGCATGAAGGAGACGAACAGTGGACAACCATGGGACACAGATACTGCATGTACATGATCAGAAATAGAATCCATCTGTTGGAGCCTCAGTGCTTGCTCAAATAACTAGGTAGCACCTCATTCACTTTCAGGTGGAGAAACATTTCTTAAATATATGAGTTCCTGCACTCTGATTGCTGTGCGGAGGATAAACATATTTCTCTTAAAAACTGATCAGCATAAAATAGTTTTTGTAGTGGGTGACATCAGAAGAAAGGCTCCTAAGAGATAACCAGCTATTCTTAGCTCGGTCAAGGCGTGATTCTATGAAACATGAGCCTTCAAGTTGCTCAGTATTAAAACATAGCAATCCTATGAATGTCTTCTTAGTATTCCATTAGGATGGGTCTATTTCCAAAGAGTAGTCTCAAGATCAACAGTTAATATCAATCATGAAATAATTAGTTACTCCTCCCCAATAGTTTTTGAAACCACAACAGAAGAGGCTATATTCAGATCTAGGCAATGGTTGAGTTATATTTATTTTATTTTGGACTGAAATACTCCCTTTCATAGTCCAGTGTGTTGCAGTGACACAATAGTAATATGGTCTGATTCCCAGGTCACTAGGGTGATGGCAGGTAGCCTAGCTGGACAGGGTAGGAGAGGGTGACAAGGAGTTCATTAAAATATCTGCTGACTTCCCCTGGGCTGGAGAGGCCACTGTGCTCTGGGTTTTGCCTGGATGCACGATATTTTTTTAAAACCGTTACCAACCCAGCCAACCTTCCAAATTTAAAACAATGGTGGACATGTTCTGGGTCTCATTGGTATGACCACCTAGCATCCATCTTTGTTCCCTCTTTGAGACTGGAGGATGCTGTTTGGCACATGGAAGCTCTTAATAAGTACATGGTCAAAGACCTAAATGACACTCGAAGTAGCATTTCTCTATTAAATGCTAAAGTAATACAAATGCGTGAAGCAGCTTTACAAAATAGAATGGCATTAGGTGTTTTAACTGTTTCACAAGGTAGAACTTGCTCTATCATAAAAACAGAATGCTGTGTATACATTCCAGATTACCACAAAAATATTTCTGGGTTTCTAACTGACATGAATACTTAAATTGGTGCTTTAAATGATCTCTTTCCTTTAGTGATTGCTTTAAAAACTCCTGGACTGGAGAAAAATTATCAACGGTCAACTATCAAAGGTCTTTTATTCAGATTTCTCTTTCTCACTATAATATTAACCTTATTTTGTTGTCATTTCTGGTGTCTCCGTGCCTAGTGTCAAGACTCTTTCACTGCCATAACTTCCAACTAACACATGATCCTTTCTACTCAAGGAGGTTCATGTATGTTGACCACGTTGGATTCAGCTGCCTCCCCTTTCATAACTCCCCTGTATGTTCCCCAACTGACCAATATTGAGCCATAAGTAGGGACATCTCTATGCCCCTATTCAGCAGGAAGACGTTACAGAAGATGAGACCTTCCACCTTCAACAACCTTAAAGATTTAAGGGTCAGAATTGTTCAGGGGGGAAATGATGAGGGAGCAGAAGGCTAGCTGAGGACAAAGCACAAGCTGACACCCTGCAACCTCCCCCCACCCCCAGTCCTGGGTGGGATGTGTATGATATTCTTCCAGGAAGCTCCCAAATGTCTTAATGTTAATGCCTTGCTAGAGGGAAAAACAACCTTAACTTATATCTTGTAGGTCCTCTTTAACATATGAAAATCCTTTTGAAACCAAAAAAAAAGAAAATCCTTTGGAAAACCTCCCTTTTCCTTACCTCCCCCAACCCTATAACATAAAATCAGCCATCCCTACAACCCTGGGGCAGCAGCTTTTTCTGCCCAGGGTTCCTGTCCTCATGCTTTAATAAAACCACCTTTTTGCACCAAAAAAATAAAAAAACAAATAAAAAGATATCTGCTGACTCTCAATCTCCAGCTGCAAAGACTGGTCTCATATTCAGGTCTCACACCTTCAAACACAGACTCTACCAGACAGTTCTTCCCTAAACTACCAACTCTTCACTCTTTTAATTCCATCATATTTTCTGCCTTGTTGCTTTTTGAGGATGTAGGCATGTCCTCTGAGAAGAACAAAGGCTCTACATTAAATGAAAATTTGAAAATAAAATCTATTTCAAAAAGCTAAAATGGGGGGTGCCTGGGTGGCTCAGTCATTAAGCGTCTGCCTTCAGCTCAGGTTGTGATCCCAGGGTCCTGGAATCAAGCCTCACATCCACAGCGGGCTCCCTGCTCAGGGGGAAGCCTGCTTCTCCCTCTCCCTCTCCCACTCCCCCTCTCGCTGTGTCTCCCTCTGTCAAATAAATAAAAATCTTTAAAAAAAAAAAAGCTAAAATGGTTACATGCCTCATATTCTTAAAAGTGTTTACAATACTTTTGGACTTAAAACATTATCGAACACCTACAAATACAACATGCCTTTATAATTTATTCTTGTAGGGGAACATGTGAGAGAAAAATACACATTGACCGATAACCTCATAGACTATTTCTGAAAGTACAAGAGCAAAGTTTTGTTTTTTCTTAAATCATTCATGTTCTTATTTTGAAATTGGTTTCTAGTAAAAATATATGATTCATGTTTTTTGCATGTACTCAAAATATTCTGAATATAAAGAGCCATGCAGCTCATTCCCAAAAAAAAGGTCTATAATTACACTACAAGAAAGAGTGCTCACATTAAACTTTAGGAAGTGCTTTAGGTGTATATTAAGGATTCTTTATACCTCCTGGGCCACTCGATATTTTTTTGTTTGTTTTAGCAAGGGTTTGCCAAAGGATGTATCCTCTAGTAATACTTTCTTGTATTGAGAAATAAGAGTTGACAATCGGCGTCCTTGTTTATAAAGAATTTTGTTTTGATAGGATTAAAATGACTAACATGAGGCACTTGACCCAATTTGGTAAAGCAATAGCGACATTTCCTATCATAAAATAGAAAAAATTAAATCTTAGGATTGTGTAAGACAATGAGACATAGCTGAAAAAAGACTGATTTCTAACCATTAGTTTCTGTCTCTGCTGATATGCCTTATTTCAAATATTAGAAGTCCATCAAGTTGCTAATTTGCCTTATATACTGATTTTAAGCTATGCCTTATTAAGAATCAAGTAGCACGTGACATTGGAGTGACAAGAGACTAGATCACTTTGTATGTTTTCAATACTTTTGCCTCATAAAGTCTCATACACTCTAATATTTACCCCCAAATAAATGTCTAGACTTATTTTTTTAAGTTTAAAAGGCATTGTAAAGTGAAAAAAGGATTACCTTATAATGTAATATGTTCATTTTGTAATGTTGTCGAAATAGTATGTGGGGTCAGAGGTTACTCTATATTTTATCAGTCTGTTATAAAAACAAAATTAAAAATCATATTTTTAAAGAATATTTATTGAATGTTGAAATGTATATCAGAAAAAATAGTTGCTATATGGTTTTTGAAAACAGTTAAGCATGTTCTTTGAATGGCAGAGATAATTGGTTTAGTTTACTATGACTGCATAATGCACGGTCTTAATTGACTTGAATTCAGCTAATCTGGAACTTTTAACTGTCAAAGAATTCTTAGCTAATTTGACTGGATTATTATAATTATTTACTAATTTCAGTCAACAATTACAAACCAGTTGCTCCTTTGACAATTCTTGAACTGAATGAGAACTGGTTTCAATTTTTAAAGACTTTTTTTTATGTTGCTAATTTATCAAAGTGCCCACATCACATGGAGTATTTATACTTTTTCATTGCTGTTATACATGTTGGAGTTAATACATATTTCAATACTGTTTATAGCTACACTGATAAATACAAACTTGGATATTTAAACAATTTAGCACATATAACTTAAAAGAATGCAATATTTAGAATTATTATTTATTTTCCACATCTTAACAACTGGCTAAAATAACATTATACCCCATTGGAAATATATTTACGAAACTTTTTAGAAATTTGTCTTTTCAGTAACGTAGACATAGAATGACCTATGATGCAGCAGACCCATTCTTGGGTATAAATCTATCTGAAGGAAATGAAATCAGTATTTCCGAGAGATACATTCTCATGTTCATTGCAGTGTTATTCTCTATAGCCAAGACATGGAAACAACCTATGTGTCTTTCAATGGATAAATAGATAAACAAAGTGTGGTATATATACATAATGGACTAGTACCCAGCCAAAAAGGGAGGAAATCCTGTCATTTGTGACAAAAATGGATGAATCCAGAAGGCATTACGCTAAGTGACATAAGTCACACAGAAAAAGAGCAGTGCATGGTATCACTTGTATGTGGAATCTAGAAATAGAAAATAGGATGGTTGCTGGCAGGAGCTGAGGGGAGGGGGAAACGGAGTGATGCAGGTCAAAGGGTATCCAATTTCTGTAAGAAGAATAAGTTCTGAGGATCTAATGTACAGCATGATGACTAGTTAATGATATGGTTTGTATACTTGAAAGTTGCTGCAAGTAGATACTAAGCATTGTCATCACATAAATAAAAAGGAAAGAACTCTCTTAACTGAGTGAGGTGATGAATGTGTTAATTATCTTGTCCTTGGTAATCATTCTATAATGGTATGTATATCCAATCAGCACCAAGTACACTTTAAATATATACAATTATATTTGCCAATTATTCTTAAAGTTAAAATAAAAAGAAAACTATTTTTGCTTCTTAATGCTTACATGTTTATTTTTTAAAGGAATGTACACAGCATTGACATTCAAGAGTATGAAATACATAGCAGATCATATTTTTCACATCCTTAGAATACAATCATAAATATTGGTGTTAGTTTAAAGAAGCAAGAAAAGACTATAATGCATGCCAAAGATGTATTTCAGTGATGCATTTTTATCCAAAGAAATCAATTTTAAGTTCTATTAGAGATAAATATTTAGGACAAATGAAAGGAAGGGAACTTGAATTGTCCTAGCACCCTCCCCCAACTCTTTTTAAAAACAAAAAACAAAAAAACATTCGAATACTTTTCTCTTAAGCTCTATGTGGCCATCTGTCTAACACAGGGTGATCTGGGTGTTAAACTGTATTCTAAATCATCGATAAGGGACAAGGCGCAATTTTTGAGACATAACTGATGCTCAGTAAATGACCTTGTCGGCATTGTTATTGTGGATGGGGATGTCCCTACACTTAAAGAGAAAAGACTCTACCACTGTTCTAGTAGTAATGGCAGCAAATTCTAGGAACATGGAAATGGAACAGAAGCAATTCCTGCAATAATCAGAAGACATTTTCACTTTACATCTAGGTTATATTCTGAAATCTTTCTAAGCATGTTTATGGGCTACAATTCCATCACAACCTGTAAGGAGACAACCTAAATGTCTCCTTATAGATAGAACAATCAATCAGTGAATAAATAATGTTCCATTTCTCTGTCAATCTGGTGCTTTTCACAATGACTTTCTCTTAAAAAAAGAGCCTCAAGCCTAAATTTAAGCCTAACCTCTTTTCTTCCCCATTATATAAGAATGCTTCCTGTTCTAAGTCCATGATTTAGATCACTACATATTAAAGGTTTCTTGATTTATAGAATTTAAATAGTTCTGTTGCCACATGGAAAAGAGCTTTGGTTTTATTCCCCCCAAAGGTGATGATAATAATTTGGTCCATGCGTGTTTGCATTTGCACTAGTCAAAAGAAATGCTTATGGCACAACATTTAAGACAGTTGCTTAATGGAGTTGTTATTTAAAGATTTATAGATGTGTGAGAGGTATTGCTACTTAATTAGCATCCCCAAATTGGTCTAATTATCAGTCTGTGTCTCACATTTCTTCATAGACTTAGTGTCCTTTGCCATTTATTCTTGTGCACAAATCAGTCCTCTCTATAGACGGGATGGCAGAGTTGTGTTTATTTTGACAGTAAGAAATTGTCAAATCGATGCAGTACTTACAGGAATAACTGAAAGTAAGAATTAAAAATTTCCACTGTTAAACTAAAAAAAAAAAATGGCAGTAAAATATGATTGCTTTGAAAAAGTTTCCTAGCAAGTCCTGTACATCTGACTCACTAGTTATAAAAAGGTTGAAATTAAGCACTTAATTTTCATCTAATATCCTTAGGAGGATAATAGGCTTGGGGGATGTTTTATATTTTTACTATTTTGCATGTTAAGTTAGAAAACATTTGGCGCAGAATTTCTTTTCCTCACATTTTTACAACCATACTAAATATTTTGTCTCATGTAATCATATGCAATTCTGTTTTACTTTGCCCCGCCTTCCCACACATCCATTTCGTTTAAACTGATTGGAAATGAATTTAATCTCATTGCTCAGATAGGAGGCCTTGTCAATTCTAAGAAGGGAGAAAAGCCACGTGAGAGCCTCTGGGAAATAAAGCTTTGAAAACCCCCTACCCGAAAAGACCCAGGTTATAGAGTGGAACCAGAACACTGGCTGAAACCTTCAAACAAAAGAGGGTCATGTGTGAAGTCTGGAGGAATAAGAAATACTTTTGCTCTGTTCTTATGAACAGCATTGGCCGACTTACAGTTTATTTTTGATCAACCTGTCGGCAAAGGCACCTTATGCAAGTCAAAAGGGCTACGCATTTTTTTTTAACAATTTCTTCTAAAAGTCAGGTCGTAAGAGTGTACATTTAAGTATTGTTTCAGGGAGGTACAGACTATACAGCTCAGTGGTCTGTGCAAACGTTTTGCGGACGTAACCAATGATAAACTGCAGCATCCATCATCCTGGCAGAGTCGCTTGTTAAGAGCAGCGAAGATCTGTAAAAGCAAGAGCGCAGCTACGTTTGGTCAGAGCGAGGGTATTGAAGGATACCGGCAAGATCGTTGATTGTTGTTATATTTTTGCAGAGGACAGGACTGCTCTGTTAGGTCAGAGAGGACCATCAGCAAAACCTCATCCTTGTCCCTTGGACTCCGTTCACTCCCGCGGAGCTTGCTCGCCCTCAGCCTGCGGCAGGGAGGCCCCAGCGCCCGTAGGTGGCGCCCCACATCCGTGCTTGCGCTTCTCGCCCGCGCTCTGGGCGCAGCTGGGAAACCGGCGCGTCTTCCCAGGTCGTTAGAGCTCAGAGTAGGCATTTTAATAAATAAGCGTGTGTGCCAAGGCTCTCCAGGAGCCCCGAGGTTCAGAGGCGCAGAAACATAAACCCAGGCGGAGGCGCCTCTTTAATCCCGGCCAAAATCTGACATTTCCCAAACTGGAGATTCCGGAACCACAGCATTTAAGCCATTAAAATCCCAAGCTTTTTCTCTCCAGTCCATTCCTTTTATTTTTATTTTTAAAGAAAACTGCTTTACCCCTTAATTATGAAAGCAGTCACGCTATTAAGGATTAAGACTTGGAGGGAATTTGGAAAAGAAAAGAAAGAATCGAAAAGAAGAGGCGCGACCGGTGCTTTGAGGGTGCCTAATTATTAAAAGCGAGGCGTCTGGGAGGAATTCGCTCTGGGTGTTTGGGTGAGAGCCGGACCTGGGCAGTGCAGGGTGCGGCGGGGGTGCGGAGAGCGGGTGCCGAGCCCGGGAGGGGGCAGTGCGCGGAGTCCTCCGGGCGATCGCGATGGCTGTGCCGTCTGGAGACTAGAGAAGAGACCGGGATTGAGGGGCCCGGCAGAGACAGCCACGCTGCGCGCGCTGCGCGCGAAGGCCCTCCTAGACTGTGGGCCGGGGTGCGGTGCAGAACCGGTGCGGTACCTGGAACATAACCGGTGCGAAGCTCGGGGCGCTGCGCAGGGCGCGGGGTGTGTGGGTTCCGGGCGCTGCGCGGTGCAGGGCGCGAGGGTCGGAGGAGATGCGCGGTGCGGGACTCTGGGAGTGCCGGCGCTGGGCCACGCGCGCTGCGATGCTGGGCGCGGGGCATGCGGATCCGAGGCTAGGCGCGGCGCGGTGAGGGGTACCCGGCGTGCGGGTTCTGGGCGCGGCGCGAGACACCAGGGTGCGCGGCGTGGGGCGTACCCGGAGCGGGCGCGGGCCGTCGCGGGAAAGGGGCAGGGCGGGGCGGCGCGGTTTATTGGCCAGGCGCTGGGAGAAGGGCTGCGCTCCGAGTCTCCTCCCGCCAGCTCCCCTCATCTTCTTTAAGCAGAACAACTTCGCGGACAGCGCTGCTCGCTCATCATGGATGTTCCAGGTAACCAAAACCCAAGCCTGTCCTCCGCGATCCGCACGTTAATTGCATTCATGCATATGTTTTAATGAGGAACTTCGAGAGTCTGCGTTCTGGAGAGGGCGAAAGAGAGAGAATATCGAAATCATTTTGTACTGGGGCTGCGGAGAGGCTACTCCTGGAGAAACAACTTCTCTCTTGTTAGGTAGACTGTTGGAGGAGTTGTACGGAGGCTGTGGGCGGTGAGGGGAGCGGCTTCTCTGCTTTTCGTTTCTCCGACTGGGTACTGAAATGGCCTGTCTAGTTTGGTGGGAGAAGAGAGGGCCGGGGAAAAGTGCGAACGCGCGCTCAAGTTAGCAAAAAGCTACAGGGCTGCCTCCCAGGCCGGAGAGAAAGGGCCCGGAGTCTAGGAACAAAAGCTGCACAATAAGCCAAGCTTGGGACGCTCATCGGTGCAATCCTCTGGTCCCGCGCCAGAGAGAGCGATCGCAGGGGCTTCTCCGAAGAGCTCGCTGAGGGCTGCCGGGGACGTTGGAAGTGGGTGTTTGGTTTTAGAGTCTCTCTTCTTTTTTTATTTTTTTCTCTTAATCTTGGTCACCCTAAGGAGCTTCCTTGGGATTTGTTTTTATGCGGAAAATGGATACGATCTTACCTACGTGGGCTGCTTAAAATAATAATAATAATAATAATAATAATAATAATAATAATAATTAATAATTAATATCCAGGATGGAAAAATAGAGGATGAAAGGGAAAGCAGAGAACCGAAAAAGGTTTCTTGGTGTGGCTTTCAAGAAAATGCCACTAAAATGAAGGCGATAAACCTTAAGTAGTTTCTCTCTCCCTGCATCTTAGCCCCTCTCCGCCTTTGCAGAATGGGCCAGGGTGGGGTGGCGTCTCTGAGGTCACCGACCGTGTCTTAGGGCCGAGGCCCTGCAGAACCTCGGGCCCCTTACCTGATCGCACCCCTGGCGCGCGCCACCCAGGAGTCCTCAGGGATGCCCTGCCCAGTGCGCCAGGGCTTTCCTCGGACCTGTTGTGTCAATCCGGGAAGGGGTGGCTGTGTGCGGGACTAAGAGGGTGGACTCCAGGGAGAGGGGCCCTTGCGCTGCAGGCATCTGCTCCCCGTGCCCCCCTCCCCCCACAGCTTCACCTCCCAGTCTAAGGGTTCGGCTTCTTTGCCCTGACAGGTCCGCTGGCGCCTTTCTTCTGAGGACGACCCTGGCCTTGACCATCAGAGCAGGGGACCGAGGCCAAAGGAGGCTTCCCCAGGCCCCACGCAGCCCTGCGCGCCCTCCGGCGCTGCTCAGGCCCCTGTCCGCCGTCGCCCCCGCGCGCCGCCCGCCCCCCCGCCAACGCGGATGCCGGCGCCCGGCCGGGGCCCCCGCGGGCCGCCGCTGACCATGCCCGGGCGCCGGGGGGCGCTGCGCGAGCCGGCTGGCTGCGGCTCCTGTCTGGGGGCGGCGCTGGCCCTGCTGCTAGTGCTGCTGCCGGCTGGCTGCCCGGTGCGGGCGCAGAACGACACGGAGCCCATTGTGCTGGAGGGCAAGTGCCTGGTGGTGTGCGACTCGAGCCCGTCGGCGGACGGCGCGGTAACCTCCTCCCTGGGCATCTCCGTGCGCTCCGGCAGCGCCAAGGTGGCCTTCTCCGCCACGCGGAGCACCAACCACGAGCCGTCCGAGATGAGCAATCGCACCATGACCATCTACTTCGACCAGGTCAGCCGGCCCGCCTGCCACCTCGCCTCCCGCCCGGGGTAGAGAGGGCGGGGGCCTGGGCGCGCGGGCTGGGGACTCCAGGCTCTCCCCGCCTCTCTGATCTGCCCTGCCTTTCTCCTTTCTCCCTTTCCGAGTAAGCTCTCCTTACCATTTCCCTTTTTTCACATTGTAGCTTTTTATCACTAGCAGCTCGGATGACCGACAGTCCTTTAAAACTAAGGAATCTGAAACGCATTCCCCGACAGGAACCTGCACAGCTTACTTTTCGCTGGGATGGGGGCTGTTGTTAGTGGTAAATGGGCTTCAGTCATCCAGGTGGCCAACTTGGGGACTGAGTGCATTGAGAACACACCCCAAAAGGGGGTTCTCCAAAGGTCTCAGCCAACGATCAGAAAATCAGTGCCTACTGCTTATTTTGGAATGGACTGGGGAGAGGATGCTTATCTTCAAGAAAAACGTCGGGAAGAGTGTAGGGGTTAATAGCAGGGATGGTTATATAAATTCAAAACAAAATAGAGTGCTACTACATAGATGGAATAGATAGTAAATACAACATATATGCTGTAATGTACAAATATATACAACACACAAATATTACATATAGTGTGCTTATATAGATTAAAATATAAGGATCGATGACTTAACCTAGGCCACCTAACTTCTCTCACTTGGTTCAAAGCAGAAGGGTCAGTAAATGATCAGACCTTGGCAATCCCTTCTCTGGGTTTTTGGGCTCAGGATTGGAGGTTGTGACCTTCCTCTTGTGCCCTCCTGTCTTGGTTTCTGTTGTTTTTCAGGAACAAGTTTAAAAAATTATAGTGGTTCCCAAACTTTACCTGCTCAGTCCCTTCCTTTTGCCAACATGCTTCCTGCTAAAACAGAGTACTGGGCTCTCTGGCTACAGTTAATTGACTTCCTTTCTGTTAACCAATCCTCACACCTCAGTGATGGTAAACCTACACACACCATTGTCTCTCTTTAGGCCAGAGGATTAATTTATTTTAATACTTGCTAAGGATTATCTACTTGAAATTTTGAGGTTTTGGGGGAATCTCTTCTTCATCTGTTTTTAAACAGTTTTCTTTAAAAACTAAAACTATTTATTTTAATTATGGCCAGATAAATCAGAGAACAATAAAATGGGTATGTGCTCTCTATTTACTCTATTAATACGTTCTTCTTCACGTGTTATCATTAGTCACCTCCCATCATTTCACTTGGGTGTCAAGAGAACTCTGTGATGTAGGGCAAGATAAGTTGTAGTAAGATTCTAATTTTATAGATGAGCCAACTATGGCAGGGCGGGTAAAATGCTGTTCTTCTGGTTCCCCAGTTAGGAAGTAAGTGAAACCCGCCTTTCTGGGCTCCTTGGGTGTTCTTTCATCAACAGTAGGGCCCTAAATTTACCAGTTTCCTGAATTTAAAACCGATGGGAAAGAGTTGCAGTAGTTGAGTTGGAAGAAACAGCTCCGAGGGCTAGGAGGGAGAATGCTTTATTCTTTTTTAAAGCCTCGTAAGGCAGACTGAGAGCCTAGGCTGGAAGAGATGGCGAGCAGGCATTGTGCAGATCACGGTCTTGAACAATAGAGCCCGGAGTGTCTGTGTGAGCCCTGCAGGCGAGAGGGAATGAAGTGGTGCCCTGAGCTCCTTGAAGAAGCTGGTGCGGGCTTATTTCCCGAGTGGTGACAGCGGTTGTCGTGGGCAGATCGCACATTGCTGTGAGGATTGCGTGTCATTCGGCTGCAATGAGTGTGTAAGGAGTAACAGCAAGAGGTATTCGGTTGAAATTTATTTTCTGAGCAGACGACAGGATTCTTAACCTAGGGTTCTGTTGTTGCTGGCTGTTTGCTTTAAAAGCCCAGAACACCAAGCAGGCCATTTTATTATTGTAATCGAGTTGTGCATTTGTGTGTGAGTAGAAGTGGGGACGGAATCCAGACAGGTGACCAAATTCTGCCCTAAACACCTGACAGGGAATTGGGTCATCATGAGGGATCCTCCACTCTGCAAATTCTGCTTGTGACACTGTAACACTCTCATCCCCCTCGCATTTGAGAAAAATCATCTGCAGGATCATGTGACCTCACATCCTCCGGCTAATTTTGTCATTAGTCTTTGCACGCTCCTGTAGTTGGAGCTCAGGGTATCCAACGGCTGTCTCCACTCCCTTCATTTATTCAAGCTTATTTGCATGACATCAGAGCTCAGCCAAGGGAACAAACACATTACTCAGAGGAAAGTGAAGGAAACAGGTGCAGCGAGTGTTCATCTACCCGGGTCTTCCACTCAGCACCTGCGATTGAGCACCTACTGTGTGCTGCCAGGGAGGGTCCCAGGGGCTGGGGTCACAGGGCGACAAGAACCCCTCGAAGTCCATTCTCTCCTGGAGCACATGAAGTCAAGTGCCAAGCTTGAGCTGATTTAAGTGATTTCCCTGAATTGGCCTCTTAGCCCTGGTCTAGTTCTCTCTGTCCAGCCCGGCGCGGCACTCTATTTGGGAAAGTAAACTTCACGTGGAAAGCCCCGAAATCCCACAAAACTCTGAACAGACTCAGTTCCATTTGTTTACCGACCACCTTGTTGTCTTCTATTCCTTTCTCTCTGCCTTGCCCCAGTGTGGAAAGTTTGCACCCACTTTTTCAATGCACACATAAGATACACTTTTCAACACCTTTATTAATTACAATCCATTCGAATTCTTCTCAAATCCCTCTGGGTGTAGGGTATTTTACCACCAGCCACCCCCACAACCCCCTGCATGGGGGGGCAGGTTTGGCCCACTGCCTAGGGTGTCCGGTGCTGCTGTGCGGCCCCTTGGAGGCACCCGTGTTGGTGATTTTGCCAGTCTGAGTAAAACAGATGCTGAGGGAGGGGCTTGCTATGTTTGTGCTGTATTCCCTCTTCTTTTTCAGGTACTAGTAAATATTGGCAACCATTTCGATCTTGCCTCCAGTATATTTGTAGCACCGAGAAAAGGGATTTATAGCTTCAGCTTCCACGTGGTCAAAGTGTACAATAGACAAACCATCCAGGTGGGTAGCTCTGAGGCTGTGTGGACCCTTTCAGCTTCGGACTACTGCCGCCCCATGGCTGCAGGTCCTGTCATACCCTCTGTGCATCTGGACCGACCAGGGAGCGGGCTGACCATGGGGTCTCCAGCACAGAAGCTGTCGCATCTTCTGGGCCAGGCCCTTGGGGTGGCTCCGTGGAAAGGGCAGAGGGGCGTGGGGGGGGCACAGAACGAGTGTGTGCCCGTGGAGTCCTGCATGGTCTGCTGAGCTTTACCCTCTGCACCGCAGGTCAGTTTAATGCAGAACGGCTACCCGGTGATCTCAGCCTTTGCAGGAGACCAGGACGTTACCAGAGAAGCTGCCAGCAACGGGGTCCTGCTGCTGATGGAAAGGGAAGATAAAGTGCATCTCAAACTGGAGAGGGGGAACCTCATGGGAGGCTGGAAGTACTCCACGTTCTCGGGCTTTTTGGTTTTTCCTCTATAAACACAGAGCCCCCAGACGGTGGGACAAGTTGTGATCTGGACCCAGGAATCTGCCCTTCCTCAACTCCCTGAACTTGCCAGAATAGGACCACTTATTTCCCACCTCCGTCAGATGGTTGAGGTAGAAGAATGATTTCCTTCTAAATCTCCAGTATTTTCTTTGAATATTGACCATTCCTCGGGAACCTGGCTTCTAATTAGTTTTAGACGACAAGGTCTGAAGGAGAAAGGAAATTATCGATTTGAGCAGTTTGTTCCTGTGATTGTAAAGTCAATATTGGATCTTATTGTGGGGACCATTGACTTTTCTTCTTTTGTTTGTCCGTTGTATTGTTGCCCCCACACAAGGAGTGCCGCTGACCCCAGGATGGATGGCAGGTCGCAGGCAGGGCTCAGAGCAGGAGCCCTGCAAATCACCACCCGCCGGATAGTCCTTGAAATGTGTTCTTTGTGTGTCTGTTCAGCCTTAAGAAAAAGAATGGCTTCACTTTCATTCTGTATTTTCCCCCAGGGTGGACGGGAGGCCTCGGGAGGGGGAAGGGGACATTGTGAATCTGTCAAGAAGTGCTTTATCCGGAGAAGCAAATTTTGCACGATTGGACCTCGACTTTTGCTTTGTATTGTTTGTCTGTGTGCGTGTGTGGTTTTTTTTTTTTTTTTTTTGTTTTGTTTTGTTTTGTTTTGTTTCGTTTCCTGGAAAAGCTTTACTTTTCTTTCCACATTCAGCTCTCCCTCCTTGCCCCTACTTCTATTTTATTTATTTATTTATTTTTTTGTGCTGGGATGGGGAGACAAATGTATGTTGAATTCTTGAATGAGACCAAACAAAACAACACAAAATATACCTATGTATTTTGTTTTGGTTGAGACCAAACCAAACAGAAGGTACCTGTATATCAAAGTACAAATAACAGATGGACAATTCTTCTTCTTCTTTCCAAGATATTCTCTCAGATGCACCTTTAGAACCAACAAGCTGGATTTTTTTTTTTTTTTAATGCTCTGGAATACTTTAAGAACTTGATGTTCCTGGGTGGCCTGAATCACGTCTGATGAGGACGGATGCTGTAATGACCAAGTCTCCTATACACACGCTTTCTTGGTCCAGTGTACCTGGGTCTTGCCAGCAGCCTGTCTCCATCTATTTGCACCCACCTCTGCGCCAGCACACCAGGATCAGGTGCTTCAAAGCCAACAGGACCAGCCAGTCTCCCTCAGGATCCTCCTCTGATCTGCCAAGGGAAGAGGCGTGTTGACACTCCCTGCGGACCCCTGGTGAGAAGCCACCTGCAAATCACAGAGGTTACAGGTATTGGCAGAGGCACCCTGGGAGCAGTTTTGCAAATCCTTCTTCTTTGGCCCCTTGTACAACAATAGTATTACAATACAGCTGGGAGTCGATGGGTGCAGGATGCATATGCCAAGGAAATGTTACTAAATCCCAAAGCAATCGAAGAAGAGACCTCACAGCGGATGTTAATTTGTCCTTTGTGTCACAATGTAACCAAAATATTGATGATAAAAAGTCATAATTTAAGATTCAGAATAAATGGGTTTGATGTCTGGCTTGTTCTCCCTTCGCATCGTTTCCCAACTCCTACAAGGTGTGGAAGTAAAGACCAAGGACCGAGGACTCGGGGAAAGGAGTTCCACACCATGCCTCTTGAAAACACACACTCAAATGCACACTCTCATATGCAGATCTAGCTATGGGTCAAGATGGAAATTGCACACTTAAGTACATTTCAGTTTATATATATGTATTTTTCACACGAGAAGATTTTGGGGGGAGATAACGTGAAAAAGATAGCATTAAAAAGGCTTTGTGGCTAGGCAATCTGCTTTCATCACATATAATCATCGATGTGGTCAAGTCCCAATCCAATATTTAAATCAGTGAACATGGATGTAAAAGAAACTGACATTTTAATATAGCATCAATTTTTTCTAAGATCCATGTGAGCATGGGGAAGCATTGGGTTCCATTTTCAAATAAGAAACTCCATGAGGATGATAGAAGTGCAAAAAATATACAGTTTGATGAAGAGTCTAAGTTTTACTGGCCTTAGGTGGACAGCATAATAAAGTACAGAATTTAATTTGAACTAAAATGCTATTTTATTTTGTTAGGAAAAGAAAAATCAAGAAACATCAACCAAAAAACACTTGGGTATTTTGCCTCTGTGATTAGGAGACAACCTTCTACGTATGAGCATTGTTTTTTAATGCTGTTGATGCAAGCAGTAGGATGCTAGCAGATGTTTTTCTTCTGTGTTTTACTGCCCTTAGTGAATTCGTCCTCTATCCCTAATTTTTTAAACCTACCGCTCAATTCCAGACAGGCAGCGAATTTCATTAGGGGACAATATCGTCCTTCAGAGATAGAAAAACACATGCGTACGTGTTATTTTTATTGCTTCCTAATATGTAATGCACATATTTGTTTGTATTTACAGCTTTACTCCATACAGGTTGTTATTTGGTTATGCTGTCTAATAAATAAGTTATTAAATTGATGAGTCTAAAAATAAGCATATTTCAGGAGTTCATTTTGTATGAGGAAAAAAGCTTCATCCTGTTTAATCCCACTCCTGCCAGTTATTATTTATTTATTTATTTCTGTCTGGATCTGGATGCCAAAAACTACATTAGGGAGAAGCCATGACTAGGTTTTCTGAAGTTGTTTTGCCGCCCGAGTTCTGTCTGGCTAAGGATCTTGGAGGGAGATGACGCTCCTGTGTGTGGTCTACAAAAATATGTAGGTCAGATCAAAATTTGAAATATATTTTCCTTTAACTGGGGAATGAAAGTGACATCCGGAATATGTGCAGTCTGATTTGAGCATCCCTACCTCTGAGCTTCAGCTTTCCCATCTGTGGAGCAAGGGCAGGAGCCCCCACATGTCCTGCCCAACTCACAAGGCTACAGGTATTGTGAGGTCACACAGATGTGCAAGACACCGTTGATTACAAGAGGCATTATGTGGCAGGAAGGGTGTTTCTGGAAAGTCGGATGTTTCCACATGCAGTTTGTTAAAATTATTTAAAATGAACATCTGACAAGAGGATATTTTATGTGATGCTAAAATTCCATAATCCCCACTAGCTTATTAAAACTGTAGCACTTTGGAAGTTTAATTTGATTTTTCAGAATGATGGTAATATGAACATGTTGAAATCTCTGCATTTTCCTAGTAACTCCATTCTTAATTATGTTCTTTGACTCCTGTGCGCCTCCCTTTCCGTTCCAGGATGTGATACCAACATGTTATAAAAATATACACTGTAATATTTATAACACAAGGAAAAACTGAGTTATCAATATTTTGGCATTATAATAATGAGTTGGTTTAGTCAATAAATGTTAATCCTACTAAACTGTAAATGCCTTTAAAACAACACTATTTTTTAACTTAAAATATATTCTAATTTGAAACACAACCCTGCTTCAACCCTAGGTCCTGAGAAACTGTTTACTATCTGTTCCTGAGCCCTTTTTGCAGTCTAATATTTTTGATCAATGAACTCATGTATAATGAAATTATTTACCTTTTTAAAGTTTGTGATTACTATGACTGCTTAGAGGAAGGCAAAGTCTGTCAGATTTTGGTGTGAACACTCATGGAATCCTGTAAAGATTACATATTTACTTGTTTGGATAAAAATGTTTTTTAGCAAAACCCTGTGATATCAAGCATCAGAAGAGTTAGGAAAGACATAAAAGCAAACCAAAACCTTTGCTGAATCCTTAATTTTAGTTGTAATACTTCCTTGATATCTTAAGGACATTGATACCAAGTCCCATACATAGTAACTGTTAACATATAGATCATTTGCCTGTAAGTACATGAACATAGACACCTGATTTTTATCAGTGAATAAAGTAAAATACATAGGTTGACCACGGTCTCCTGGAATCTGGAAACAGGTGAGAGGAGAATTTGTTGAATCATTTTATACAAGCAAAACAAAAGCATCGGTTGCTCCAGCATGCCTCGTATATAGCAAAAGGAGCAAAGAATGTGCTGTCAATTTATGTCCCCATGGTTTTGCAATCTTTTATAAGGAAATAAATATTGCAATAAGAAAATGTTGCTGTGAATAGTTAATGTTTATATTTCTACAGCATAAGAAGTATATAATAATCTAATGCACATGAATGAAAGGCTGTGACATTATATTTAAGGTGGTGTAAATAAATGACGGAACTCATAGAAGCAGGTTACATTGAATCATTCTAAAGGTTTCTCTGTGCACTCTGTACAAATACTTGTAAAAAATATAAAACTAGATTAACCAGAGAACTACAATGAGGATTTGCCCTTTTACATTGCTTATGTAGGAATTTACTTGTCAGTGGGACTCTGTTTCTAAAGCAGACACTTTGCTACTAAAATGGGAGAGTACAAACATAATTAACATGTTAAGATCAAAGCCTGAGAATGTATTTCTCATAAGACTCTGAAAGTTAATTTTCTTGGCATTTAAGGAGTAAATATACACCAAATATACTGAAGTAAGGCAAAATACAATTTCCATTTTGGTTTTTATCATTTTAGGATTTTGGTGTTCAGAATTTTTTTTTTTTTATGAAAACACTATGAAGACGTTAGCTGATGATGGCCATGTACATTATTAATCAAGTATGTTTATGTGTTTGCCTAGCCTTTTAAAACCTAATTTTTATGGATAGATTTCACCAAAAGTTGTATTTACTGCCTTTGCAGATGGAGAGCTACAATTCATTCACATTTAGATATTTTAAATGTCTATACCTTACACAGCTATCAATGATGGGATTGGTCAGATCCAGTCCTCACCCATCCCTTCAAAAAAGAAGAAAAGTCTTTTCAAAATGCCTTTAAAGTAGATCCAATGAATATAAACTTTAAAAAAAAATGTTCTGTGTGTGAGTTTGTATAACATTCCACCAAAATCTGAATTCTAAGTAAATGAGCTTTCTTTCCACTCCTAAACCCAGTAGGGTAACTTGAAATTTGTAAGGGCAAAAAGCTGAGTGGTTTTACCTCCCACAGATAATAGGAGCTCTGTTTTATCTTCCTAAGTGGATTTTGCTGTGGATTTCTATCACCAAAATCACCTAAGTGTCTATAGCATCATAAATCATCATCTGCATCGGCTCGCCCACATACACTCACCGTGTAGTGTAAATGAGCTCCCTGACAACTTAATTTGGAGAAGAAATCTTCATTCCCTCTTCTTAATGCCCACAGCAGGACTCCCCGGGGTTAGAATGCTACTTTGCACTGGAGTTATCCTAACAGAATGGAAGCTACTTATTAATGAGCCACTACCATTGCTTGCAAACTAACTGTGCCTTACCTTTTATCATTGTGTCCTCATATTTTTCAGGAGTGCTGATTTCTCCTTTTGAATTTGTTTTGGGTGGCCAAACAAAATAACACGAAACAAAAACCCTACTTGGGTTGGAGAATGTTGGCATACATTGGGATGTGGAACTCCTGAGTATTTTGCTTAAGTCTGTTTGCGCTTACTTTATTCATCTTAAAATGCTTCCATAAATCTCTTACGCTCTGAAAGTCCTGTCGGATATAGAGCATCCTAACATTTCCTTGACTTCATACTATAAATGAACATTTATTGTGAATCTGGGTGCTTTGCTATGGAACTGACTTAAGATAAGAATAATATTTAAAGTATAACCAAATTAACTAGGAAAATTGGCAAATATTCTAAATCCCTCATTTCCAATGTTTTGTTTACATGGATTTTTTACAATGTTTTGCATGGATCTTAAATATTCCTATCAGCTTTAAAATTAACCTTAAAATCAATATTTATCTTTGAATTGCTAACATCTTTTTTTTTTTAACAATCATGTAACTATTTGATATACTTTTAGAGAGAAGTCTATCGCTGAATATAGTACATGAAAATGTGATACCTATCTTTTTTTTTTTTTTCATATTCCCAAGCACCATGTCAGGATGTCATGGCATATTTTTGTTCTGGAACTGTACACTGTCAGTGGAGAAAGCAATTATATAGTTATAAAAAGAAATTCATTCTTTTGTGATCAGGGTGTAAATGTTTCCTTTTCATTCCGTAACATTTACACATTGCTGCCTAAGGGCCAGGTAGTATACTCATGGATGATGATAGAAAAATAAAGACACACATTATGTGCCAAGAGTTTACAATTTCTTGTTAAAAACATAGCCTGGAGGGTATCCAGGTTAACTCATGGTAAACTCATGGGTGGGGCTGGGTGTGTGTAGGGGGAACCTTAGAAATTTGAATGTAAGTTTACTAAAGTAATAATGTAATTTACTTTTATCACACACAAAAAGGAGAATGTTATTTGGGTGTTGACACTGAATACTGAACACCCGTTAATCTTCCAACTAAAAAGTTCCTGGCGGCCTCTCCTCCCACACTGAATATGGTTGGGTATTTGGCAGACATATGGCAGCCTAGAGCTCATAAACTAACCTTGAAATAGTAAAGTGGGATGGGGCAGATATGGGGACTTTCCACTGGTTTTACACATGAAGGTTAAGATACAATAGCCCTTTTTTACAGTTTTATTTCTGTTTGCCTTGTGTGGTGAATTGCTTGAGAAGACAGAAGGCATGCTAGAATTAGTTGAATCCTTAGAAGACAGATCTAAAGCGAGATAAAAATAAGGCATGATGTGAAGTCCATTCTGAACAGAGCTGGATGGAGGACCATACCCAGCATTTTGGCATATTTTACAAGATATTAACGAATACAGATCTAACCTAAGACAAGCAAAAAAATAAATGTGAGATCAAATTGCCCTGGTCAAAAATATGAATTCTGTATGTTTTAATATATAATCACACACACGTGTGTGTCTGGGGGTGTGTGAAAGTTGAATATAAACAAATATTTATAGTCAAAACTTACCCCTGTCAAAATGCCTTCCCAGTACCTCTAGCTGCACCAGCATTGAAACCTTGCTTTTCTAGAAGGGGAGGTGACGGAGCCACTTACCTTTGCTTGGGTAAGTATCTCAATTCTTTTGTCTGTTTCCTATTTTATTTCTTGTATTCAATCTTAGGAATGCATTTCTCCAGAAGGTAGATACTACATCTGGTCTCCCTGACAGACAGAGATTGAGAACTGTTGAGACTAATGAAGCCATCTGGTGCTATAAACCCAACAGAAAGCTATGATCAGTGGATCATGGCCTAATCTACTCTTCATCCATGACATCTGAATTACCTTGGCACAAAGGAGTGACAAGAGGCTGGATTTTCGACAAGATTGTCACATCTCCCCAATCATTTAGCAGGGAAAAGGCATGCATGCATCAGACTGTGATAATTAAGGAAGACTTATTTTCCCCTAAGGCCTATTACTTTTGATACTTAATTTCCCTTTTTTTTTTTTTTTAATGTCTCAAAGTGTACTGCACCCCCTGGATGCCATGCAATATTGACTTAACCATTCTTACCAATTTCTGATATGTTCACTGGAAGAAATTATTTACTAAAATAACCTTTCCTTTTTATCTCAATGAAGACTTGAAATGAACATAAATTTATTTTGTTATATTTTTTTTCCAGAATTGCAGAAACATTTGTTTCAGGAAAAAGTCCCCAATAGATGGTGCTGCTGCTGTGATTTAAACCATTGAACAATTAGTATGCAAAAAAGCTCCAGAGAGAGGCCTCTGGGAATTCCCTTACATCAAGTTATAGAAAGACAAAAATGTGGCTTTAGTTTTGCTAAATGCAAATTGTCATCATTGTATAATTTGAAAACTAGAAAGATGTTTTTGATGTTTTGAGGTCAAGAAATTATTTTTTATCTCCATTGTTCATATTGCAAATATCTTGGAAACATAACCACAAACAAAATTGAGTGTTTCAGAAAAGTGAACTGAATGGCCTTCCAAGTTTCTGTGCCCCCCACCAATACTTCAAGGATCTATTAGTTAAAGGGCTAATATAAAGATTAGAGTACAAATGAAAAATGGAGTCCTTTCCTATTTATGGGAGAAAATTACAGACGCCAGAATCATACTGGCTGAATGATGCCATCACTGCTCTCGATGATAAACCTTAATACATCAACCCTTTACGCATGCCATGCACTGTGTTGAGTGCTTTATAGTTATCTTTCCATTTAATCATTATGATAGCATACAAAATAGGCACTATCATTACCACCATTTTACAGGTGATGGAGAATATGGTTTAAAGCGATTCAGTGATGTGGTCAAGACCTCAGAGCAGATGAGTCCCAGAGGTAGGAATCTGACTATGGGCTTTTTAACTTCACGACCTATTCCTTATGCATAGCATTACACTACATTTCAGAATGAGCTAAAGTAAGAAAAGGATTTCCTTAAATAAGTTATCTATATATGTGATGATTAATCAAAATGGTTGCATCATAGTCATTTCAATAAAACTGTTTAAAAAAAACAGGACAGTTTAGCTACGTACTCTGCAAACATAAAAACTGCTTGATTGTAATCATAAGAGAAAAGTTACAACAGCTACTGTAAATTTACTGACCGCGTGGTATCAGAAACACGGAAGTTTGGACTGTCACTATTTTCATGCAGAAAACGATAATGTAATCATTTTCTTCCCTTTGGTTTTCTTGCCGAAACTTTCTGCGAAGACAGGACTGAAAATGCACAAACATACAATTACAAAGAGCTCATTTTCCCGAAAATATTGTATGTTATATAATGGGCACAGGTCACTAGAATTCTAGAGTAAAACCTGAGAAATCACGTGCAAAAATAAATAAGCTATGCTTGAATGGAGCATCTTGCCTTCAAGCTGTTCATGAAGGTTTTCAGCTTAACCTCTGGTGAGAGAAATCTCTTAGAACTTGGAGTCAGGGAGTTCTTTAAGCGATTAGATCTCTTGCCCTAAAAGTATAATTATCTTTAAAAAAGATTAGTTTTTAAAATTAAAATTAAAACTAATTGGACAGAATTAAAGTAGATTTCTAAAATGGTAAATGTCATTTGGTTGGATTAAGTATTTTTACTATATTTTAATCTGAGGAAAATATATTTTAGGAGGTAGGTAATAATGAGGCAAAACAAAATATGTCACCAAATGTTTTTCTGAGATTTCGTTTTATTTTTTTGGTACCTCCCATTTTATCTTTTATATAATTACATATTATATAAATACAAAATATTGATTTACATCAAACACTTATTCACATATAATATATTATGTATTTTTATATAATATAAAATATTAGAAGTGGCACATTCCAATTCAAAAAGGTAAGGCAAAATGTACCTTTAACAACTTTGCATTTGTTTATAATAAGTGGCTCGGTTTTGGTGAGTAATGAAGTGCTATGTTTTAAAAGGTGATTACCTACTGTGTCATAGTATTTATCCGGGTTCTTTGCTGGGCTCTACCACCAGATAGAAAACCTCAAAAAGACCCTGCATTACTTAATACAACAGAAAATACGGTAGATTATCTAGAAGTATAACAATTACATGCGGGGATGTTTTCCTTCCCAGTGAGATCAGGTATTTAAAAAATAAAATTGCAAATGACCATAAAATAAATGTAGATTTTGATCATTTGAGGTTTTTAAATCCAAGATATTGAGAATTTTCCATTGATGACTTGAGATGGTTTAGTGCAGATTAAATATTATGAAGCTAGGCTTATAGTGCTGTAAGACAGTTAATGTGATATCATAAGGGCACCACTGAAGAACACAGAGCTGTGGTTTATTGATGGTATTTTGGCATCATAACAGTTTATCCTGCCAACCCTGGTGGTTGTCCCCTTAGTTAGGAAACAAGATAAGAGTTCCGCTAACATGATGCATCTCGCCAGGCTTTAGCCACAGAAGGTGAGGAACCAATCAGTGCTGCTACATCCCTGCTCTCTAGTGGGTCCTGGCACCTTCCTTCCTGCATCTTTTGGGAAAACACATCATCTTCAGAGCACTAGCTTTCACTCCAAGGACATACATTCTGGAATTAAAATAACTTCCGTTAGTCACAAATGTATGGAAAAAAATATATCAGGGCATATTGATGGTGACGACTGATGACATGTACACGTGAATAGGATACATAGAGAGATAGATAGATAAATAGATTTCAAGCATAGCAGTAAAACAAACAAAAGAAACCCCATATAACTTTTTTTAGGTTTTTGCTTTTGTGACACTTGTCTGACCTGCACATGCTATAAAAAGAATTAACAAAAATAACTAGAGATGATTCCAGTTTTGTTTACTGTTATCACATGTCTGCCTGAAAATATTTCCAACATCTTTTGGTAACTTGCAACCTTAGAGTTAAGTCATAGATACCGGTTCATAATTTCTAAGTAAGAGAACCTACTGAAACATTCATTATTAAGCCTACATTTAAGTTTTTTTTTTGTGTGCTTTGGCCTTCTTATTTTCATATGGCATAGAGAAGTTAAATATACTTGAGTCTGTTAATAAACATGTTCTTTTTGCCACATTGAAAAGTTACACTACAAGGAAGCATATACCTATACAAATTGTGACATGTATGTTCCTAAAATTTGGCAGTCTACTACAGAATTCACAACTGTTTACTCCCTAGTTTTCTCTGTAGGAAGTAAAGGTTACTAATGGTTAAACATTATAATCAATATGTGAACATAAAACTACGAGAAATAATAAGGGTGAAGTGAAATAGCATTGTACGCAAAGGGTGTGCAGGGTGTGGTTTTGGAATGGGAAAAGAGTAATTTTGCTCTAAATAAAAGGTGAGGGGCGCCTGGGTGGCTCAGTCGTTAAGTGTCTGCCTTCGGCTCAGGTCATGATCCCAGGGTCCTGGGATCGAGTCCCACACTGGGCTCCCTGCTCAGGGGGAAGCCCATTTCTCCCTCTCCCACTCCCCCTGCTTGTGCTCCCTCTCTCACTGTGTTTCTCTCTGTGAAATAAATAAATAAAATCTTACAAAAAAAAAAAAGGTGAAACTGAATGAGTAAGAAAACTGAATGTGTAAGAATGTTACAGGCAGTTTGGGAAAAAGGAGTCTTGAAAAAGAATCTTATCTAGTGATATCAAAGCTGGATAATATTAAGTGGTTTTATTTATAAGTTTTTCTTTTTAAGAGTTTTAGTATTTATAGTACATAAATGCAAAACTAGAATTTGGCTTTTTCTCTTAAAACAACGAAGTGTTCTCTGATTATTGGTCTTCTCTCAATAAGAGATTATTAAACTTCGGAGTTTTGTTGTGGTTGCTGTTGTTGTTTGTTGATTTGTTACCTTTTTTAGTAATCCACCTAGGAAACCAAGATTCTTGTCTTATTAGAACAATTTCCTGTGCTTTGTGTTGATTTCATTATGTTCTTCATGATTTAAGAGAAGTGAATCTTCTCACTTTTTAATGAGGTAAGTTTTGTCTTGTTTTGCTTTCTTACCATCATATCATTTTTTATGTTTACTTTTGAATTATTTTATTGTTACTTTGGTTAAATAGGTAGCTATTTTTTTTAGACCTAGGATATTATTTGTTCAATTAATTTTATTTATTCAAATTTTGACATTTTTTGATATTTTGCCTTTCCAAATTAAATTCTAAATGAAATCTTTATAATCTCAAACTGTCTTTGAGATTTCTCAGAGGGTCCCTGGAAAATCTCAACGGATTTGTCTTTTCATCTTGCAAAAAGAGTAATTAAATGCATTTGATATGTTCAATTGCATGAAAATTCTTATCAAATAGGAAGTGATGCTTAACCTTCCCTAGGTTACATATGTATTGGGTAAGTGTAATTAATATAAATATTTCAGAAACTATATGAAGTTCTGAGAAATTAGCCCATGCCTTTGCTGTCCGTATGTCCTGGTATAATGTTATCAGTCATAATTCTGGTTATTATTTAAAATTGTTATATGCCACAGAAATAAACAAATTTGTTTATCAAATGAATTCTCACCAATTCTTTAACCATAGTCAGTTAAAGTCTTTTGTCATCCACAGTTAGGTTTTGTTTTATTCTGGTTCTTTTCCAAAAGTTTTGCAATCAGCTGCAGACCCGAATGCTTTGTCTTCAATAAAAATGGACTGTCTCAGAGACCTGTAGGAAAAACTATGACAAATTCTCTGGAGTACAGACTTCTTTTTTTTTTTTTAAGATTTTATTTATTTATTTGACAGAGAGAGACACAGCGAGAGAGGGAACACAAGCAGGGGGAGTGGGAGAGGGAGAAGCAGGCTTCCCGCCGAGCAGGGAGCCTGATGTGGGATCATGACCTGAGTTGAAGGCAGACGCTTAACGACTAAGCAACCTAGGAGCCGCTGGGGTACAGACTTCTGCTTAAACATACTTCGGACCATACCATTGGACTGAGTAAGGATTTTCAGTGCTCTGGTGGAGAAGCTGACAAGTTCATAAAACTGCTAACCCGAGATCAAGCAGAACAAGAATTAATTACACGGGACTGAAGAGTGATAATATATGTTTTTTTTACAGTTTTTGTGTGGAACAGTGATGGTTCTTTAATGCTCTGTTTTCTGGATATAAGGAACCCCTTTTGCTTTCCTCTTAAGCTATCTATAACTTGTAACAATTTAATGGATTATACTTTTGAAAGCAAAACATTCGAATTGAAACATTTATCTTTTTCTCCCTGCTTGATCCCTCCAGAATTTGGAGACTCTTATTTAATGTGCTCATTTTCATGGCAATGGAATTATTTGCATAATTTCCATAGGAATCTGTTCCCTTTATAATAGGACATAATTAGAAAAAAAAATGGTTATATAACCAAGGCTTTGACTGGCCTGTCATATTTGAGAATGATGTGCATGGAATCGGCTATGACCAGAAAGGTTAATGGAACTAAGATTGACTTTAAGGAGGCAGTGCTTACAAAGTCATTTTGGAAAAACCGGCCTGGTGCCTGGCTTCTGGCGTTCCTATCCTTATAGGTGAGGAAGGAAATTCACTTCCTGGCGGGCCCAGGAAACTGAGGATATTTTGGGGACCTCAGGAAGAGAGGAATTCACCTAAATCTGTAGGTACTGCAGGTGAAGTGTGATGGTGGGTTCCTGGCTTGGCTTTCTAGCCAAGAGAAACTTGCAAAGAGAGGTGGTCCCTCATGAAAAGTTCCAGCAATGCAAATTTAAAAATCCCTGTGCAGTCAATTGTCATTCTTGTTACACTTATGCAAATATCAGACCCAATCTGATGGTATCAGACTTATGCATGTAAACTTTGGAGCTCTTTGGTCAAAAACAGGGGAGACTGCAGAGGGTGGAGGATGGACTAGGTGACGGATTGGGGTAGGTTCTGGATGTGGGTGATGAGCAATATAATGGCATGTATGATAGGATTAGGGAAATCAGGGATGCAGTGTGATTTCTATCTTGGTAAAATCTGTTCTTCTTAGTGAAAATCGTTTACACTTCAGATATTGTTAAACTCTGATTTGAAACAGAGGCATCTCTAATAGGTGGCAAATCTGTTTATAGTGTGACTTTCAGGGAGTCGGAGATGGGATGCTTTATCTCTGCTTTCCTCCATGAGGCATTCTAAGTGAAAGAATTTTACCTGTCAAGACTGGTTCATTTTAAATTAATATGTATGGTTAGTGGGTTTTGTTATTTTGCATCTAACTAAACAGGATTTTAGGTTCAAAACATAAAACCGAATCTGCTACAATACCGATTTAATATTCCTTGTCAAATCGAATTTGATGCTTGAACCGCTAAATCATGGTGCTGATTGTGATTCCCAATCCTGGAACGAGGGAACTGTAAAATATCATGAGATAGATTTCCAGAAAACCCCTACTAACATATCCAGGAGACATCTGGAGGATACAGTTTATTTACAGGATTAAAATGCTCTTTAAATCTTAATTGTAATAGGCATGCCTGTGGGTTCCCTTCAGGTTTGTTGGATTCTGAAACTTGCTTCAGACTCTACCTAAAACACGTTAACGTAAAAGCAAAGTGTTAACTCTTAGCAGGTTTTTTTCATTGGCATCTCTATTAGAACTCTCACTCAAGAGACTAATCAATAACACTAATGAAAATGACTAGCGTTTATTAAAAGCTTGCCAGGTACCAGGTGCCATCCTGGAGTCCAAACATTTTATATCTTGTCATGAGCCAGGTTCTCTCACTTTCTCTGGCCTATTGTAGAGAAAACTGAAGCAGAGGTTAGTCAGCTTGTTCAGAGAGCACTGCTGGCCATCCCAGCCAAGGGCTGAGTCCAGACTCACTGGCTTGAGATGCATACGATTATGGATTATGGCATCATACTGTGTTAGGAGCTGGCCTCAGAAAATTTCAGTAAGGGCTGAAAGCTCCTTTCTCTAATTGATTATTGTGGCCAGATGCCTGTCTTGCAAAAGTTTTCCTTTTCGCTCCATAAATCAATTATTCATTACATTTGTAAGTTAAATATATCTGAGGTTAAAATTTATTTATGAATTTAATAATATTTTTTGGCCAAGTAGAAAATGCCAAATTAAATACCAGCACTGAAGTGTTTAACTTGATGGCTTAATATATTTGCCAACCAGGCTCAAATAGTTTACTTATTTACGTATTAGGGTTCGGTGCTGGGGTAAAATGATGACATAAATAGTCACGATTCATGAAGCGTGCAGTTTGGGGGTATTTTGCTAAGCAGGTAGGTAATTACCACTCTGTACAGGAACTGTCAGGACGCTGAGAGGCACAGGGCCCCAGAGCAGAGACACAGTGGAGTAACAAGCATCCTCCCTGTAGGGGAGCCTTCATGGGGAGGTGATATGTAAGCTCCTGTGAACTTTGAGTGGAATGGGTACGATTTAATCAGCACAGCCTCCCTGAGGAGCAGCGCTGGGGAGGACACAGGAAGTTAGAGGAAAGGCCCATGAGACATGAAGAAGAATTTGGAATTGAGCTTAAAGGTGAATTCTTCACAGTTTTAAGAATAAAAGCGTAGGATCAAATCTAAGTCACTCTAATGAGGCTGTTGCAACATGAATAGAAAAACTTATAGTTTGGAGAAACTGAATTATGCAATGTTGACATTTCACATATTTGGCTTCCCCTCGTCCCTTGTAAGAATGCACGCGGTAGTGTGATAGCTGAACACTGCTTAGTTGTGCAGGCATAAAAGACATGCCCAATACCTACTCGTTTGGTTCCAGCCTGTCATAATTTCCCACCTTCAGCATATGTAGCTTCCGAAGAAAAAACAGCGGTATCATGAAAAATGCAACTTTAGTCTGATTTCTGAGACAATTTGGAGGCCAGAGCATCAGCCATGTTTTTCCTAAATAAATACGTGTGTTACATTTTTGGTGGTCATATTTTGGTTCATATGTTTGGTTCTTCTTGATACTTTAAAACTTGGAGAATATTTAATTTTTTCCCTTTTTTTATTAAAACATAACTTATATATAGTAAATTCCATCCTTCTAAGTTACAGTCCTGAGGGCCCAGATACAGTTATGGAGTCTAAACTCCACCAGCCCCACAATCGATACACAGAAGGATGTCATCACTGCCGTGAATTCCCACTTGTCTCTTACAGGAAGCCTTTCCTTCCATGTCCAACCTCTAGAACCCACTGATCTTTGCAGGTTTATGGTTGTGCCTTTTCTAAAATATCATATAAATGAAATCTTATGACATGTACTTTCCTGTGTTTGGCTTCTTCCACTTCATGTAATACATTTAAGATTTTCTATTTTTGTATCTATCTGTATTCATTCCTTCTAATTGCTGAACAGTGCTCTATTTTTCAACAATTACCGACAGAGCCACTACAAACATTCATGAGCAGGTTTTGCTTAAATGCAGGTTTTCCTTACATTTGGGTAAATACCTGGGACTGTGATGGCTCATACTTTTGGTATTGTGTTTAAGAAATTTTGCCTTCTACAAACCCACGAAATTTTTCTCCTTTCAATTCCTCTGGGTCATTTCTAGTTTATGTTTTTCGTTTAGGAGTAAGTGCTGTGCTCTAGACAGCTAGACCATGTTGCCTCTTAAGAGTCAGTTCTTAAAACCATAAACTTTTGTGAATTTCCTGATGATATTATTAACTGAAGAAAAGCCATGTCAGTGTTATTGACATGACAGCCATGAAAATCAACAAATGCAAAAATTGAAAGCTTTATCCCTCCAGAAAGTTGGTTGTTACACACTTACAAACAGAGCACCTTCTATGATCCATATTAAATTAATTTTTGAGCAAGGTAGAGAAAGAGATAGATGTATATTTTGCTGCAAGTGAATATCCATAAATTCCTGCAGCATTTGTCGAAAAGACCATGCTTTCTCCATTGAAAGTCTTTGGTACCGCGTTGAAAATCAGCTGACTATGTACATGTGAGTCTCCTTCTAGAATCTTTTCTGTTTCATTCATCTGTATGTCTGAAATGTCTGGATGACTACAGCTTTATGCCAGGTCCAGAAATGAAAAGTGTGAATCATTACAATTCTTTCTGTCTTCCTTTTCAAAATCATTTGACTGTTGGAAATCCTATTTTTCCTTTCAATCCTAGTTTTAGCTTCAGGGACCTTAAAACTCTGTGCGTACACAGAAGGTTCTTATGTCTTCTTGGAAAATTACTCTTTTATCATTATGTAATGTCTGCCTTTATCCCAGACAGGGATCCTTGTTCAGGAGACCAGTTTGATACCACCATAGCTACCGCAGCTTTATCTGGTCAGTGTTGGAATATAGCATATAATTTTCTTTTCTCTTACTTTTAACCCATTTATGCCTTTACATGAAATGTAGTGTTTTTTTGTAGACAGTCTACAGTTGGGACATTTCCCACTCCCTCTTCCCCAAACTTATGATCTGTCTCTTAATTGGTGACTTTAGACCATTGACATTAATGGTATTATTAATATAGTTGACTTAAGATCTATCATCTTGCTTATTGTTACATATACATATTATGTTTGTTTCTTTTTTCATCCATTTCTACCTTTGTTTTGATTATTTTTATTATATGTGCTGCCAAAGTGAGCACTGTTTTGATTATTTTTATGATATCATTTTATCTCTATTCTTAGGGTATTATTTATGACTCTTAAGAATTGCTTCTAGCGGGGCGCCTGGGTGGCTCAATCGTTAAGCGTCTGCCTTCGCGTCAGGGCAGGATCCCAGGGTCCTGGGATTGAGCCCCACAATGGCCCCCCCCGCTCAGTGGGAAGCCTGTTTCTCCCTTTCCCACTCCCCCTGCTTGTGTTCCCTCTTTCGCTATCTCTGTCTGACAAATAAATAAATAAAATCTTAAAAAAATTGCTTCTAGTGATTTCCTTATGATTTAAAATATGCATCATTATTAATCAAACTAAGTTCAAACAATTTACATGCAGTTTAAGGACCTTGCCACACTATACTCACAATACCCCCGCCACTTATTTTTTTTGTCACTTGTGTCATATATTTTACTTTTACATGCATTACAAACACAAAATATTGTTGCCTTTTTTGCTTTAGACAGTTACATTATCTTTTAATCGATAATAAGAAAGAATACATTTTAAAATTACTTTAACTTATTCAATTTCTGGCACTTTCTCATGTGTTTGTGTAGATCAATGTTTTCAATTTCCTCTGCATTCAAATCTTTCTTTAAAATCCCTTGTGATGCAGGTCATTGGCAATAAATTCTCCTAGTATATCTTAGTCACAGAGACTTTATTCCTCCTTAATTTGGGAAGGATCCTTTCACTGGATATAGAATCTGGGCTGTTGGGCTTTTATAATTTCCCAAAACTTCAAACTTGCCTCTTCATTGTCTTTCCGCTTACCTGGGCTTATTATGAGAAGTCTGTATTATTACCTGCTTTCCTATGTTTGCCATATTTATTTGTCTTCATTTACCTGTAAGATTTTTCTCCTGGCTTTTCTTTTTAGCAGTTTGCCTTTGATAAATCCAGGTGGGCGTTTTATTTTTCTTGCTTGATGTTTTCTGAGCTACTTGGATCTGTGCCTTGGTGTCTATTATTAATTTTGTGAAAAAACTTGGGTATTGTTTCTTCAAATATTTCTTTGTCCCCATCTCTCTTTCTGTCTTTTCTCCTTATGGGGTTCCAATTTCATGTATTTTAGTCATATTTGGTGTTTTCCCACATATGTGTGCATGTATATGTGTGTGTTCACTATTTTTCTTTTATGTTTTAACTTTGGGTAATGTTTATTAATCTATTTTCAAATTCCTGATTCTTATCTTGGCTAAGGTGAGCCTGATGAGCCTATAGAAAATATAAAACATTGTGTTTTATTTCTCAAAATTTCATTTGTTTTTTTTCTTATAGTTTCTATCTCTCTAATAAAATTGCCCTTATGCTCTTTCATGTTGTCCTTTGTTTCCATTAAAGCTTTTTACATATTAAATGTACCTTTTTAAAATCCCTTTCTGATAATTCTAATATCTCTGTCATACCTGAGCCTGATTGTGTTGATTATTTTGTCTGCTGACATGGGTTTGTTTTTCTTTTCCTTGATTTTTTTTCCTCATAAATTCTCTGTGTAGGATGACAGAGAGTCAGATAAATATCTTTTAAGCCTGGAAATTTTCAGGTCTTTCTTCTGTTAGGGCTTTTTTGCAGAGTATTGAATTAGCCTTATCAGGAATAGAGCTAGAGTTGAGGTTTATTGTTGCTATCGTTACTCTGAACATACTACATGTTTCAAATTCCTCCAGTACCAATTGTATTTAGAGTAAATTATTTTGTCAGCAGATTTTTGTCTCAATATTGACTCTACTTTTAGATTTAAGTCTTCCTTTTTTGCTGTGCCTTGGATAGAGTCTCTTTCTGTACTATTACTTTCATTGATAAAACGCTTTAACTTGTAGCTTGGCCCTCTTCAACTTGGTAAGAGGGAAATGGGGAGAGTATGCTCTGATGTTCTGATTGGGCCCCAACTTGCAGCAGGCATTGTATTCCTACGTCCCATGGGTGATATGTAGGATCACTATTTATTGTTCCCCTCCAATAGCTCAGGAAATTTAGGTAATGTTATAATGTTTGACTAAATGCCAGAATGTGTAGGAATGGAAAGAAAATCCTAATATTTTCTGCTGAGCAGCTTTTGAAAGATTTTTACCAGGAACAGAAAATCTGGAGATTTTTTGAAAAGAAAATTGAAAAAGAAGATACGTCAAGCAGCTTTTGGAGGAAAAGAAGAGAAAATTTGTTCTGGAGACGCTGCCTAGGAAAAGAATAAAGAGAAAATATACTGGAAAACAAATAAATTATTTAGTAAGTATTTATCTTATTACCATTGTAATAAGATAACATAATCTGAGTGAGAGACTTTTCATTTATACGCTTGGTCAAAGACAAGGTAATTAATTTCTAAAACACTCAATGTTAGTGATTTTTTGACTCAGACTTACATTAATACCATGCTTTCTGGATCTTCATCTTTATCCTTATTTTCTCATCTTGGGAAAGTCCTCAAACTCAAGATATGGCACTGGGGACTGTCATTCTCATTGTTGTGAGACAGTGGCTTGTTATATAAACGAGCCAAAGATGACCTCTGTATATTGGCTTCCAGGCTTTTTTTGGTAACTTCACAGTAGGCTGACACCCATTAGCTCAAAAGCCCACAGGCTCCATATCCAAAATTTTACACATTCCATTGTTTTCGTACTAGTCCAAGAAAGCAGATATTTTGCCATTTTAGTGCCTGTCTGCTCCGCACAGCCTGTGAAACTATACTCAGCATCTAGTGGCCATTGATAGAATAATCTTGTGACTTTGAGACACAAGCAGTTGTCCTTCAGAGTCTGTGAGGAGAGACTCCCCACCATACTGCTGAGTGACACCACCAGGACTCAAGCCTGGTCTTTGATTCCTGCCCCCCACCGCCCCGCACCCCTCCCCACCGCAAGTTCCCTTGCCCCTCCCACTCTGGCTGGAGACCTCCTGGCCATAAGCCCCTACCCAGTCCCATACTGTGAGGAACCTCTTCTCTCATGGGACCCTGTTCCAGTACCACCTAACAACTGCCTCTCATGATCTTATCTTTTCCCTTGATCAGCAAAGCCCTCCCACCATGGCTCCATTCCTAGCTGAAGGGATCAACTCTTTCTGCTGATTGGGTTTTGCCAGCTTGCTAATAAGAACCCCAGTTAGGACTGATTGTCAGGATTTTTTTTTTCTTAAACTTAATGAGGGGACACCTGGGTGGCTCAGTTGGTAAAGTGTCAGACTCTTGGTTTCAGCTCAGGTCATGGTCTCATGGTTGTGGGATGGAGCCCTCCTTCGGGCTTTGCACTCAGTATACGGAGTCTGCTTCAGATTCTCTCTCTCTCCTCTCTCTGCCCCTCCCTGCTCATGCTCTCTCTCTCTCTCAAATAAATAAATAAAATCTTAAAAAAAAAAACTTATGGAGAAAACTTTCTTGGAGTAACTAGTAGACGAGGACCAACAAATGTTTCATCTCCACACCTCTGCAAGACCACCTGATGAGAATAAGAGCCTCCCCACCCCCGCTTTTTTTTTTTTTTTAAACTCATGTGGTTAAGATGGAAGCTAGTAATGTCAGTGTGCGACTGTCTGAAGAACACTTTTGGCCACCATGGCAGAGACATGGTGCACCACCCAGTCTTCAATGGTTCCTGCCCTAGCATTCTGCTCTGCATCAGAACAACCCACAGTTTTTCCTAGAAGTGCTGAAGCCGTCTATCTACTAGTCAATTCTGTGGAAAAAAGGGAGTGAACAAAGCATTTCAATGAGCTCTAAAGGTATTTACTAATATTCCCATATCGAATTCCATATTTGGGAGTTGCAGTCTGTTTTTGGATGGATGGTTAGCCATTTTGTTAAAAAGCAAATTCTTTGCAAATACTTAGCCTGTTGATAATGTCAATTAACAGGGAACACAAGGAACCTTTGCATTTTCAAACATCCATTTCTACATCAGTTAAATGAGATCAGGAGTCAGGAGGACAGTCGGTATAATAGAGAAAAAGGTGTATGCAGAGTGGCAAGCAGGCCTGCTTGTAGCCATAAGGAGGTTAGGAGAGCAAACGTATGGCATCTGTATTCATTAGGGGCCTTCTCATTGAGCTTGTTTTTAGTACCTGAGCACCCAGGTTATTTTCTACACCCTACTCAGCAACTGAGGATAATTTTAGCATGTGATAATTCTAAAATACTTTCTTATCTTCCTAATCTTACCATAGAAGAAAACTTCCCTGATTTTCTTAAATACATTTAACACTTAGGTAGGTAAGCCTTAGTATCACGAGGTGTTAATGACTCACCTAATTAGATGATACACCATCAGGGCCCTGGGCTGTGTTTTTCCATAAAGAAACCTTTCTTTTTCCACACTTGACTTTATTTTTTTTCCAGATTCGCAAAAGGCATGAGCAAACAATACTCTAACAACAAATGCTGCAATTTATTATGTGTTAATGATATGGTAGACTCTATGCCAGTTACTCCATATGCATAAACTCTAGTGATGAAAAACCTTATCATAGACTAAAGTGTGCTATTATGTATTCGGAGTTTGAAATTAATAAAAGACATATTGGATGAAACAGATAACACCAAAGTATGCATCTTGCAAATTATCTTTCCCAATGATCTCTTATTAGCAATTTGCATTACTATGTGGGAAGTCAAGAAACATGAGAACTTCAAACACATAAACATCCTCAGCTACATATGTAAGAGGATATATTTAAATTATCATCGCATGACCCCAAACTGTTCTCATTATTCTATTTAATCTGTATACCATACATAGTTATTTTTGTTTTTAAAAAGTATGGATTTGTCATGAACTAGTAAAGAAAAAGGGAGTAGTTACTTCACTTAGTAGTTACTTACTTAGTGTAGGATTTGACATTAGTATGATTTTAAAATATGTTTCTAAATGCTTAAAAAATGTCTGAACTGACCACTCTTCTCTGTTTCAAAGTTGAATGTCTCTTTCGTTTAACTGTTTGATCTTGCTTTTATATATAAAGCACTTTAAATAAAGAGCTATCATTCTTCAATTTCTTCTAATATAATTAGATACATTAAGTAGAATTATTTAATACTGAGGGATATTATGGGAAATTAAAACTTCCCTGGCTTTCTCAGGGCTCTTGTAGAACACTCAGCCTTGTAAGGCTCTTCAAATATCAGAAGAATTACATCTGTAGCCATTTGTGTAGCTAATTTCTCTGACCCCAAAAGGAAAGGATAATAAAGCTTCTCTTTTGTTTTGGATAGGGCCACATAGTTATAGCCTGGACTAAGTCCCAGGAGACCTGAGACCAGAAAATTTTCTTTCTTGGTATTTATGGTTAGAGATGAAACCTTAGAATTTGGAGACCTCTGTTGGTCTCCAAGAAATGAAGGCCAAGAACACCATGGTGTCCAAAAGTGGAGAACATTTCCTGACTAAAGGGCTTGGGTGGAGGAACCAGCCCCCTCATTTCCGGGTGCTGGAGGTTGGGCTGGGTCAGAGAGAACAGTGAATGCCCTGGGGCTCTTCTCCAGGGAAAAGCTACGTACAGGCAGGAAGGTTTCTTGAAACAAATTCTAGACACCTCACTCCCTGGAGGAACAAGGGGCCCCAAGGGTGTGTAATGGAGCCATACGTTCAAGATGCTGCTGCCTTGGACCTTTGCAGACTTAGAGTTGGGGCCCCAGGGTTCCGCGCCTTGAAGTCCATGTCACTGCCTGGGAGTTTGACGGGGCCTGTGGGGTTGCCTTTGGCTTTCTGGAAGGTGATAGACTTGCTGCCTGGGCTTGCTGCAGTTCATTCCTGGGCTCTGGCCTTGGGTGGCCCCACCTCTGCTTAGCCTCTGGGCCGGAGCCTGGTCCTCAGCACTGGGTGGGCCTCTGGGGCAATGCACCATCTCACTGTGACTTTGAGTGGGGCATCCATGGGGATTCTGGTTTTCGGATAGGTGGCTGATCAGACTCTTTACTGATGAGTCTGGGGGGGTACCTGGGTGGCTCAGTGGGTTAAGTGGCTAACTCTTGATTTCGGCTCAGGTCATGATCTCAGGGTCCTGGGATTGAACCCTGCATCAGTCTCCACGCTCAATGAGGAGTCTGCTTGAGATTCTCTTCCTCTCTCTCTCTCTCTGCCCCTCCACGGGCTCCTGCTCACAGGGGCGCGTGAGCGCGCGCGCGCGCACCCCCCCCCCCGCCCCCCCGCCCCCGCATGCTATCGCTCTCTTAAAAAAAGAAGAAAAGATGGGTCTGGGACCAGGGGTCCCTAGCACCAGGTCAGCCAGGCATTTCTCATCCCAACGCTCCTTTCCTGGTCCACAGGAAAGAAAAAAAAAATGAGATGAAGCCCTAGAACTTGGAGACAGACCTCTCTTGATCTTAAAAGCTGAGACTCTTAACAGCTCCTGCAGAGATTTTATTTACATACCAAAGGGCTAGAGCTAGATTTCAGAAGCCTTACATTTCCAAGGATGACCTTTCAGAGGGAAGAGGGACAGCAACCTCCAACCCCTTTAAAAGCAGGGAAAAATCATTTTTCCTTGTCCCTTAGCTGTGGGCGCCTGGCTACTGCATGGGGCAGTTGAGCTGGCTCTTGCAGTAGCCCCAGGGGCAAGGCAAACAAGTGGTGCTCTTATTAATAAAACTCCTTCTGATGCATGAGAATGCATGAACTTAAGATAAAGTTAATAAAGATAAATATCAAAACCCTAACACCTATCTATTTTTACGTGATTGTACTGGATAGCGGGTAATAAAGTAAGCATTTCAAAACTTTTCTGTATAAGAGAGTATTTTCTCATCTCTCTGTAAATTTTGAATATGTCCTCATATAGTAGGTTTTTGACATTAGCCTCTTTTGAAAAAAATATGGTTCATCTCTCTAAATAGTATCTTCTGATAAAAAATTAAATTTAATAACTGTATTCCTTAAATTCTTTTATTTCATATCTGAGTATGTCTATCATCAATTTTAATAAGACATGTGACTCAGTTATAAATCAAGGCATCAATTTCTTACTTAAAACAATACATTGTAAATCGTGTCATGATGTTTATCCTGAGGCACTACAGAAATCACGAAGGGCCTTTGGCAAAAATATTATTTAATTTAGCGTTATTCTCATAATATGTGTATTTTAATGGATCATCGCTTAGGATTTTCTACCACATTATTTTATAAATGTAGAGTTTGTTGATGAGAATAATTTGTTAATCAAAAGACTGTGACCATGCTGTTTTATTGTATTTAAATATTAAAGTGTAAATTACTAATTTACTATGCTTTCCACATTGAACCACTAATTTTGTTATTAGTTTAACAGAATCCTTTTGCCACCAGAGACAGAATTAAACTGCACTCAGCTTTAATTTCCTTTTTTATGTTCAAAGATTCAATGAAGTTGCATTTGAGAAGACTCTGTTACACTTACGATAAGGTACACTAAGATGTAGTTAACGTTAGACCTTAACCCATTACTATACATAACATCACATGTGTATTATGTCATAAAAGTGATTAATAAGATGAGGACCTTTAGAAAACAAGAAAAAGCAGATTACTAACGTTTAAGGATGTATTAGAAATATGTGGATGCTCTTTTATTTATTTTTTTATTTTTCACTGGGTTTGAGAAAGGAGTGGGAAGTAATAGGAAGGAAATGGATCACAGAATTACTCTAAAGGGCAGGTTCCTGGAGGAAGATTATACACTAGTAGGCTAAAACGTCCTCCGTTCATCTCAACATTTTTGCCAATGCATGGTTTGAATTTCGGTTGGTAAAGAGTGGACGGGGAGCAGCTCTGGTCGCTGGTCCTCTGGTCACTGTGCATTCAGTGAAGCCCAGTGTGAGCGCAGGCTGCGTGGGACTCACAGGGAAATGTGCCGGGTCCAGGCTCTAGGCAAGCAAGCATGCCATGGAATGCAGTGTGCTTCATCAAAGCCAAAACCTGTGGAGCTCCGCGACTGCTCCAGGGGCTAGGCTGGCAAAAGAGGAGAGTTAAGTGATGAAGCTGAGAAGCAGGGTCAGTAACGTGCAGCTGGGTCCTAGAAGGAGGTCAGGAGGATCTGGAGAACTTTCTACCAAAACTGTATAAAAACAGGATTCTGTCTTTTTTCTGCCCAGTAAAAACATAGCTACACCAGGGGAGAAAAAAGAAATAGAAAGGAAAAGCAACACTAAACCTGGAAATAGTTAACATTGAAATATTATAGTAGTCTTGTCTTGCAATACTATTTGATTTTTTTCCCCTTTGGGTAGGGCAGTGCAATTTTCCAGTGGAGTTTAGTGCTGAGAAGACCTTCAAAAAAAGAAGGTCTGGCAAAAAACAAAACAAAACAAAACCACAAGTCAAACCACTGTCTTGTAGATGAGGAACGGGCTGGAATCAAAACCATCCTTGTTCCTTTGCTTTTTATCAACCCTTCCCCTTCCTGACCATGCTCTTTAGGACTTACCCTCCTGCTCACGGAGTAGGGGTCCTGGGGTGCGGGGAGCGCTGCGGTGGGCTGGGCACAGGAAGGGTGGGCGAGGGCCTGAAGGAGCCCTTTCCAATTGATCTTTTCCTTAGCCTTTTATGATCTGACAATATGTAACAGCAAGGGGGCTGTTCCGGAAAGTGATGATGGCTCTTTGAAGAAATTTGAAGAGAAAACAAGGGATGTATAAAGTTCGACATGACAAAGAAACAAATAAAAACAAGAAAAAGCAGAGCAGGGAACTCTATTTTCTTTCCCTTTGTCTTATTTTTTCCCCTGCGTGACTTCTTTTCACGCGTACCCTAGCCACGTTTTCTGTCCCAGTGATTTGTAAACACGCGCTCACACATCACCGAGGAAATTAGGTAAGTACTTTCCGATATCATTTACATAGTACAGATGTCAAAAACAAGATATGCCACCATAGATGGCAGTCACCTGTGAACCTTTTGAACCAAATAACTGAGGTCATTGTGGAATTTTCAAACTTCATTTATAGGCTTCCTCTTAGAAAGAAGGGCATGAGATTAGCCTTTCAGGAATTTAGGAGAAGAGGAACTGTATAGCCCCAAATGGTCAAGGTGTAAGATAAATTGGTTAATTCCAAAGGAACTGGGAAAATTGTGGTTACTATCCTTATGGCAGTGACATACTATGCAGGGAAGTGAAAGTGGGCTATGATAAGGTGGCATAATTTAGACCATGAGGACAGATTGTGAAATGAGTTAGAAAAAAAATCAAATCTTTACTTTTAAATATATTATGCTCAGATTTGAGGAGGTCTTTATTTCTTCTCCTATTTTTCTCCTCAGCCAGTAGCAATTTTGAAAACTTTCATTCAGTAGCTCTGTTTTAGATAATAGCTCACTCCTGAGAGATTGTTTTTGCTTTGTCTTTATCTCTGCACTTGACAATTGGATAAGTGATTCGATAGGACTTTATGTAACAGTATTGCTGTAGTGATAAACATGCTTAGAATATTTTTTTAATTGAACAAGTTTGTCTTTTCGTATGACGAGAGATTTGAAACTTTTATAAAACCTAATTTAGGACATGATATCATCATCAACAAAAAGAAATGAACCTAACATAAGTCTTTTTCAAGAAAATTGCATAATACGCTGAAGGTGAAGTGTTCTCATTCAAAAGCTGAGAGAAAGTGAGACATTTGATGAGAGAGAGATTTGATAAAGACAACCAAGAAACTACATGATCCCCTTACCTTAAATTATATCTTTAATAAAAATTTATATAAAAATATACCGGTTGTCAGCTAATAATAAATATATATCAAGTACCGCTCAAACTCTAAAATGTCCTTTGTTAAAATATTTCATAGAGTATCTCCCCACTGAACCAAAAAATAGTGACTATTGAAATGCTAACTTTAGGTGATGTCACAGAGCTATTGAATTTAGTCCATTTACCCAGCAACGCAGATTGTTCATTCTTCCCTTTCTTAAAGAAGAAAGGGCCACACTGCTATGGACCCTGGAAATTTGGATGAATTGTTGTGATCTGACTATCTCTCAAGTGAAGTAGTAGGCAATAAACCCTAATTTTAACCCTATGTTTAATTTCCAGCTACATAAATTTATGGGTTACATGTGAAAGTGTTTAATCCTTTTTCCTGTCAGAGATGCATTTCCTCTTTCTTTCTCTGATTTTTTTTTTTTTCCTGCTTTAGAGGAAAACAAGTTCTCAGGCCGAGTTGAAAGTGGTGTTCAGGAATGCGTGGAAATAGTGTAGGATCTTCAGGACAGGCACTTGACACTATGGACTGATATTCTGCATGTGAGTAATTACCGTCACCTCCCTAAGCTTCATTTTAAAATGAAGAGCATGAAACAATATTCATGGGAGTAGTGATTAAATAGAGGGGCATAGAATCAATAATTCATAACAAATATGGCTTCCTAAGTTGAAACATCACACAAATACGGTTGTTATTTTATGGACAGACAAACTAAAGGAAAACTTTGTCGGTTGTTCCTCAGCCCGGGCTAGCAGATTCCCCATTTCTCCTCTTCTGTCCCCATCCACTGCCACTTGGCTCATTGACTGTGTGGTCACTAACACTGCTTTACCTGAAATCATTCTCGAAACCCTAAAACTCCCCTTCTTAACTCCAATCTCCAGCCCCTTTGTGCACCTTCCATTTCCACTGCCTTTTGTTCTCTTCATGATTCTATTGCTCAGTGAAAATGGATCTTCCTCTCTCATCTGCATTTTCTAGCTTCTTTTGCCTCCGATGGGATCTAGCCTTTCCTTCTTGCATGGAATCTTTCACAGTTCCCTTTTCAATTCCTGTCTTTTCAGTGATCAGCTCTGGGTAAGTTCTGTTCCCATGTTGGTGTGTTCTTAAATACAGCAATGCCCTAGGAAAGCACATGTATGGATGAATAGTGCCTCCTGATCCCTCCTCAAATACTGAGTGTAGCAACCACCCCTGAATGGGCGCCAGAGTCTGTAGACAGGAAATACATAGAGACGGCTGACTGGTATTCCTGGGAGTGCATAGGAATCACACTGTACATGCATTACCTCTATTAACAGGTAAGTCTGTGAGAAGTTTAAGTACCTTGAATAAATGTGCAGTCAATAACCAAAGAATCCAGAATTTAATGGAAGTGTTCTTATCGAGTTCCAACATTCTGTGACCATATATTCATGCGATGGTGGGAACATGGAGGGTTCACATGAATTAATCTTTGACAAACCTCAGCTGGGCTGTTGTACAATCTGTATGTAATTTTTCCAACATTGCCGTTCCAAACCTCAAAATCCTCAAATGCATAATCCCAGTCGACTTTCACTCCACAGTTGACCTAATTTCCATACTTTTCTTAGCCAAGAAAATTCAAGTGAAATAATTACCCATCTCCTAATGGAGAATTTCTCTGCATGTTTTTTTTTTTTTTTCCCAGTTTTTGCCCCTAACAGAGCTCAACCTGTATGTAACCCTTTTTTCTACCTGTTCCCTAAGGGTTCTGCTCTTATTCTTTTGGTGGAAACTCAGCCCTTAATTTATTAATTCATTATTCCTTTTCTCAGTTACATGCTCAGATTTATAGATTCTGCCTATCAATATGTCTCTCATCCTTAAAAATAACCATTCAAACTCCTAGCTCATTATAGCCTGTTCCTTCCCTCTGACCCTGATTTCTCAAAGGATGAACTCTATACCTTCTCTGCAAGATGCACACCATTCTATTTTCCCGTGTCGGTAAGTGACACTGGATTCCATATGTGCAACTCCTCTATATGGGGGAAAACATTAATTCTCTCTGTATTACTTGGAGTGGAGGATTGAACTTTGTGCCCAAAAAAAGGTAAATGATGAATAAAATTTCTTAACTTCAACTGAGTTTTTCATTTTGAGCTGACTTAATTATTGTGACATTAAGTTTCAAAATATATTTCGGAATACTTGCTCAAAATATTTCAAATATGTGGTAATACTGACATATTTTCTAACTAAACATATTTAAAGTTTACAGTAACGTTTCCCACACACTTAGGGCACCTCCGTGTTTCTCAGTGCTCTGATACAGGTTCCAGAGTTGTCAATAATTGTTTCCTATACCTCCCACCATTATTTTACTTACTTACTTACTTACTTACACACACACACACACACACACACACACACACACACACACACACACACTGGAGTGAATGTCAGAGTTCTTTAGATACACTTATCACTGTTTTAATCTAGATATATCTTTTAATACAAACGAAGCATGCATTACTCTTCTAGGAATTGCACTAAACTGGATATCCATGGACATATCCTGCAGGATATCTCACTTTCCTGGTATAATAAACCCTGTGTCTTCTGAAATAGTCATAACGGTCAATGATTCATAGCATCCATTACTCGGAAAGTCTCTGTACCATAGAGGTGAAGAGCATCGACTCTTGACTTGAGTTCAGAACCCAGGTTTGCTACTGCATAGCTCTGTGACTAGGTAAATTTCATAATCTCGCTGTGCAGTAGATGGTGATAGTACCTACCTTCTAAGGTTGTTGGGAGGACTGTGTAAAGCACTTAGTGCCCAGCCCATAGTAAGTGCCAGGTGACCATTTGCTCTTGTTATTTAGAAAGAGCTACACTGAATATATATCGATGTCACTCATTCGTTTGTTAGACCATGGCTTTCATTAGAAAAAGTATATTTATAGAGTGATATTTCATGATTAAAATAAAGGAAACTTACTCTTTTTGGGAAGCCAATTTTTAAAAGATTCATTCATCCATGCAGGAGAGAGAGACAGAGAGAGAGAGGGAATGTGTATGAGCAAGCGGGGGAGGGACAGAGGGAGAGGGAGAGACAGAATCCTTAAGCAGACTCCCCGCTGAGTGAGGAGCCTGATGTGGGACTTGATCCTGGGACCCTGAGATCATGACCTGAGCTGAAATCAAAAGTTGGATGCTCAACCAACTGAGCTACACACGCACCCCTGGAAACCCAAAATTCAATTCATGACTGTGTGTGTATATATATATATATATATATATATATATATATATATATATATTTTTTTTTAAGATTTTATTGGTTTGAGAGAGAGAGTGTGCAAGCGAGAGAGAGAGTGCGTGTGCACAGCAGGGGGATGTAGAAGGGCAGAGGGAGAGGGAGAAGCAGACTCCTTGCTGAGCAGGGAGCCCCATGCCAGTCTCAATCCCGGGGCCCTGGGATTATGACCTGAGCCGAAGGCAGACGCTTAACTGATTGGGCCACCCAGGTGCCCCGTGACTGTATATGTATATTTTTTATTAATATATAATGCATTATTTGTTTCAGGGGTACAGGTCTGTGATTCATCAGTCTTACACTATTCCCGGCGCTCAACATAGCACATACCCTCCCCAATGTCCATCACCCCACCACCCCATCCCTCCCACGTCCCACCACTCCAGCAACCCTCAGTTTGTTTCCTGACATTAAGAGTCTCTTATGCTTTGTCTCCCTCTCTGGTTTCGTCTTGTTTCATTTTTCCCTCCCTCTCCCTATGATCCTCTGTCTTGTTTCTCAAATTCCTCATATCAGTGAGATCATATCATACTTGTCTTTGTCTGATTGACTTATTTCGCTTAGCCTAATACTCCCTAGTTCCATCCACATTGTGGCAAATGGCAAGATACCATTTTTTGATGGCTGCATAATATTCCATTGAATATATACGAAATATATACCACATCTTCTTTATGCATTCATCTGTTGAAGGACATCTATGCTTTTTCCATAATGAGTGTATATTTTAAGGAGCCAAGAATATAAACCACAAAATATGGATCTCAAACTCTTTTAAAATAGCTTATTTTCTGATGTAAATCGTACATTTTTATAGAAAATTCATATTAAATGACCAATGGTAAATGTTGATGTATTTTTTGGTATATGTTGTGTACTAACATAATAGAGACTCTGCTCTTTTCATTTATTTTTTTCTTGATTTTTGGATCACATTCTACAAATAAAGTTGCCTGTGGTGATTTTGTCCAAAAACATTTCATAAATACAAGATGTGCCACCTATAATCCATACACATAGTTTTGTGAAAATTTTAGTAAATGCCTTTTCCAGTTTAGTCCATAACAATAAAAATATCTAATGAAAATAATCATCATGAATCACTGAGAACACTATATTACCAATTTTTAGATACTTCTACGTTCCACTTTTGGTGCTATGTTGCTTGTAGACAATCAACTCATGTTTCCTCCTAGCAGTCCAATTAGCTTGATATTATTATCTTTATTTTATAAGTAAATAAACTAAAGATCAGGAAGCTTAGATAACTCACTAAAGTTTGCCCATTCAATATGTGGCAGAACTGGGATTCAGTGTAAGAACCGACTGACTCCAAACTCCTTATATTTTGAAAGAAAAAATATTTTACAAAGCCAAAATTGTAGATTTCCTCCAAATGTATAAATCATGACAAATTTACATTTTATAAAGTGATTATTGGAGGCAATCTGTAACATTAAGATATGTGCCACATTCACTCGCTCTTGTTCATTTTAGTAATGTAGGGGAATGTGATTTACTAAATGAAACACTCCAGAAATTGTACACCTTGTCATGTAGTTGCCAAGAATCCTAAGAAAAACCTGATACTGCTTTAAAGTTCATGATACATGCAGTGTTTAAGATAATTTATTTTTCTTATGGAAGACTACTAATATGATTATAGAGGGATGGCAAAAAATTTGGAGAAAACAAGCCACTCTATTCTCAAGTTTATCACCATCTCTATGTACTTCCATATACAAAATTCCATGTTTCAGTGTGTATGTGGTTTTTGTGGCTGTTTTGCTATTTTGTTCTAGCTCAGAGCCAAAGAATTTCCTATCCTTAAAGTCTGCTATTTTGCAATAGATATTTCTAAGTGTTGTGTGTGTTACAAATTGTCATCAGAGAGAGTCCTTTGAGTGGTTTTCATACCTTCATAATAACCCAACATGGAGCATTTGGTCACTCTAAGTAGAAGATGGAGGTGAGAGGGTGGCTAATATGATTTTTCTGGAAATAAGTTGTGAATCAAGGAGATGTGAAGAAGAGAATGTATGTAGTGTTGATTGACAGACCATTTCTTAAGTTATTAGAATGGTGTTATATTTGGGGAAGAGAATTTCATAAACCCAGAGCAGAGTGTTGATGTTTATAAATTCTTTTTTTGATTTCTTATGAAATCTTATGAATCCAGGATCCTGCTTCCATGACGACCATTTTTATACATACTTGATTACTTTATATTGTAATTTACAACTCAAATGTGCACAACTCAACAGCGGTAGAAGAGTTAGAATTTAGCAGGTTTATAGCTTTTTTTGGCCCTCGGCACAAGTAATAAAATCCCAGCTTTAAGTACCACTGGGGTTTATAGAATGAAAACATCTGCATTATTATATTAAAATGTTCCTTCGTGTAATAAATATAACTGACAGTAGTGCATGACTTTCTTTATGAAAAATATGTTGATGGTAATATAGTCTTAAATACTGAAGAAACTGCCGATTAAAATTTTATGTGCCTAGTTACCATCTAAATGCTCAACAGATGTCCTTATTAACAGTTTATTGCCGGGTATTCCTAATAAAAGTCTTAGTTAAGATTATTTTAAAAATACCCATGAAAACACTGTATTAACCTACCATTTGTTTTAATAGTGTTTCCTGTTTATTATTCTAATATATTCTTTGGGGTAATGTGGGTGTTTGAATGGATACAACTTTGAATATGTTTTCCATGATAATGTTCTAGAAATCTTAGTGTCTCCTCAATAGTATCTGATGTTTTTCCCTGAATCTGTGGGAGTCTTTGGAGGAGGCACAGAAACACACTGCCCTCAGACTCTCAGCTTTATACCCTAATCTCGGGATGATTAGCCCTTGGGGTCTGCCTGGGTCTGAGGATTTTCCTCCTGGAGGAGATAGTCTGGCTAAAACTGGGCAAATCCCAGCAAACCAGGTTGTTTTTCTCCTTGTGGTTGGAAGCACTGGAAAGCAGTGGCCTGAAGGGAAACTATTTTCAACTAATGTTCTGCTCATCTAGATCTTCTCAAATCAATCCTATACACAATCAATCTTCCCAAAACTGTTGGGGACAGAGCAGAATTTCTGCCCATTTACTTTTCACAAGAAAAATGAAAATTACAGAGTTACAAATTGGTAACTGATATATGGTAAATTGGTAAATGATATATGAACTGGAATATATCATTTAACTTTTCTCAGCAGTGAATACTTGAAATGCCCCCTACCAAATGAAATGTACTGTATATATAATTTGTTAATATTTTGCCTTCAAATACAATCCTTCAAATAATCACAGAGACATGTGTGTAATTAATGGGTAACACATTATTTTATGAAGGACTATGTATTGCATTAAGTGGAAGGAAGTTATTTGCCATCTATAAATATTCCCTCAATTATTATTATACAAGTACCTATTATCTGGATGTGCAGTAGATTGTATTTTTAAATTTTAGAACATTTTTTAAAGATTTATTTATTTGAGAAAGAGAGAGAGAGAGCCTGAGTGGGAGGGGCAGAGGGAGAAGGAAAGAGAATCTCAAACCAACTCTGCACTGAGTGCAACGTGAGGCTCAGTCTCCCGACCTTGAGATCATGGCCTGAGCCCAGTCAAGAACCAGATGCTTAACTGACTGTGCCACCCAGTTGCCCCAGATTGCATTTTTTTTAAATCAAAACACTCCAGACATTGCTACCCACACAGCTTTGATTTTGCATGACTGAGAGTTGTAGTATCTATCTTGAGGTCATTAAAATAAATATTTGTGTTTTGGATGATGGTGAGGTGATAATCTCGATAAATTATAATCCTCTCTCAAACAGTACCTAGAAAGAGACATGTCAGAATTTGTGTAATTAGAATTAATATGTATTTTCTAACCTTAATTTGTTCTTTCTCAATCTATAGTCATTTTATTTTTTGAAAAGGAATCCGTTGTCCTTTGGATATTAAACATGGTAGTAAATCTCTTAGTTACTCTGTAGGACATAGCACAGGGAGTGTCTCCTCTTTGAGACTTTGCAAGGTAGAGTTCTCCTTTTTGTGGCTTCTGCATATTTCAGAGACTATTTATGCACTGAGTTACAATCATTGATTAATTACTAGATGTTTGGCTTCTTGAGAAGAGGGAATTGATGATTAAATATAAATCCTTATAAGTGCTACTTTTATATTTAAATTTCATTAAGAAAAATGAAGGCATGTGCAATTTGTATCTCAAGTGTTTTTCTATGATTAAGATACACAAGTCAAATCTGTTTGCCTCTTATCTAAAAGATAGGAAACAAAATTTATGCAATTGTATCCATATTAATCATTTACAAGACATCAAAAATCACTGACATATAAAAGAACTCAAGAGTAAAGAATTTTTCTTAAATTAGGTAATAATTACAATTACAATTATGTAATTCAAGCAGAGAGTAAAAAGTTTTTGACCAATTTTTATTTAATCCCTCATAAAAGAATAAAATTAGGGGACGCCTGGGTGGCTCAGTTGTTAAGCGTCTGCCTTCGGCTCGGGTCATGATCCCAGGGTCCTGGGATCGAGTCCCACATCGGGCTACTTGCTCAGTGAAGAGCCTGCTTCTCTCTCTCCCTCTGCTGCTCGCCCTGCTTGTGCTCTCTCTTTCTGACAAATAAATAAATAAAAATCTTAAAAAAAAAAAGAATAAAATTAACTTTCTAAACCATCCTTGTCTGTGTTTTTAATGATGATTTCACACAGAAAGACTAAAGGCAATGGCCAGAAATGCACTAAACCATGGTCAAGAACAATGGGTCTTCATCCATATTTCATTGCACAGCCTATTGCATTAACTCTAGAAACCAGGGGACATCCTCAGACACACAGGTTTTCATTCGAGTTGGGTTGGTCACCCCTCCACTAGCCACTTCTCAAGGCCATTTTTCTCGTTACTAGGACAATGAATCTACCCTGATCTTGTTTGGTATGATCTAATCATGCCTTGTTGTCTTCTTGACACCTGGACCTGGGCACGTAGTTTTTGCTGGCATTGTGGGTTGTTATAAGAGGAGTAAACAAGTCCAGGAGAAGACTTGCGTAATACAAATAATTTTTAAATACAGGATGTTATTTTTTTGTTAGATAATCTCATAATTTAGACAGTCCCAGTATCACAATATTGGTTTAAGCTGAGTCCAAGTGATTTGCTCAGACCTATCAGCCTAGGAGTAGCTTCAATTTTGTTTTTTAAGGATTTGTTTATTTATTTGAGAGAGAGAGTGAGAGCACAAGTGGGAGTGGCAGAGGGAGAGGGAGAGAGAATCTTAGGCAGACTCTGCGCTGAGTGTGGAGCCCCACATGGGGCTTGAGCCCAGGATCCCAAGATCATGACTCCAGCTGAAACCAAGTGCTCCGCTAACTGCACCACCCAAGCGCCCTGGGAGTGGCTTCAGTTTTAAAATCAAGTTAACTGAATTTTTGTAGTGATCTGTAAACAGACAGACTCAGCCTGTCTTGGGGATAGGATGGTGGCATTCTGTTCACTATTCTTGTAGTTAATTATCCTGTAAATGAGAGAAAGATCTATGGTTGACATGTTTTTCCATTTCCCTGTGTGACAGCCGACCTTGTGTCTTCTTGCCTAAGGAGTGGAACCCAGTTGTTTGGTCTAACACCAGCTTAGATGTTGTGAAGGTACTGACATTTACAAGCATTTTGTTTGAAGTAAAGCAGATGCCTTGGTTATGTGGGTGGACCCTATTCAATCAGTGGAAGGCCTTAAGGGCAAAGATTGAAGTTTCCTGAAGAAGAAATTCTGCCTCAAGACTGCAACCTAGAAACTCTGCCCGCGTTTCCTGCCAGGTTGCAAGACCTCAAGATCAGCTCTTACCTGAATTTCCAGCCTCCCAACTTACAAGGCTCCTCAGTCAAGTGAGCCAAATTCTGTAAAATATATCTCTCCCCGCCACACTGCATCTTTCTCTCTCTTTCTCTTTTCTTATATGGACACCAGTCATATTGGATTACCCCCCACCCATATTGACTGACTTAACTTTAATTCCCGTTTAAAGGCTCTATCTCTAAAAACGTCATATTTGGAGGTCCTGGGAGTTAGGGCTTCAACATATGAATCTTAAGGGAACATAATTTGGTCCATACACTCATTTCTCAGGTCACAATACTGAGGCACAGTGTGCTTTAATAACAAGTCCATAGTCACCCCAAGGATTTGCAAGAAGTAAAGTACAAATCTAGGGAAACCGTCACCAATATATACCCTCTGCATGTCTAAGAATAAAATGATTGGAAACAATACTTTACCATAATGAAATTTAAATTGTGCTTGTTGTTTGGAAATCCACAGAAACTAATTTCAAATAACTACTTTTTTTTTTTTAAATCTGAAATGTGGTATGTTCTCAAAGTAGATTAATTCTTACAATTTAATTTGATAGATAGCATCTCTTAAGATTAGATCCTGTCAGAAATCCTATCATGTCTCCTATGTGTTGGGAGAGATGAAGATCCCATGCCCACAGTGGAATTTAGCTCCGAGGGGCAATGCCAATAATTAGACCAGTCCTCTTTGTTAGTAACCTTCCCTTCCTGTCCCTTTGGTTTCTAAGAGTCTGGTGTCCGATGTGGCCTGAGAGTCAGCTCCTTTCAGTTGAAAAAAAAATCAAAGAAACAACAGGCTGTAGAAAGAGTATGTTTGTGCATTTGTCTGACTGTATCTTGGGTAAACTGAACTTGGATATCTGATTTCCAATCCTCCAGTTCTTTCTGCTTTGTGAAATGCAATAAAGAATTTGAAAAAAAAAGATTATTTTCACACTCTGTTCATTCTAAAGAAATAAAACCCCAGAATCTCTTTTCATTTCATAGCATTGGTCTCAAGACCATTACCACTATTACTTTCTTTTCTTGGAATAATAATGGATGGGAACAATGATCATAGCAGGTATCATATTAGAATACTAGACTCAAATTTAACCTGGTAGATAAGGTAATAGAGCATGCATCTGAAACTTGAGAACCACAAAACCTTTGTCTGGTTGAACCCACAATTCAGCAAACTTTCTTCTAAACAAAATGAGATGCAGAACTAAACTAATAAAATAATAAAATTCGGTTGCATGTGGATATATCCACTGGTTAGTTCCCCTGACCACATAACTGCATTATCAGAGAAATATATAAGGACATTATTAGGCATAACCATGTAGAATACCTACAGTAAAAAGACCACAGTGTGCTTTATGCTCTCAGCGAACATAGTAGCTACAGCCCTAATATTTTTTGATAATAAATGTTCTAATTTTTAAAACCAAGATAAGTGCATAATTTCTTAATAATTTCATAGATTCTACATTGATTACAAGTAATGTACATGAGAAAATGAGGCAATTATCTTCCAGATTTCTGATGTTGAAAATATAAATGTCTATATTCTAATTATGATTACATTTCTGTCCACAGATGTGTGTGTGTGTGTGTGTGTGTGTTTGTTGGATGCAGGTGTGTAGAAAGGAAAGGAGTATCAGAAGATGTCACAGTGTAGAAAATCAAGAGGAGGGTAAGAAATGCTACCAGAAGTTTGTTATGAGTGTCTATGCTTTTCTAATGTTACTACCGGGAGTCACTAAGTACGAATTTCTCAGTTATTGCTGGCAATAGCTAGTGTTCTCTGACATATTGGTCACTGTGTGCTCAGTTTATTAAAAATTAAGCTATGCACCCCTCATATAGGATTTTAAATGCTTTGTTCTGAGTAAGTTATTTCATAAAAAATATTTTCTATTACGTGTGAGAGAATAGAGAGTGAGCTCTATGGGATGCTCAGGGCTGCCTTAAGCATCCGCTTCTGGTAGAGAAGTTAAATTAATAAGAACTAGTAGTGTATCAACATACACAATATACTAACTCGTTAGCAAGCTGAGACTTTGACAGAAATGTGTATTAATTTGTTTTTAATTAATTCTGCCTGGAAACCATAACTCTTTTGCCTGACATTTCATGCCACGATGTTCATGAACATCTTACAAAGAAGAGAGATTTTTTGGTCCAGACTTCACAGATCTTAGCTATAAGAATGAGAACTTACTCTGCACAGATGTTATCAGGATTAAATGAGATTATACATGAAAATTCCTCAGCCGTGGGTTGCAAATGTGAAAAAAAAATGTTAGCTGTTATACATTTACATATGGTATCTATGGAACATTATTAAAATGCTTTTTGGACTTTATGACTTGCTAACATGTAGAGTATATATCATGTACTCATCCAACAGGTATTGAACACTTGTTACAATAGAAGGCACTGTGCTATTTATAGGGAAGAACATAAAGCCTTGCGATGTGCAGCTTTTAATAGGCTCTGCTAAACATAAGGGTGACCTGACAATGACAGTTATCAATGAGTGATCATTGTTCCATCCCATGTGGCTGGCTCAGTGGATAGAAAATCTTGGGGTAGACACAGCGCAGTGTTCACCAAACCTCATGCATATACTTATTCCCGGGTGCACAGGCAGACCACATTTCCCACTCTGACTTCATACAGCATCCCCATCCCCCTTTACCCATAATTTTGCTTTCTGTGGTCTCAGTTACGCCTGATCAGCCAAGGTCTAGAAACAGATAATCCTCCTGGTGTAGCATCAGGAGGTCAGTAACACCCTAGCACTATGCCTCATTGCCCACATCCATCATTCACTTCACTGCATCTCATCAGGGACATTTCGTCACCTCACATCATCCCAAGAAGAAAAAGGTGAGCGCAGTCCAAGTTGTTTAAGAGAAAGAGGGTCTACATTCACAGAACTTTTATTACAGTTGGTTATAATTGTTCTTATTACTTACGGTTGTTAATCTCTTCCTGTCCCTAATTTGTAGAGTAAGCTTTATCATAGGTAGGTATGTAGGTACAGGAAGAAACATAGTAGATATAGGGTTTGGTGTTATCTGTGGTTTCAGGCCTCCCCTGGGGGTCTTGGAACACATGCCCCATGGTTAAAGGAGGATTTCTCTAGTTAGATGGGGCCCTGGGTGGTCTGGTCAATGAGATGTGGATGGGAATGATATGAGCCCCCCTGCCCTGGCATTTAAAATCAGCTCACTCACAGGACCGTTCGGATTCTTGCCACAGTGACCATAGAAGTCATGTTCCTGGGGGAGCAGCTCCAATATGAAGAAGACACCTCCTGACATGTGCTGACATGAGTGAGAAATAAACCTGCAGTTCGTGAGGCCATTGAAATCCATGCGTTTGTGTGTTATCACAGGGGACTGTCATTCCCAGTCTGATTCCCAGACTAGCAGCATGGGCATCATCTGGGTTCTTGTTAAAATGTAAAGTCTAGTTCTTCTCTCCAGACTCAATGAATCACACACTAATATCTGTATCTTTTTTTTTTTTTTTCTACTCCATGTGCTTGCTACTTGAAGCACTCTTTGGTTGTAAATAAAGCTTTACTTGTTTGATATGAAGAAAAAGATTTAAGAAATGCAAAACACTAGGATATTAGTCATATGTAACAAAGAAAGTTGATGCCATACCCGTACTAAATATACTCTAATTACCTACCAAATAGAAAAAAAAATACTTTATGTGGATGATTAACTTCACATCCCAAAGAGCATGCTGGCATCCTTCTTTTCCTACTAATTACAGACTTAGTACATTTTTCATCAGTTTTTAGAAATGGACTATTAGTTTGGTTCAATAACAAATCAATGCCATGGTCCTTTTCATGTTATTATATGCCCAAACAAAAAGGTGTATATCAGTCTAGCAATTAAAAGCTGCATGCTATTTAAACAATTTTTTTTATTTATTTGAGAGACAGAGAGAGCCAGCAAGAGAGGGCATGAGCGGGGGAGAAGGGGGAGGGTCGAGCAGGGGGAAAGCAGACTCCCCGCTGAGCAGGGAGCCTGATGCGGGGCTCGATCACAGGAACCCAGAATCATGACATGAGCTGAAGGCAGACGTTTAACCGACTGAGCCACCCAGGTGCCCCATTATTTAAACAATTTTATCAGGGAAAGCTAATAGATTCTGGCATGATGCTAAGCATGCACTCAGCTGGGTTACCTGAGGTCAAACCCAGACTTTGATACTTTCCTATGTAAGGTATTAAACCTCAACTTTTTCATTCTCTTTATAGATAAAGTTGGGATAATAATAACACTCATGTCATAACTCTGTTGTTGGATTAAATGTTAGTATATTTAAAGTACCAAGAACAATGCCTGGTGCTTATTTAGCTCTTTATAATATTGGAATCAGGGGATCTGATGAACTTTTCTGAAACAACCCCAGTGATTCCCAAGAATACATTTAAAAAAAAATCTCTGAAGTTTATTACAGTAATTAAAACTCATTTATAGACAGTGTGTGCGCCTCACAGACATGTGCCATGATGTTATCAATATAGTTCAAGCACCTCAGAGCCTTATTTTGTAAAGACTTAGGAAAAAATATTTTGTGCCTCAAATTATGCTAACATGTATAGAACAAATATTTCAGCCTTTAAAATTATTAAAATTCTTTTATATGAGTCAAACCTTATTTCTGGCACAGAGTCAGCATGTACCCCAAGTATCTGTGTAGGAACACTATTTATAAATCACATTTAAAAAGACTCTTAGTCTTTTGGAGATTGATTTTCATATCTTAACTTGTTTAAAAGAATGTGAATGTTGTGGTAGATGCAGATTTAGGCACCTTTGTTGGTCTTGTCGGTTGACTTAGGTGTGATGCTGGGGTTGCAGCTGAACTTAGTGGTCATGCTGTTCATCTTCAGAGAGATGAATTGTATTGCTCATCACTATCTGGGAAATGCTATGGTTCTGTTAGCAGTTAGCTCTCCTCAGGACTCTGCCATTACAGCACACTCAGGTCGATGTATTAGGAAGTTTCTTTCTGGAGGACATTTCCATGGGACCGGCTAATGCTTGGCAGCTGCCCGGTCAACACAGCTAAAAACCATCTCACTCGCTTTTAAGCCTTGACTATTTTGTTCTTTGTAAAAATGTGCAAACAATTTCATGAAATGGTTATTCATGAAAAAATATGTCTCATGAATATAATTTTATGCATGGTTTAACATAAGACATTTAGAAGCAAAATGTCTCATAAATTATATGCCTTAAAAACCCTGAGTTAGGAGACAGCACGAGTCAAGTTTTCAGTTCATCTCTTCGGTTCTACTTCAGTCTCATATGACATTGAACAAGACTCTTCGTCCTGGATTGTTTCACTCATCTTTCTGTCATGACCACCAGATAGCATTTTCTTGGCATTTTCAGGAACAAAAAATACTATTTATTAAGCACCTACTGTGTATCCAGTACTGCATGGGTACTTAAAGGTACTATCTTGTCTTGGGAATATAACAAAACTCTCTTTCAGACCCCCCAAAATAGAGCTCTCATTTCTCATGGTGATCATTCCTCTGACACACCTCAGGGTAGGTGGGGCTCTTTCTGCCTCTAGAGTTTATTTGTCATTGTTCTAATCCATTAATAGCAAGGCCGTTTTCTTTCTTGTCCTGTGATAGGTTTAGAAATATAGATGGGTCCTAGTTCCTCTCAAGGAATGGGAAGTGAAGGCTCCTGGGAATGGCCTTCTGGCTCTTAAGTAACAAATTCTGGGAGAAGCACTTCTTAGCCTCTGGATGCTGGTATATCTGCCTGTGGTGCACGGAACCACCTCTAGGAGGGCTGAGTGGAGAAGTGGGAAAAACTTGGCTCCACGATGAGCCCCCAAAGTGTCCTACCCTGGAGCAGTCCCTACCCGGAGACTTCTATTTATGAGATAACACATTTCCTTCTTGTATAAGCAGTTTGATGTGGGATTCTTGATTACTTTAACTGATATAAGAGTGACTTCCACTGATGGCATGTGCATTTGTGGATTGTTGGATATATGTAGGGTGATACCTAAACAGTATGCCAGCTAACACTTTCAAGCCATTGCAAAACAACATAAAAGAAAACAACCAAAACTCACATATTGACTCCTCTGTTGTTCAGGATGCTGGTAATAATAAAAACATTTATTTTTCATTGAGTGTTTAATATATACTGACAGTATTCTCGGTGTTTTACCGGCAGTATCTTATTTAATCCTTATGACATGATGAAGTAAGAATTCTAATTAATGCAGTCTTACAGGTGACAAATTTGTAGTTGACAGAAGCTAAATATTAAAGCACTATCAGAATTCTAGCTGAGGCTGTAGGACTAAATCATATAAGTATAGCCACTGGGATATGCTGACTCTTCTTGGAGTAATAATCTAAGTAACTTTCATTACCTTAAAATGTTTCTAATCTCATGACAAACTTTGTCTTTTTTTTAAAGAAAATGCATCAGCTACATTTGCAAAATAAATAGGTGGCCTTTTAACAATGGAAAATTGAAATTATTAGATATTAACTGCAAAAAATGTCCCTCCCCAAAGAACATCAGATTTTATGGCAGTAATACTAAATAATATTGTTTGGGTGCTATGCAATTACCATGTGCTGTTTCAAGAATTTCACACATACTATATTTAATGTCTGAAAGACATTTATGAGGTAGATGCTATTACTACTCCCATAGTATGGATAAGAATAACGAGGCACAGAGACACCGAGTAGCTGTTAAGTGGATGGATGAGTATGGATTTCCACTGGAGTCTACTTCCATAGGGGTGCTCAGCCTCTAGGTTTTGCTGCCTCCTATATTTACTTATCAGAAGAAATATACATTTCCTTTAAATACTTCCTTTTGCTTTGCTTTATAAACATATAATTTTATATTTATAAATTTTATTTGTTATAAATTTAAAAGTGAAATAATTACATCACAATTTTCTTTCAGTTATAAACATAACTGATATGTACACTACCAAACTGAATAAGCTAGGCCCTATTCTTTTTACTTTTGATGGTCTCAAATGTTTCCATAGATTTATTATTTTAATGGGAAATTTGTGGTTGTTTACTCTGGTGCTTTGGAAACAGAATGTTCTTGAAAGCTCACAAAATTAGCCTTCTGTCTACAGAACCATGCCTCAGTTTACAATGTGTATTTTAACATTAATCGAAACTTTATCATAGAAATCATCTCTTCTTTACAGAAGACACCATAGTAAAAATATCTGGTGTTAAACGTCAATGAATTTTAATATATTTTCAGCAGAGCAGCAGTCTGTTAGGCTGAGTTTGGGGTTATTTTTATGCAGTGTCATAATAAATTGATGGCATATGTGTTTCTGATTTACATAAGTGTCATCTAAAGTGTCAATACTGTGTCCTGGTGCCAAAGGATAAGGCAGAGTGTATTTCAGATGTACGAAGTTCAGCCAATATAAGTTGGGAAAAATTGGTGTAGAACGGTGGTTCTCGGTCTTGGCTGCATGTTGGATGTGGAGAGCTTTCAAAAATACTGCTGCCTAGACCCGTCTCTCAAAGGTTCTGATTTGGGGCCTGGCCTGAGCTTTGGGACTTTTAAGAGTTCTGTGGATTTTGATGTGAAGCCAATGCTGAGAATACCTCATGTGGAGTAACTCATGGTGCAAAGAAGCCAACCCCAAATGGCTCAGCCATTAACTTTCAATAACAGTCAAATGAAGACATCTAAAAATCAATAAAATCTTGCCAATATGAAACAAAATCTTTAATTAAATAAATTGCAGGGGATTTATAATGCAGGAGATCAAAACCACACAATACTGTTTCCTCTAGATTCATGGAACAAATGTGAAAAATAGGTTCACTTGGGTAAAACAAGTAAAGACTTGTTTTACATAATTGTTTATACTCAAGCAATTTCAATGCCTTTTTTATCATGTGTGACTTTTGGGTTTTTAAGTTTAACTCATTAGTGGGAGGTTCTTTTGCCTTTAATTTATTGCTGCTATTGCATGTCTTAAGGAGGCCCCCAGAATCCCAAGGTATTTTTCAGTATGAGACGAACTCTTCCTTATGTACTAATCTCCAGAACTGTGTCTACTTCTCTTTTTCCTGACAGATGATTAATCAGGAATAAGAATGCTACAGAAATTGAAGGAGTGATGGCCCAAACATGTTAGGGTGAGTCAGTCTCCAAGGAAGGAAAGGGTCTGTGTTTTTGGTATTTGTTTCTGAAAAGAATAAACCTCTGTGTCCCAGCTGATTTGAGGAGCAAACAAAGAGTTTCTTGGGAAGACATATGGGTAGATTCCTCAGAGCCCTACAGGTCCCTCCTCAGCAGTGTCCTCTTCTTTTGTGATTTCAAGACACAGGTTCCAGCAGACAAGCAACTGGTCGGAGCAGATGTTGGTACAAGTTAACGTGGACTTGCGCTGATGTTCTTCTCAAACTGATCTCCACCACTCTTCCTTGCATGAACCATGCACTCCAAACAACATCTTGAATCACTGTGCTTTGAATATATACATCTTCTCTCTCATCCTTTTGCCTCTTTTCATATAATTTTTCTTCATTTGGGGGTCCCTAGCGAGGCCAAATTTCTCCTTGTTGAAGCCATCCTTGTCACCTCTGGGCCACTGTGATTTCTTTCCATCATCCATTAAGCACACGCTTTTTATAGCTTTCAAATTGTGATCTTATTCTTCACTCCAGCATCACTTATGGTTTTCACTATTTTTCAATTTTAATGTTTTTTTTTTTCCTCCCAAAATGGACAATAAGCATCCTGGAGGCAGAAATTGGACAACATGTTTGATACCACCCCCAACACCTCCCAAATCCCATGTCACTCTTGGTATAGTTTCCTGTACATGTTGGGAATTAAGTGAAGTTAAGTCAGTGCCAAGCATATGCACAACAAACGTACACACAAGCACTGACAGCATGCACTGACCTGCTGAGGCAGCACCTAACCTGATGAATTTAAATAAGAATATACACTCTGAATCCAGGCACCCATTCATTCCAGGACCATTCAGAGACCCTAACAGGCTGGATATTAGATTCTGGAAAAGGGACCCCAACTCTTGGGCCATGGGGACTTTAAACTTCGTGAGTAGAGAAGCATGAGTCCCTCTCCTTGTGTAAGCAGGTACTGGGGTGCAATAGCACTGCAGAGTGGCAGAAACCTTGCTCTGGTCCTGACCTGGTAGATTCAGGTGTAAGAGGAGGGGGAGCACCAGATTCTTCCATGCTACTCTTAAAGACCAAGTTAGAATAGTGCTGTTATGTCGGCTTCCTGTTCATCCCTAAAGATAAAACGTGGTTGTGAGCTGGGGTCCAGTCTTGGTGGTGATCATGATTGTTTCAGCACTGGACTCTTTCAATTTCTAGTCGATTTCTAGTCCAATTGCTAGATAGAAACTCCTTTCCTCATGTTGCCTGTATACATAGGATCTATCCTGTGTTGGATAAGGCTTCTCTCACATTTGTTGTGTTCATGATGTGAAATTGCTGGTATTTGACCATTTTCTGACCTGCAAAATTCAATGTTATAAGGTTAAATCTATTACTTATAGATAATATGCACATTTATATGTGTAGTAACAAATACCAAGAAGCTTATATAATGTAACTGAAAAAGAAATGAAACATAAGTTAATGTATTTCAAACTTGGAATAGTAGTCTCTGATCCACTTGACATATCTATTTAGGTTAATTTTTACTTTAATAGGATCTCTTTTGAGACTTTTTGTTTTGTTTTAATACTGAAGCTCCCTGCAATGTCCTCAGTCTCATCCTCAAGGACATGGACATAATATTCTGGGAAATGTGGAAATTATATACAAACTCCTCTTTTGTTTGCATGCCTAAAAAACCCGCAATAATCCTTTAATAAAATTCTGGTATTTGCTCTTTGTGCCTGATCATTTCCCAACAAAGGTGCATTAAAAACCACAGCTCATAGCTGTGAGCTAAAGCACCTTTGAGAATGCCACTCAGAGCAGGGTCTTCCCTGCAAAGCTTCCTCCTCTGTCCACTTTTTTGTATCCTTTGGGTCAAAGGCACCTACTGTGGACATGTGTCTGTTAGGAGACGTTGGCTGAATGAGTTAAGTTTGGTATCTTGGTTTCTGTGGCTTAGTGAATGGGTCTCACACTATGTAATTTGTGAAATATTTATTGGCCTAAGATGTTTTCCTATAACCAAATCAGTAAGGTAAGACATACAATGCCCAATATACTATACAAAGCAATTATAATTAGCTTTGTGACATGTACAAATCAGTCATTTTTTTGCATAGATAAATAATTTTCTGTATTTGCAGAGTATGTTGCTTTATGTACTTTTCCATTAGCAGTTCACAATCCTTGGGAATTCCCAGATCCCCAGATTCCTGACTCGCAAGTATGGTTTCTTAATAGCTGCACAAAAAATTGCCATCTTTATGGATACTATGACAATTTGATCGATTGCAATTTTTTCTTTTTTATAAGTGGTGATAAAATTATTTGTACACAAATCTCTTAATTTCTCAGAAAAAAATCACATTCATGTAAGTTGAATTATCAGGCCTGATGGTCTGAGCATAAGATTAACTTTGGTACAAAATGTACTTAGCCACAATGAAATTTCCAAAAAAACAGAGATCTTTAAGCCACATTCTATAACCACAATGAAATAAAATTAAAAATTAACAATAATAACACAACCAAATTTTAACCATTTTTGAATTAAAGATTAAAAGAATGTGACGAAAAGGTTAGAAATTATCAAAATGAGAGCACATTGTGTAATGCCTATGAAATGTGATTTCAAGTGTTTTGTTATTTAAGAAATACTTTTACTACATAAAAGTATTTAAAATAAATTAAAGGTTTAATTTAAAAGCTAGAAAAAATAAAATATTATTACATGAAAATATTGAAAATTAATAATTATGAATAAAATCAATACATTAAAATTTAAAAATAAAATTGATGAGTATAACTAAGTGCTGGCTCTTTAAAAATAAAATATCATTGGATTTGGTGATGAATTGCAATTTTTATTTATTATTTTTTCAAATAAAATTGATTTTATATATATGTTGTTATTATTATTATTACTATTTTTGGTTTCAGGAGTAGAATTTAGTGATTCATCACTTACATATAGCACTGAGTACTTGGTGATGACATTTTAGATATAACACCAACTATGTGATCCATGAAAGAAATCATTGATAGGATAGATGTCATTAAAATAAAAAATTTCTGTGCTGCAAAAGACACTGTCAATACAATGAAAGACAAGTTAGAGACCAGGAGAAAATATTTGCAAAAGATATATTTGGTAAAGAACTATACTCCACAATATACAAATGACTCTTAAAACTCAATGATCAGAAAACTTGATTAAAAAATGGGATAAAGACTTTAACAGATACCTCATGAAAGAAGATAAATAGTTGGCAAATAAGCATATGAAAAGATGCCAACACCACATATCATCAGGGACGTGTAAATTGAAGAAACAATGAGATGCCACAGGACACCTCCGAGAATGGCCAGGATACTCAGGACACCAACAATGCCAAGCGCTGCTGAGGCTGTGGAAAAACAAGAGCTCTCATGAACAGCTGATGGGAATGCAAAATGGCGCGGCTACTTCGGAAGAGAGTTTGGCAGTTTCTTACAAAACTAAACATAATCTTATTATATGTTCTGGTGGTTACACTCCAGATCATATTTATCCAAAGGAGCTGATAACTTATGTCCATACAAGTACCTGCACACAGATATTTACAGTAGCTTATTCATAATTGCCAAAACCTGGAAGCAACCCAATTGTCCTTTGGTAGGTCCAGACAGTGGAATATTATTCCGTGCTGAAAAGGATGAGCTATTGAGCCATGAAAAGACAAGGAGGAACCTTAAATGGATATGAGTAAGTGAAAGACACCACTCTGAAAGTCCCCATACTGTATGACTTCAGCTCTATGGCATTCTGGAAAAGGCAAAAGTATGGAGACAGTAAAAAGTTCAGTGTTTGCCAGGTGTGGGTTAGGGAGGTAAGGAATAAATAGACAGGGCACAGAGGATTTTTAGGGTAGTGAAACTACTCTGTATGATACTGTAATGGTGGACTCATGTCATTATACATTTGTCCACAGCTATAGAATATACAAGAATGATGTAAACAAAATGAAGAAGCTTCTCTTAAATATTAATAAAAAATGGTATAGATCGATCAATAATTTTAGTCCTCAAGTATTTGAATAAGCCAATTTCATTTTTGTTGGTTTTGTTTGGAAAAACTCTCCCTCAAATTTGCAGCAGGTGATCTTAGAGTCACCCACAAAGACATTTTTCAAAAATGGCACATCGTTATATTTTTATTTTTTGCAGGCAGATGTTAGATGCACCAAAAGATAGTAATTAAACTTTCATTAAAGAAGATTGAAAAGGAAACTCGATGTCCTACTAATATCTGGCTGTTTTACATGCAGGTTCAGGCCACTAATGGTTTCCAGTCTCTAAGTGCCTAATCCTTGATCTTGCCATTTCTGGCTTAAAGGCTTTCTTAATTCTGTAATGTTGTATAAGTTACCCTCCTGCCATTTTTGAGCCCCAAGGCTTTTCATTGTAAGAGCTCAAAAAATTGATGATTCAGATTTTTGGGCATAAAGTAGGAGAGGTGTAGATTTATTTGTATAATCTGTTGAATGAATATGTCTAGTATCCCATTACATGGTTTCTGACTGGAACTATTAAAATTATACAATGAATCAAACATAATGACTGATCTGAAAGAGTAAAAATTTCTTACCTTCTTTCAGTCTGAAATTCAATTTTACTCTGGCTTAGTCCCAAGGTCCATCATACCAACTGAGGTGGGCTCAGGCTACTTAATGGTTTCCATTGCCTTGGAGTGTTTAACATTTGTTCTAGCCATTTCTGGTATAAAGCCTTTGGGACACCCCATTCAGAAGAGATGTTGAACTCAGAGCTCTCATTGGTCCCTCTCTATTATACGGGTTAATCCTTATTCTCAGAAGAATCCTGGTACTAACTGATAATGCTGGACATTTTCCAAAGGGAGAATTTGCTAGACCTACCTTCCCTCCTTCCTTGATTTGACTCAGGAAAGACTGAGAATTAGAATGATTATCACATAGGAAATGGTAACCACCAGGCTCAAGGAGTTTTGCTCATTTTTTTCCTGATAATTCATTATGATAGATATATACATTATCACATAATAAGCCTTGAGTTAGTTTATGGGTGTTAGACTACTTAATTCTTCCTATATGTTAATTAGAAATTTAGAAAATTTTTATCATGCTGTAAATGTAGCACAAATAAATACCTTGTTGATGACTATTTAGTTCCTGTCATAGGTTATGGCTACTATGCCTCTAAGCATTTTTAGATCTTAGGTAATATAAGATAAGCCTTTTTTTAAAAAGAAGGGTATATTTCTTGCAATGTATATTGAAACCACTCCATTGAATGTCACATTCAGTAGCTAAAGTACTGAAGTAATGACACATGAAGACAAAGTTTATACAAACGTTTGTCTATTTTGGTTTTATAAAAGGTGACTCACAAGTAAAGGAGTAAATTCCTTCAAAGAATAATTTAACTTTGTTTTATTCTTTCTTTTTTATTTAATTAACAGAATTAATTGGATTTTATATGGTACTTTGTAGTTCTGTCAAGTGTAAAATTCACAAAATACATGTCACTAACTTTCTTTTAAGTTTATTAGGCAGGATAATTATAAGTTCTTTTGTTCACACACGTTGATGTAACAATGAAAGTAGCCCTTCGATTGCTACTTTCCTTGTGGTAATTTACATAACATTATCAATAAAGTGACTTTACTTGTGGAGCAATTTCTTTGGCAATCAACCCAATGTAATTAGATTTTTCTTGTAGGAATACTGTCAGTCTTTATTACTAAGTAGTTAGCCTACAGTGTAATATTATGTATTCCAAAATCAGCTACATGATTTCATGTTAAGGATTTAAGTTAAAAATCATACCCAAAATGAAGTGTGTGGAGAACACATACACCATCCTAATTTAAGTTCTGTTATGAGGTTTTATTTTTTAAGCCAACAGTGAATTTTGCTTTTATTGTAAGAGAAAATATGTATTGTTCCTTAAGAACAGTGTACAACTCCTGTGAGAACCATTTATAAAATCTAATAAACTCCTCTGTAGTACTTGTAAATCAGCATAAATTTGACATCACTCCAAAAGATTGATATGATTTTGTGTAACTTGAGGGATATTTAGATCAATCCCTGGACGTTACTTTGTGTGGAACCTGTACACTTTTGTAGACATGTGAGATTCAAATTACTAATCAACTTTGTAAAAATTTACCTTTCCAGAACGTAGAAATATAAATTGTCTATTTATTTACCATTAAAGAATTTATGTGGTATACTACTTCAAAAGGCAAAAATACCTTAATTCACTTTTTGTCTTTTAATTATAACTATACAAATCATAATTGTGGTCTGATTAATTATTTTGTAACATGAGGCTGAAACTGTCAGCTCAGAGAATTTGCATACTTCAGACTATAAGATAATAATTTCATTGCTACCAGATTATCATAAATAACAATTTATAAGGTATTTTCACAATATGGTTAAATTAACCCAAATACAACGGACCTCTAGGGGATACACCAATGGGCCACAGGGATTCACAGAAGTCACAGGAATTCTACATCTAATGTTAATGTCCTTCAATTATTTCTTTTTTAAGATTTTATTTATTTATTTGAGAGAGAGAGCACAAACAAGAGATCAGAAGAAGGGGGAGCATCAGAGGGAGAGAGAGAAGGAGACTCCCCACTGAGCAGGGAGCCTGACACAGGGCTGGATCCCAGGACCCTGGGATCATGACCTGAGTTAAGGTAGCTGGCTAACCAACAGAGCTACTCGGACACCCCTCCGTCACTTTTTTTTTTTTTTAAAGATTTTTTTTATTTATTTGACAGAGAGGGAACACAAGTAGGGAGAGTGGGAGAGGGAGAAGAAGGCTTCCTGCTGAGCAGGGAGCCCAATGCGGGGCTCGATCCCAGGACCCTGGGATCATGACCTGAGCCAAAGGCAGACACTTAACGACTGGGCCACCCAGGCGCCCCTCAATTATTTTTAACCTCCAGTTTGGGCTTTGTGTGATGTCAAAAAACAAGGAAGACTTCTTTACCTAAACATGCAAACAAACAGCAGACAAGTCTTATTCACAATCTAAAGAAAAAACAATAATAATTTTACCACACTCAAGAATAGTAATTCATTTGGTCCTATTACATCATGTTACTAACTTGCATTACTAATACCCCCTGCACCCCATCCTTCGAATGGTCCTGTTTCCTCTCTTCCCTTTCCTCTAAGTCAGAGGGAAAGTGTGAAAATTACTCAGCCCCGTAAGGAGCATTTGACTCTATGCCCAAAGAGAGGAACGCAAGTCTGGAGGCAAATTTGGGTAGACATGACCGGGAGGTGAGGAGCAAAGCACCAGCGGGATGAAAATGTCCAGCCAAGTTTCACCTAGGACTTGATTTGGTTGGTTGCTAGCCAGTGGGGTCAGTGGACAGACCTGGGATAAAGGAACGATGCAGAACCCAACTCAACCAACCAATGTACAGACTTCTGACAAATGGAGAGATGATTTCTGGTCTTGACACATGTGCAAGAACCCTACCCTCCAACCATGTGGTGTTCTCAGTGACTGTTCTGGTAGCTAACTCATTGCAGCACCCCTCGTGAATGTTTCCGTGGTCTGGGTAGGGCTGATGCTTTACTCTTGGCTTTTCATATTGCAAAGAGGAAGTGGAAGTGAGCATGACTTGGGACAGCAACTTGTCCCAAGATGTGTTTGTCAGTGACAGTAACTTTCAGGCTCCTGTTCATGTGGGAGAGCATCACTAACAAGTTTGCAGAAGGGTAGAAATGGGGTTTCCTACTATCTGCCTATGGGGCTGCTGCCAATTGGCTGTCTACCCACTACAACTTGCTTAACCATCAATCCATAAGTAAAATGACATCGCAAAACCACCAAAAGCACTTCAATGTATCAGAGTCTATGCATAGTCATGGTTTCTAACTTCTTTAAATCTACTGCTTATTAGCAGATCCCAGAAATGTAGGAATCGAGAGAGTTCTGGAAAACCCAACCATAGGACACCAGGGATTTATTAGAAAATTAGCGTTCCCGGAGTCTCAGTGAGAATTTTTCCGGTCACTACACTTTATTATCTCTGCAGCTTTTGGTTTACTTTGAGAATCCCTTCCTTGGAAAAGCCAAGAATCTACATCCTCATGTTCACCGTGGTGGGCAGACAGGGCAGGGCAGTTAAAATGAAGGAGTTCCCTGGAACCAGCTTGTAGTCTTTAAATCTCAGCTCTCCTGGTTTCTTGGTACTTGTACTCGGTACTTGTATCTCAATTAAGTCATCTCTAAATAGATACCATGTTTGTTACCTAATTAGTATGTTGTGAGGATCAAATGAGATAAAATGTCAAGTGTAGAAAAGCACCTGACTTTTAGTAAGAACTAAAAAGGAAGTAAAAAGATAGCATTATGCTGCCAATACCATGTCTTTTTTCAGTCAAGAAAAAAAAAAGACAATGGCTTTCATAGCTCCTGTCTGTCTTGTCCTTGTGGAATGTGAATGGGCAGCTGATATTCTTACTTTCAATTCCATGATGCGAGACAGATGTCAGCTATTGCACCTAAGGAATATTCTGGAAATGCCAGTTGTGTCAAATGGCTGTGTTGCCTCCAGTAGTCCAGTAATAAGGTCATGACTAGGCTTTTTCTTGAACTATTTCAGTCATTTCGGGGGGAAGGGAAAAGCCACCCACCTCCCACCAAAGAAACCTCTTGGCATAGGGAGAAACTCTAATTAAATTATGTTTATATAACTATTTTTGCTTCTAAGTATGTTAATTAATTATGCTAAATTTGAGGAGGAAGAGACTAATCAGGGGTAAGATATATGAACCAAAGATGAGTAGGAGGTGATGTGGTTTTGTGGCAGGAGAACCAACCTAGGTGTTATTAGAGATCTGAAAGAGGCAATGACAAACAAAGAGATCAATGGTAAAAAATAGTTGTTTCAGGAAAAAAAGAACAAATAAACAGCTTCTACATACAATTATTGAGGTGTAGATTTGGGTTGAATTGAGAAAGTAAAGGGAATGTTCATACAAATAGAATCATATGGTGTGAAGTCTTTTGCGACTGGCTTCTTTCACTTAGCATAAGCATAACGTTTTCGAGGTTCATCTAAATTGCAGGATGCATCTGTACTTTTGTTCATCTGTACATCCGTTGATAGACTTTGGGTTATTTCTACTTTTTGGCGAGTAGGGGTAATGCTACTATGAACATCTGTGTACAGATTGCTGTGTGAGTGTATATTTTCATTTTTTCCTGCGCATATACCTAGAAGTGAAATTGCTAAGTCATAAATAGTAAGTCCAAGCGCATCATTTTAAGAAACGTCCAAACCATTTTCCAAAGTCACTGTGCCATGTTATATTCCCACTAGCGATGTATGGGGCACCCACTTTCTCAACGTCTTCAACATGTATTATTGCCTGTCTTTCAGGGCCTCCAAATCTCAGTTGGAGTCTGTTGCCACCTGACAGCATTTGTAGGCTTCAGCTTCACTATGGAGAGGGAAGGTTCTGGGTCCTGTCATTGCCTGTCACTTGTAGGACAGAAACAGTGATTCGGCCAATCTGCTTCGATGGCTGAAATTTGCCTGCCTTGAGGGAGGTAGGCTGGGAGAATAAAAAGGATGTGGAACTGGATCTGCACCTTTTCTTTTCCTGAGAAAAGATTGCCTGATTTCCTGGCCATGGGGCTCTCCCTCGGTCCCTCTCTTTGCTCCTCTAGCCAAAGTAAGAACCTCGGCTGAGTCCAGTTTGAAAGGCCAGAGGACAGGAACCGATGCCTTACATGTTTGTTCCAAGCTGGCATCATTCCTACTCATCTATTTTTGTCTTTCTCCACTAGAAAGTGATCTCTGCGAGGGCAGAGATTTTGACTCATTTCACTCCTGCTCCTGGATTAGTGTCTAGCCTATAGGAGGCACTTGATAAACTTGCTATTCACTATTGAGTGAATAAGTGGTTGATATTTTCTACAGCAGCATACAATTCCAGAGGAAAGAAATGACACGGTGGGAAACTCTCTGAGGGAAAGAGTGATATCTGAGAATTTTAATTCCAAGCCAAAAAATCTGTATTTACACATATGATAGACCACTCAATGAATCAAAAGCTATATGTATGTCTTAGGAGAAACAAATGAAAATTGAAAAAAAGTCTACTAGACCACGTGGAGGTACAGAGGTAAATAAAAGAAAAATAATTCAGGAGTACAGAAACTATGGAAAGGAACTGGTAAGGATTATTGGATTGTTCTACATAGATAACCAAAATTAAATTATCATAGGAATCAGGGCCACATAATACAATATAAAGGCCATACATTTTCAAAAAGCAAAAGTATAATCAATATATTCAAGAGATAGGAAGGGAAATTAGTGTGCTAATTCTGTTATCATTCATAACATTTAAATGTAATGCATAATGTATAATTTAAATTATGTATACTTAAAAGTAAAAGCAGTGACCAAACCTTCATAAAGACTTGTTCTGCTTGCTTTTCTTAAATGTGGGTAAATACAAGATTTCAGAATTCTTAAGATAATGAAGCCTATGGATAAAATTCAGCAACTCTTCCAATTATACCCTAATTTCTTTTTTTCGCTGGCTTGATAAAGTCATTTAATTTAAATAAAAATACATTTCATTAAGATGACCTTTATTAGTTTTATGTGTGGTACCATTACTGGGGAATCAATCTAATCCATCTGTCCATCAGTTTAATTAGCTTCCCATCCCACGATCCTTCGGGGCATCTTTCCTTTTACCTTCATAGAAGTACGGACTCAAAGCGGAGAAGATAGGTACTAAATGGTCTGAGTGGGACGATTTGAGGTATTTTTCTTCTCCTTTTTACTATTTTGTATTTCTTGAAATTTTGTTATAATGACCATGAATCATTTGTATAGCATGTGTTAAAGACATTTTTTCTTCAAAAATTAAGAAGAAAAAAGACACATAAGGAAATGCAATATTAGAATAGGAACGTCAACTGAAAACGTAAATGCTTTTACAATATAAAGATAGATTAGTTAACATAAGCAATATAAACTCAAGTATATTGCTTACCACTCATTTCCATAAAAATTGTATTGGTGACTCATTCCATTTTATCTTGGGTGCCCTATTTATTATGCCCATCCTGACTAATACCATGACCTGATTATTTTAGTATCAGTCTTTCAGAACTTATCATTTTAATGTTTGGCTGGTCCAGCTATTAATCTATTAATCACATTCCCTTTTTATTGGTGTTTTGAGCACTCAAATAGTGTTTCTGAAACTTTGGAATATATTTATTTACATTTTTATTTGTTTTTGTTTTATTATGTTATGTTAATCACCATACATTACATCATTAGTTTTTGATGTAGTGTTCCATGATGCATTGTTTGCATATAACACCCAGTGCTCCATGCAGAACGTGCCCTCTTTAATACCCATCACGAGGCTAACCCATCCACCCACCCCCCTCCCCTCTAGAACCCTCAGTTTGTTTCTCAGAGTCCATAGTCTACAAACATTTTTATTTGTAAAGAAAGAATGAAACTAAAAAACATAAGTTGGATGCACTGGGGTCTGAGAAAATACTGTTTCTCTGCCCTTTGACACACAGTTGGCCAGCAAGCCACCGGAGCGAACTGCAGGTGACACTTGGCTGGACCTTCCCCACCCATGCCAACATGGACCGGCCTGAGGACCTGTGCTCTGTCTTTCAGTCCAGGCTGTGCTTTCTCTTTTGGCATAGATTCAGCTCCTCCTTGGCCCTCAGTGGGCTAGGTAACATTTTTACAAACATCTGGTTCCAATCCGTCTGCTATGGGATTCTCTCTCTCTCTCTCTTTTTTTTTTTAAGTTCATTTATCTATTTGAGAGACACACAGAGAGAGAGAATGAGCTTGGGGGGGGGGAGGTGGAAGGGTGGAGGGAAAGAGAGAAGCAGACTCCTGGCTCAGTGGGGCTCCAACAGAGGGCTCTATCCCAGGACCCTGAGGTCATCACCTGAGCTGAAAGCAGACGCTTAACCGATGGAGCCACCCAGGCGCCCCTGCTTTGTGATTCTAAGCTCTACTTGAAACCACAGATAAATACTTATCTCCAAATCCATCAAGTTGTATACAATAAATGTGTATGGCTTTTGTATGTTAGACTTCAATTATGGGAAAAAAATAAAAACAAACAAACAAACAAAAAAACAAGCATGGAGATTCTTCTACCAGATGGTAGGGAATGAAAAACCCTCTGAGATTCTCAGGTACCCCGATTCCCTGGGCTTCACTGTCATTCCTCCCGTCTGATCTCATCAGTTCCCTTGAGACTGTGACCTTCTTGAAGTAGCTTTAGCCTGTCAGTGTTTTCATTAGCCAGTAACCCAGACAGAGTTGGTTTGCTTTGTTTGTATCCTGCTATAACTTACTGAGCAGACACACATGCACCCTTTGCAGGAGAATCTCTTAATTTCCACAGTGGTCTTTAAATCCATTTTAATAAGTAGAAATCTTTTCCCAAAGGCAATTAAATCCATGCAAGAAAATAATCATTTTCGGGTCCTGACAAGAACTAATTACCAATGATATTGACTCCCCAACTCTTTTTATTAATTTTCTTTATCATTTCTATAAACACAAATAATTTCCAGGATTAGGATCTCATAAAATTTCTCTTGATTCGACCCTATCTCAAAAGCTGAAGACTGACTGCTGTTTTTGGCGGATTTGTCATGCCAATTATTAGCAATAAAGGGACTTTTGTTCCCACCCCATTGTACACAAACACGTTTGTACTACCATGACCACTATCTTTACACACATTGTACACACGTGCATTATATGCAATGGAGTGCCCTGAAAGCAGGCAACTGATCTAGTGAACATAGAGCACTGTATTTCATACTTACACACATACGATATTTATTATTATGAGCTTACTTTTTTTTGAAGATTTTATTTATTCGTTTGACAGAGAGAGGCACAGCCTCTCTGAATATCTGAAAAACAGATATTTCAGCAAAAATAATCCCGACTTGGTTCATTCTCAAAAAGTCTAAAATAACTCAGTCTCACAAGGAAGTAATATTATGCCAATCGTGTATCAGTATTATTTACTTCTAATTCATGTCTTCAAGTGATAATGATCACAGAGACACACTTTATCCCCATTCAAAGAAATTTTTTCAGGTCTCTGATGGCATGTTTACTAGGTGCCATAATTGAAATGAACATTTTATAATTGAATATTCTGAGCAGAAAAATTTGTTACAGTTTTAGGTGCAATAGGCAGATGAGTCATTTAGTGGATTCATTAGCACCAAAAGAAACTTAAGAACTTGAGACATTTGCAAATATAATAATTAGCATTCTTTATATTTGATTAGCCTGTTATTGTAAAATATGAAAATATAAAATGGCATCAAAATATTAGGAAAGTAAATCGTTTGAGGACACATTAGTTTGGATATTTTCCTGAAGTCACATTTCCTTTCCTTTTCCGTTTTAAGTAACTAAACCAAGCAAGGTGAACTTTGCACCAAGGATGCAGGGCTCATCAGAAAGGCAGTCAGCAAAGTGCTACAGTCGTTGATTGGTAGGTGGTTTTCGCTCTTCTTTTCCTCTGCCCCAGCAAAATCAGTTATGCAATTGTCAATTTAGCATATGATCGCTCTCCCTGAAATCAATATTGGCTGACTGTATTAATGAGCAGAACTATTGATAGATATGCAGTGGACCTACAAAAGCTGTCACTTTTCAGGGCAACCTCAAATTCCAGTGCTTTATTGCTGCTAGGATTTCCCAGCTATTGATTTAGTCTTAGATAACTCTGTTTTTGGCAGAATCACTACATATTATTTTGATTTTGAGTACTACTAGATATTCAGTATTACCGAAAACACACAACATAGAACACATTCATGAGAGCCACACTGGGTTTGGGCAACAGCCGCAGATTCCAAAATGATTTCATTACTTAAAAGGGGATGGGTGGTTGCTGGAGCTATTAGAATGCTATCTACAGTTAATTGCAGCATGGGGCAATGAATGAGTGATAATACCGCCCGGGACAGTTCATTGATGCCTACTAGATTCCGGGCATTCTACTTATGTCCACACAACTAGACCTCCCCAAAACTCTATGAGCTTGGAATTTCTGGAAGTTTTAATGCTTGAATAAATTTGCCTAAGTCGTAGCTGGTTGGTGACAGAGTTGGATTTGAAATCAAGTCTACTACCAGAGCACTTCTCTCTAACAGGGATACTCCCAAATACACAATCCACATCTCTGATTCAATCCTGCATCCCATGCTAACATTCTATTAATCACCATCATCAACATCATCACTACTATTCTATTTGTGTATACATTCCATTTCAGCCCTCTGCAGAAGATGCTTTGCATGTGCTATTTTAACAATCACACGAGAGTCTACATATTTTCATCATCTATTTTATCTTTATTCTATTTTAATCTTCTACATGATTCCAGAGGGAATCGTTAAGTAATGCTTGAGGTTCATATACCCAGTAAATTGTGAATCTGAACTTTGAGGGCTGCATTCTTAACTCGAATGTCATTTAGAAATGACTGATCGTTTTGTATTAGTTTCCTTTTGCTGCTATAACAAATTACTATAAATATAGAGGCGTAAAATGAAACAACCTTCTTATCTTGCATTTCTGGAGGTCAGAAGTCTAGAATGGGATGGCTGGGCTGCATTCCTTCTGGAGTTTTTAGGGGAGAATCCCTTTTTTTCCACCTTTTCCAGCTCTTGGAGGCCACCCACATTCCTTGACTCATGGACCCTTACCGCTTTCTGTTGTCACATTTCCCTCTCTACGAACCTCCTGCTTTCCTCTTTCACTTATAAGGATCCTTCTTTCATTCTACCTACATACACTGTCAATTCAGGTTAATCTCCCCCATTTCAAGGTCAGCTGACTAGTAATCTTAATTCTATGTGCAACTTTAATTCCTCTTTGCCATGGAGCATGACGTTCTCACAAATTCTAGGGATTGGGATGTGGACATCTTTATAGAGAGGGTTATTCTGCCAACCAAAGGTGCCTGGTTACACGGAGATGTGCTCAGTTTCATAATTAGTTCACAAATTGATGGAGCCAGACTTCCTAGGGATTGAATTCCAGCTCTACCACTTACTAGCTATGTGTCCCTGAGCATGTTAGTGAACCTCCTTGGGCCCCAGTTTCCTCTTCTGTAAAATGTAGGTAAATACCAGCATCTTCCTCTCAGATTGATGAGGGATACAATAATTGAGTATTTGTAAAAACGAAAATTAATACCTGATACCTAGAAAGTGCCGTAGAATTCTTAGGTAAAAATAAGAATAATTACCTCTATTGATGGAATATAAATGAAAGGCCTCAGAATTACATAAGCCACATAAATATTTGATTGTATGGGTATAATACAGACACAGATAAGATTTAGATAATGATTAAACTGTGTATAGCTTTTCAATTCCCACCTTAAATCTAACAATAAAAAAGCAATGCCTACTTGCACGTAGGAACTACTATTATTCAGTTTAGGAAGATATACAAGTTGTCAGGAAGGCCAGTAATTGTGGGATAACTAACAAGATTTTCTGCCTGAAGCAAAGCTTCTGTCCTAGACACCAGGAATCATCCCCCTGAGAGCAGAAAACAGCTCTAGGAGGTGATTCATTTAGCTTCATATCGCCTAATAATAAGCAAACGGCATTTTCATCTTCTCAGAAACGAGACACACTTCCCCTGTCAGATAGAAAGAAGGGGATGGGGCGACGGTGCATGGAGGAGCATATCATTTTCTCATGGGCCCCCACTACAAATGCACACACATGTGCACACTCACCACAGACCTGTATGGATGACAGAGGGAGGAAAGCAGGAAACTGGTGTTGGGGGCGGGTATCCGGATTCCCGAGGAGACTATATACACTTCTCAAGTTCTCAGAAATTGAATGAGGAACACAGCTTCTCCTTCAGTAAAGCAATGTATCAATGGGTCTGTTAGACACTTTGTGCAACTGGACCCCTACTATCTTATTTCTCTTCTTTAGACATTGCAGGGACTCTTTCGGTGAGCTCCATTGTGCATCAGATTTAGTGGGTAGGTTTAAAATCATGTAGATGTCTGCTCCCTATTCCAAACCCACTTTCTAGATATCTGCTGTGAACAGCAAGCAGTATAAATGATCATTTCATTGGCTTTATTTAAATAGAAGTGCATAGTGTGATGGAGAGAGGAAGACTCTGGGGTCAGAGTGAGCCTGGGCTCTGAACCAGACTGTCACACTCTGACAGGGTGACCTGGGACAGGACACAGGATTTCAAATCTTGGAGCCCAAGCTTCCTATATGTCTGCAGATTTATGACAGGTTTAGAGTTCATCTTTGTAGAATGCCTATAACAGGGTGAGGGATATGAAGACAGAAAATGGGTTATCTACCTTTACAAGGGTGAAAAAAATTGTTAAGATGAATATAGTCACTGACCAATCTTTAGCAATGATAACTGGTGAGAGAGAGAGAGAGAGTCTGTAATTAGACACACACACACGTATATAAAATTTTGTATTAAACATCAAATGTTAAATATTAAAGGCATATTATCAGTCTAGTGAATATGATAATAGCTTCTAATGGGTAGGTGATGGAGATTCTATTAAATAATATTCAATATATATAAGAAGACCAGAGCTACTTTATCTTGGTTTTTATGGCTCCACAGTTTTCCATATATGTAGCAAACCCTTAAAATGGTGTGCAAGATTTTTCTGGGAAAGAATCTAAAGGTTTTATCAAAATCTCAATTATGCCTTGATATGCTTACCAACTGCTAAGAACACTGGCTTAGAGCCCTTGATATGGCAAACGGAAAGCCATCTTAGAAGTGTGGGAGAACATTCAGAGACAGATCTGGTCTTGAGTCAAAATTAACCTTTGAATAAAATTCCATAATCACAGAACATTAAAGTTGAAAGGAACCACTGAGGAAGCAGATATTTTTATTGTGCAGAGGGTGCATAATCAAAGTCCAGAGGCTAAAGTGACTGATCTAAGTGGACTGCTCATACTTAGCATAGTTGCCTTTGGAGTTCAGGTTGTCAAAAACCTGGTCCCCAAGTTTTCCTTCTGTAACTTACTTCTTGTTTGTGTATACCTCCAAAGAGGGACCACAGATACCCATGAAAATGAATGTGGTCTTGGAAAAGCATGTTAATACATTTTTAAAACTACCTATAAAAACAGCTATAATCATGCAGCAAGCATAAGGAAGATTGTGGATGTCTAGCAAATTAACACTTGACAAATCCAAGTGCCAACTAGTGCTAATTTCATTTACTGTAGTACTGTAAATGATGTGGGTATTTGGCAGGCAACAACTTAATACCATCTGGCCTGAGAAATTTATGATTCATTCACACAACTAGACTTTTAAAAAGTTTTATTTTGTTTTTGGTTAGAGAATGCACTTGACTGCTGGTTTGAAGGACAGTCACTTGAAGCTTTTCAAATTGAATCTTCACTTTCACATAGAGCAACTAGATATTTTCTCTAGGAGTATATGTGACTATCATAATTTTTAATAAGCATTAATATTTGCAATAGGGATAAATCACGTACATATTAATCTGTTGCCTTTTCATTTTATTTTTCCATATCATGTTTTTATTCAGCCTTCCACTCTGGCTAAGCCATAAGACTTGTAGTCACAGGGAATGAGGTAATTATTCCACTGGGACCAGAAATGCCATTTATGGACACTGAGTCTCTATGCTGACCAGTCTTTTAAACAAGAGAAGAGTTTTGAAAGCCAAAATTTGGGGCAGAGAGGAATTTCTCAACAGTAAACTTTTCCCTTTGGAGGCATGTCTGGAGGTTTAGATTATAGCGTGTATGTATAGGTGAAAATCCAGGATGAAAAACACAGGAAGTAGAAAGTCACTCATTTCAGTCTGAAATGAGTAGAACCAAGGGACTAAAAGAAGTGGAACTAAAGAGCTCTTCCATGAGATCACATGAGCTCTTACCATCCCACCCATTTACCCAGATGCCATATTGGAAGGGAGTACACAGTATGCGAGGTGGCTGAAGGCCTGGACATTTATGCAATTTAAATTAAATATCTAAAGATATTTAGCATTTAAATACTTACAATTA